>NW_027488818.1:0-342772 GCF_050948215.1 Halictus rubicundus | reverse complement strand
TAGGATAGGATAGAGGATAGGATAGGATAGAGGATAGGATAGGGTAGAGGATAGGATAGGATAGAGAATAGGATAGGATAGAGGATAGGATAGGATAGAGGATAGGATAAGATAGAGGATAGGATAGGATAGAGGATAGTATAGGATAGAGGATAGGATAGGATAGAGGATAGGATAGGATAGAGGATAGGATAGGATAGAGGAGAGGATAGGATAGAGGATAGGATAGGATAGATGACAGGATAGGATAGAGGATAGGATAGGATAGAGGATAGGATAGGATAGAGGATAGGATAGGATAGGGGATAGGATAGGATAGTGGATAGGATAGGATAGAGGATATGATATGATAGAGGATAGGAAAGAGGATAGGATATAATACAGAATAGGATAGGATTGAGTATAGGATGGGATAGAGGATAGGATAGGATGGAGGATAGGATAGGATAGAGGATAGGATAGGATAGAGAATAGGATATGATACAGGATAGGATAGGATAGAGGATAGGATAGGATAGAGGATAGGATAGGATAGAGGATAGGATAGGACAGAGGATAGGATAGGATAGAGGATAGGATAGGATAGAGGATGGGATAGGATAGAGGATAATATAGGATAGAGGATAGGATAGGATAGAGGATAGGATAGGATAGAGGATAGGATAGGATAGAGGATAGGATAGAGGATAGGATAGAGGATAGGATAGGATAGAGGATAGGATAGGATAGAGGATAGGATAGGATAGGATAGAGGATAATATAGGATAGAGGATAGGATAGGATAGAGGATAGGATAGGATAGAGGATAGGATAGGATAGAGGATAGGATAGGATAGAGGATACGATATAGGATTTAATAGGATAGAGGATAGGATACGATAGAGGATACGATAGGATAGAGGATAGGATAGGATAGAGAATAGGATAGGATAGAGGATAGGATAGGATAGAGGATAGGATAGGATAGAGGATAGGATAGGATAGAGGATAGGATAGGATAGGATAGAGGATAATATAGGATAGAGGATAGGATAGGATAGAGGATAGGATAGGATAGAGGATAGGATAGGATACAGGATAGGATAGGATAGAGGATAGGATATGAATGAGGATAGGATAGGATAGAGGATAGGATAGGATAGAGACTAGGATAGGATAGAGGATAGGATAGGATAGAGGATAGGATAGGATAGAGGATAGGATAGGATAGAGGATGGGATAGGATAGAGGATAATATAGGATAGAGGATAGGATAGGATAGAGGATAGGATAGGATTGAGGATAGGATAGGATAGAGGATAGGATATGATAGAGGATAGGATAGGATAGAGGATAGGATAGGATAGAGGATAGGATAGGATAGAGGATAGGATAGGATAGAGGATAGGATAGGATAGAGAATAGGATAGGATAGAGGATAGGATAGGATAGAGGATAGGATAGGATAGAGGATAGGATAGGATAGGATAGAGGATAATATAGGATAGAGGATAGGATAGGATAGAGGATAGGATAGGATAGAGGATAGGATAGGATAGAGGATAGGATAGGATAGAGGATAGGATAGGATAGAGGATAGGATAGGATAGAGGATAGGATAGGATAGAGGATAGGATAGGATAGAGGATAGGATAGGATAAAGGATACGATATAGGATTTAATAGGATAGAGGATAGGATACGATAGAGGATAGGATAGGATAGAGGATAGGATAGGATAGAGGATAGGATAGGATAGAGGATAGGATAGGGTAGAGGATAGGATAGGATAGAGAATAGGATAGGATAGAGGATAGGATAGGATAGAGGATAGGATAAGATAGAGGATAGGATAGGATAGAGGATAGTATAGGATAGAGGATAGGATAGGATAGAGGATAGGATAGGATAGAGGATAGGATAGGATAGAGGAGAGGATAGGATAGAGGATAGGATAGGATAGATGACAGGATAGGATAGAGGATAGGATAGGATAGAGGATAGGATAGGATAGAGGATAGGATAGGATAGGGGATAGGATAGGATAGTGGATAGGATAGGATAGAGGATATGATATGATAGAGGATAGGAAAGAGGATAGGATATAATACAGAATAGGATAGGATTGAGTATAGGATGGGATAGAGGATAGGATAGGATGGAGGATAGGATAGGATAGAGGATAGGATAGGATAGAGAATAGGATATGATACAGGATAGGATAGGATAGAGGATAGGATAGGATAGAGGATAGGATAGGATAGAGGATAGGATAGGACAGAGGATAGGATAGGATAGAGGATAGGATAGGATAGAGGATGGGATAGGATAGAGGATAATATAGGATAGAGGATAGGATAGGATAGAGGATAGGATAGGATAGAGGATAGGATAGGATAGAGGATAGGATAGAGGATAGGATAGAGGATAGGATAGGATAGAGGATAGGATAGGATAAAGGATAGGATAGGATAGGATAGAGGATAATATAGGATAGAGGATAGGATAGGATAGAGGATAGGATAGGATAGAGGATAGGATAGGATAGAGGATAGGATAGGATAGAGGATACGATATAGGATTTAATAGGATAGAGGATAGGATACGATAGAGGATACGATAGGATAGAGGATAGGATAGGATAGAGAATAGGATAGGATAGAGGATAGGATAGGATAGAGGATAGGATAGGATAGAGGATAGGATAGGATAGAGGATAGGATAGGATAGGATAGAGGATAATATAGGATAGAGGATAGGATAGGATAGAGGATAGGATAGGATAGAGGATAGGATAGGATACAGGATAGGATAGGATAGAGGATAGGATATGAATGAGGATAGGATAGGATAGAGGATAGGATAGGATAGAGACTAGGATAGGATAGAGGATAGGATAGGATAGAGGATAGGATAGGATAGAGGATAGGATAGGATAGAGGATGGGATAGGATAGAGGATAATATAGGATAGAGGATAGGATAGGATAGAGGATAGGATAGGATTGAGGATAGGATAGGATAGAGGATAGGATATGATAGAGGATAGGATAGGATAGAGGATAGGATAGGATAGAGGATAGGATAGGATAGAGGATAGGATAGGATAGAGGATAGGATAGGATAGAGAATAGGATAGGATAGAGGATAGGATAGGATAGAGGATAGGATAGGATAGAGGATAGGATAGGATAGGATAGAGGATAATATAGGATAGAGGATAGGATAGGATAGAGGATAGGATAGGATAGAGGATAGGATAGGATAGAGGATAGGATAGGATAGAGGATAGGATAGGATAGAGGATAGGATAGGATAGAGGATAGGATACGATAGAGGATAGGATAGGATAGAGGATAGGATATAGGATTGGATAGTATAGAGGATAGAATAGGATAGAGGATAGGATAGGATAGAGGATAGGATATGATACAGGATAGGATAGGATAGAGGATAGGATAGGATAGAGGATAGAATAGGATACAGGATAGGATAGGATAGAGGATAGGATAGGATAGAGGATAGAATAGGATAGAGGATAGGATAGGACAGAGGATAGGATAGGATAGAGGATAGGATAGGTTAGAGGATGGGATAGGATAGAGGATAATATAGGATAGAGGATAATATAGGATAGAGGATAGGATAGGATAGAGGATAGGATAGGATAGAGGATAGGATAGAGGATAGGATAGGATAGAGGATAGGATAGGATAGAGGATAGGATAGGATAGAGGATAGGATAGGATAGAGGATAGGATAGGATAGAGGATAGGATAGGATAAAGGATACGATATAGGATTTAATAGGATAGAGGATAGGATACGATAGAGGATAGGATAGGATAGAGGATAGGATAGGATAGAGGATAGGATAGGATAGAGGATAGGATAGGGTAGAGGATAGGATAGGATAGAGAATAGGATAGGATAGAGGATAGGATAGGATAGAGGATAGGATAAGATAGAGGATAGGATAGGATAGAGGATAGTATAGGATAGAGGATAGGATAGGATAGAGGATAGGATAGGATAGAGGATAGGATAGGATAGAGGAGAGGATAGGATAGAGGATAGGATAGGATAGAGGATAGGATAGGATAGAGGATAGGATAGGATAGGGGATAGGATAGGATAGTGGATAGGATAGGATAGAGGATATGATATGATAGAGGATAGGAAAGAGGATAGGATATAATACAGAATAGGATAGGATTGAGTATAGGATGGGATAGAGGATAGGATAGGATGGAGGATAGGATAGGATAGAGGATAGGATAGGATAGAGGAGGGGATAGGATAGATGATAGGATAGGATAGAGGATAGGATAGGATACAGGATAGGATATGTTAGAGGATTGGATAGGATAGAGGATAGGATAAGATAGAGGATAGGATAGGATAGAGGATAGGATAGGATAGAGGATAGGGTATGATAGAGGATTGGATAGGATAGAGGATAGGATAGGATAGGATAGGATAGGATAGAGGATTGGATAGGATAGAGAATAGGATATGATAGATAATAGGATAGGATAGAGGATAGTATAGGATAGAGGATAGGATAGGATAGAGGATAGGATAGGATAGGATAGAGGATAGGATAGGATAGAGGCTAGGATAGAGGATAGGATAGGATAGAGGATAGGATAGGATAGGATAGAGGATAGGATAGGATAGAGGATAGGATAGGATAGAGGATAGGATAGGATAGAGGATAGGATAGGATAGAGAATAGGATAGGATAGGGGATAGGATAGGATAAAGCATAGGATAGGATAGAGGATAGGATAGGATAGAGGATAGGATAGGATAGAGGATAGGATAGGATAGAGGTTAGGATAGTATAGAGGATAGGATAGGATAGAGGATAGGATAGGATAGAGGATAGGATAGGATAGGATAGAGGATAGGATAGGATAGAGGATAGGATAGGGTAGAGGATAACATAGGATAGAGAATAGGATAGGATAGAGGATAGGATAGGATAGAGGATAGGATAAGATAGAGGATAGGATAGAGGATAGGATAGGATAGAGGATAGGATAGGATAGAGGATAGTATAGGATAGAGGATAGGATAGGATAGAGAATAGGATAGGATAGGGGATAGGATAGGATAAAGCATAGGATAGGATAAAGCATAGGATAGGATAGAGGATACGATAGGATAGAGGATAGGATAGGATAGAGGAGGGGATAGGATAGATGATAGGATAGGATAGATGATAGGATAGGGTAGAAGTTAGGATAGGATAGAGGATAGGATAGAATAGAGGATAGGATAGGATAGAGGAGAGGATAGGATAGAGGATAGGATAGGATAGAGGATAGGATATTATAGAGGATAGGATAGGATAGAGGATAGGATAGGATAGAGGATAGGATAGGATAGAGGATAGGATAGGATAGAGGATAGGATAAGATAGAGGATAGGATAGGATAGAGGATAGGATAGGATAGAGGATAGGATAGGATAGAGGATAGGATAGGATAGAGGAGAGGATAGGATAGAGGATAGGATAGGATAGAGGATAGGATAGGATAGAGGATAGGATAGGATAGGGGATAGGATAGGATAGTGGATAGGATAGGATAGAGGATATGATATGATAGAGGATAGGAAAGAGGATAGGATATAATACAGAATAGGATAGGATTGAGTATAGGATGGGATAGAGGATAGGATAGGATGGAGGATAGGATAGGATAGAGGATAGGATAGGATAGAGGAGGGGATAGGATAGATGATAGGATAGGATAGAGGATAGGATAGGATACAGGATAGGATATGTTAGAGGATTGGATAGGATAGAGGATAGGATAAGATAGAGGATAGGATAGGATAGAGGATAGGATAGGATAGAGGATAGGGTATGATAGAGGATTGGATAGGATAGAGGATAGGATAGGATAGGATAGGATAGGATAGAGGATTGGATAGGATAGAGAATAGGATATGATAGATAATAGGATAGGATAGAGGAGGGGATAGGATAGATGATAGGATAGGATAGAGGATAGGATAGGGTAGAAGATAGGATAGGATAGAGGATAGGATAGGATAGAGGATAGGATAGGATAGAGGAGAGGATAGGATAGAGGATAGGATAGGATAGAGGATAGGATAGGATAGAGGATAGGATAGGATAGAGGTTAGGATAGGATAGAGGATAGGATATGATAGAGGATAGGATAGGGTAGAGGATAGGATAGGATAGAGAATAGGATAGGATAGAGGATAGGATAGGATAGAGGATAGGATAAGATAGAGGATAGGATAGGATAGAGGATAGTATAGGATAGAGGATAGGATAGGTTAGAGGATGGGATAGGATAGAGGATAGGATAGGATAGAGGATAGGATAGGATAGAGGATAGGATAGAGGATAGGATAGAGGATAGGATAGGATAGAGGATAGGATAGGATAGAGGATAGGATAGGATAGGATAGAGGATAATATAGGATAGAGGATAGGATAGGATAGAGGATAGGATAGGATAGAGGATAGGATAGGATAGAGGATAGGATAGGATAGAGGATAGGATAGGATAGAGGATACGATATAGGATTTAATAGGATAGAGGATAGGATACGATAGAGGATACGATAGGATAGAGGATAGGATAGGATAGAGAATAGGATAGGATAGAGGATAGGATAGGATAGAGGATAGGATAGGATAGAGGATAGGATAGGATAGAGGATAGGATAGGATAGGATAGAGGATAATATAGGATAGAGGATAGGATAGGATAGAGGATAGGATAGGATAGAGGATAGGATAGGATACAGGATAGGATAGGATAGAGGATAGGATATGAATGAGGATAGGATAGGATAGAGGATAGGATAGGATAGAGACTAGGATAGGATAGAGGATAGGATAGGATAGAGGATAGGATAGGATAGAGGATAGGATAGGATAGAGGATGGGATAGGATAGAGGATAATATAGGATAGAGGATAGGATAGGATAGAGGATAGGATAGGATAGAGGATAGGATAGGATAGAGGATAGAATAGGATAGAGGATAGGATAGGACAGAGGATAGGATAGGGTAGAGGATAGGATAGGTTAGAGGATGGGATAGGATAGAGGATAATATAGGATAGAGGATAGGATAGAGGATAGGATAGGATAGAGGATAGGATAGAGGATAGGATAGAGGATAGGATAGGATAGAGGATAGGATAGGATAGAGGATAGGATAGGATAGAGGATAGGATAGGATAGAGGATAGGATAGGATAGAGGATAGGATAGGATAGAGGATAGGATAGGATAGAGGATAGGATAGGATAGAGGATAGGATAGGATAGAGGATAGGATAGGATAGAGGATAGGATAGGATAGAGGATACGATATAGGATTTAATAGGATAGAGGATAGGATACGATAGAGGATACGATAGGATAGAGGATAGGATAGGATAGAGAATAGGATAGGATAGAGGATAGGATAAGATAGAGGATAGGATAGGATAGAGGATAGGATAGGATAGAGGATAGGATAGGATAGGATAGAGGATAATATAGGATAGAGGATAGGATAGGATAGAGGATAGGATAGGATAGAGGATAGGATAGGATACAGGATAGGATAGGATAGAGGATAGGATATGAATGAGGATAGGATAGGATAGAGGATAGGATAGGATAGAGACTAGGATAGGATAGAGGATAGGATAGGATAGAGGATAGGATAGGATAGAGGATAGGATAGGATAGAGGATGGGATAGGATAGAGGATAATATAGGATAGAGGATAGGATAGGATAGAGGATACGATATTATAGAGGATAGGATAGGATAGCGGATAGGATAGGATGGAGGATAGGATAGGATAGACGATAGGATAGGATAGAGGATAGGATAGCATAGAGGATAGGATAGGATAGAGGATAGGATCAGATAGAGGATAGGATAGGATAGAGGATAGGATAGCATAGAGGATAGGATAGGATAGAGGATAGGATCAGATAGAGGATAGGATAGGATAGAGCATAGGATCAGATAGATGATAGGATAGGGGATTGGATAGGATAGACGAGAGTATAGAATAGGATAGAGGATATGATAGGATAGATGATAGGATATGATAGAGTATAGGATAGGGGATTGGATAGGATAGAGGATAGGATTAGATAGAGGACACGATAGGATAGGATGGCGGAAAGGATAGGATAGAGTATAGAATAGGATAGAGGATAAGATAGGATAGAGGATAGGATAAGTTAGAGGATAGGATAGGATAGAGGATAGGATAGAGGATAGGATAGAGGATTGGCTAGGATAGAGGATACGATAGGATAGAGGATAGGATAGAGAATAGGATAGGATAGAGGATGCGATAGGGGATTGGATCGGATACAGGATAGGAGACGGAAGAGGATAGGATAGGATAGGATAGAGAATAGGATAGGATAGATGCTATTGCAGGATAGAGGACAGGATATTATAGAGGATAGGATAGGATAGAGGATAGGATAGGATAGAGGATAGGATAGGATAGCGGAAAGGATAGGATAGAGTATAGAATAGGTTGAGGATATGATAGGATAGATGATAGGATATGATAGAGTATAGGATAGGGGATTGGATAGGATAGAGGATAGGATTAGATAGAGGACACGATAGGATAGGATGGCGGAAAGGATAGGGTAGAGTATAGAATAGGATAGAGGATAAGATAGGATAGAGGATAGGATAAGTTAGAGGATAGGATAGGATAGAGGATAGGATAGAGGATAGGATAGAGGATTGGTTAGGATAGAGGATACGATAGGATAGAGGATAGGATAGAGAATAGGATAGGATAGAGGATGCGATAGGGGATTGGATCGGATACAGGATAGGAGACGGAAGAGGATAGGATAGGATAGGATAGAGAATAGGATAGGATAGATGCTATTGCAGGATAGAGGACAGGATATTATAGAGGATAGGATAGGATAGAGGATAGGATAGGATAGAGGATAGGTTAGGATAGAGGATAGGATACGATAGCGGATAGGATAGGATAAAGGATAGAGGATAGGATAGAGAATAGGATAGTATAGAGGATACGATATTATAGAGGATCGGATAGAGGATAGGATAGGATATGGGATACGATAGGATTGAGGATAGGATTGGAGAGAGGACAGGATAGGATAAAGGATAGGATAGGATAGTGGATAGGATAGGATAGAGGATAGGATAGGGCAGAGTATGGGATAGGATAGAGGATACGATAGGATAGAGGATAGGATATTAT
This sequence comes from Halictus rubicundus, assembly GCF_050948215.1. Classification (NCBI taxonomy): domain Eukaryota; kingdom Metazoa; phylum Arthropoda; class Insecta; order Hymenoptera; family Halictidae; genus Halictus; species Halictus rubicundus. The sequence goes on along the minus strand of NW_027488818.1, from coordinate 333,538 downwards.
AGAGGATAGGATAGGGTAGAGTATAGGATAGGATAGAGGATATTATAGGATAGTGGATAGGATAGGATAGAGGATATGATAGGATAGAGTATAGGATAGGGCAGAGTATGGGATAGGATAGAGGATACGATAGGATAGAGGATAGGATAGAGGACAGGATAGGAAATAGGATAGGATAGGATAGAGGATAGGTTAGGATAGAGGATCGGAAAGGATAGAGGATAGGATAGGATAGAGGATAGGATAGGATAGAGTATAGGATAGGGTAGAGTATGGGATAGGATAGAGGATACGATAGGATAGAGGATAGGATAGAGGATAGGATAGGAAATAGGATAGGATAGGATAGAGGATAGGTTAGGATAGAGGATAGGATACGATAGAGGATAGGATAGGATAAAGGATACAGGATAGGATAGAGGATAGGATAGGATAGAGGATAGGATAGAGAATAGGATAGGATAGAGGATGCGATAGGGGATTGGATCGGATACAGGATAGGAGACGGAAGAGGATAGGATAGGATAGGATAGAGAATAGGATAGGATAGATGCTATTGCAGGATAGAGGACAGGATATTATAGAGGATAGGATAGGATAGAGGATAGGATAGGATAGAGGATAGGATAGGATAGCGGAAAGGATAGGATAGAGTATAGAATAGGTTGAGGATATGATAGGATAGATGATAGGATATGATAGAGTATAGGATAGGGGATTGGATAGGATAGAGGATAGGATTAGATAGAGGACACGATAGGATAGGATGGCGGAAAGGATAGGGTAGAGTATAGAATAGGATAGAGGATAAGATAGGATAGAGGATAGGATAAGTTAGAGGATAGGATAGGATAGAGGATAGGATAGAGGATAGGATAGAGGATTGGTTAGGATAGAGGATACGATAGGATAGAGGATAGGATAGAGAATAGGATAGGATAGAGGATGCGATAGGGGATTGGATCGGATACAGGATAGGAGACGGAAGAGGGTAGGATAGGATAGGATAGAGAATAGGATAGGATAGATGCTATTGCAGGATAGAGGACAGGATATTATAGAGGATAGGATAGGATAGAGGATAGGATAGGATAGAGGATAGGTTAGGATAGAGGATAGGATACGATAGCGGATAGGATAGGATAAAGGATAGAGGATAGGATAGAGAATAGGATAGTATAGAGGATACGATATTATAGAGGATCGGATAGAGGATAGGATAGGATATGGGATACGATAGGATTGAGGATAGGATTGGAGAGAGGACAGGATAGGATAAAGGATAGGATAGGATAGTGGATAGGATAGGATAGAGGATAGGATAGGGCAGAGTATGGGATAGGATAGAGGATACGATAGGATAGAGGATAGGATATTATAGAGGATAGGATAGGGTAGAGTATAGGATAGGATAGAGGATATTATAGGATAGTGGATAGGATAGGATAGAGGATATGATAGGATAGAGTATAGGATAGGGCAGAGTATGGGATAGGATAGAGGATACGATAGGATAGAGGATAGGATAGAGGACAGGATAGGAAATAGGATAGGATAGGATAGAGGATAGGTTAGGATAGAGGATCGGAAAGGATAGAGGATAGGATAGGATAGAGGATAGGATAGGATAGAGTATAGGATAGGGTAGAGTATGGGATAGGATAGAGGATACGATAGGATAGAGGATAGGATAGAGGATAGGATAGGAAATAGGATAGGATAGGATAGAGGATAGGTTAGGATAGAGGATAGGATACGATAGAGGATAGGATAGGATAAAGGATACAGGATAGGATAGAGGATAGGATAGGATAGAGGATACGATATTATAGAGGATAGGATAGAGGATAGGACAGGATGGAGAATAGGATAGGTTAGAGGCTCGGATAGGATAGAGGATTGGATAGGATAGAGGATACGATCTTCTAGAGGATAGGATAGGATAGAGGAAAGGATAGGATAGGGGAAAGGATAGGATAGAGGATAGGATAGGGGATTGGATAGGATAGAGGATAGGAGGCGAAATAGGATAGGATTGGATACAGAATAGGATAGATAATAGGATAGAGGATTGGATATTATAGAGGATAGGATAGCATAGAGGATAGGATAGGATTGACGATAGGATAGGATAGAGGACAGGACGGGATAGAGGATAGGATAGAGAATTGGATAGGATAGAGGATAGGATAGGATAGAGGATAGGATAGGATAGAGGATAGGATAGGATAGAGAATAGGATAGGATAGAGGATAGGATCAGATAGAGGATAGGATAGGATAGAGCATAGGATCAGATAGATGATAGGATAGGGGATTGGATAGGATAGACGAGAGTATAGAATAGGATAGAGGATATGATAGGATATATGATAGGATATGTTAGAGTATATTATAGGGGATTGGATAGGATACAGGATAGGATAGGATAGAAAATAGGATAGGATAGAGGATAGGATAGGATAGAGGATAGGATAGGCTAGAGGATAGGATAGGATAGAGGATAGGATAGGATAGATTATAGGGTCGGATAGAGGATAGGATAGGGGATTGGATAGGATAGACGATAGGATAGGATAGAGGATTGGATAGGATAGAGGATAGGATAGGATAGCGGAAAGGATAGGATAGAGTATAGAATAGGTTGAGGATATGATAGGATAGATGATAGGATATGATAGAGTATAGGATAGGGGATTGGATAGGATAGAGGATAGGATTAGATAGAGGACACGATAGGATAGGATGGCGGAAAGGATAGGATAGAGTATAGAATAGGATAGAGGATAAGATAGGATAGAGGATAGGATAAGTTAGAGGATAGGATAGGATAGAGGATAGGATAGAGGATAGGATAGAGGATTGGTTAGGATAGAGGATACGATAGGATAGAGGATAGGATAGAGAATAGGATAGGATAGAGGATGCGATAGGGGATTGGATCGGATACAGGATAGGAGACGGAAGAGGATAGGATAGGATAGGATAGAGAATAGGATAGGATAGATGCTATTGCAGGATAGAGGATAGTATAGGATAGAGGATAGGATAGGATAGAGAATAGGATAGGAAAGACGATAGGATAGGATAGAGAATGGGATAGGATAGAGGATAGGATAGGATAGACGATAGCACAGAAAATAGGATAGGATAGAGGATAGGATAGGATAGAGGATAGGATAGGATAGAGGATAGGATAGCATAGAGGATACGATTGGAGAGAGGATAGGATAGGATAAAGGATAGGATAGGATAGAGAATAGGATAGGAAAGAGGATAGTATAGGATAGAGAATGGGATAGGATAGAGGATAGGATAGGATAGAGGATAGCACAGAGAATAGGATAGGATAGAGGATAGGATAGGGGATTGGATAGGATAGAGGATAGGATAGGATTGAGGATATTATAGGAAAGAGGATAGGATAGGAAAGAGATTCGGATAGGGTAGATGATGTTATAGGAAAGAGGATAGGATATGATAAAGGATACGATATTATAGAGAATAGGATAGGATGGAGGATCGGATAGGATAGGATAGAGGATAGGAGAGGATAGAGGATAGGATAGGATAGAGGATAGCACAGAGAATAGGATAGGATAGAGGATAGGATAGGATGGAGGATAGGATAGGTTAGAGGCTCGGATAGAATAGAGGATTGGATAGGATAGAGGATACGATCTTCTAGAGGATAGGATAGGATAGAGGAAAGGATAGGATAGGGGAAAGGATAGGATAGAGGATAGGATAGGGGATTGGATAGGATAGAGGATAGGAGGCGAAATAGGATAGGATTGGATACAGAATAGGATAGATAATAGGATAGAGGATTGGATAGGATAGAGGATAGGATAGGATAGAGGATAGGATAGGATAGAGGATAGGATAGGATAGAGGATAGGATAGGATAGAGGATAGGATAGGATAGAGGATAGGATAGGATAGAGGATAGGATAGCATTGAGGATAGGATTGGAGAGAGGATAGGATAGGATAGGATAGAGAATAGGATAGGAAAGAGGATAGTATAGGATAGAGAATGGGATAGGATAGAGGATAGGATAGGATAGAGGATAGCACAGAGAATAGGATAGGATAGAGGATAGGATAGGGGATTGGATAGGATAGAGGATAGGATAGGATTGAGGATAGGATAGGAAAGAGGATAGGATAGGAAAGAGATTCGGATAGGGTAGATGATGTTATAGGAAAGAGGATAGGATATGATAAAGGATACGATATTATAGAGAATAGGATAGGATGGAGGATCGGATAGGATAGGATAGAGGATAGGAGAGGATAGAGGATAGGATAGGATAGAGGATAGCACAGAGAATAGGATAGGATAGAGGATAGGATAGGGGATTGGATAGGATAGAGGATAGGATAGGATTGAGGATAGGATAGGAAAGAGGATAGGATAGGAAAGAGATTCGGATAGGGTAGATGATGTTATAGGAAAGAGGATAGGATATGATAAAGGATACGATATTATAGAGAATAGGATAGGATGGAGGATCGGATAGGATAGGATAGAGGATAGGATAGCATAGAGGTTAGGATAGAGGATAGGATAGAGGATTGGATAGGATACAGGATAGGATAGGATAGAGGGTAGGATTGGGGATTGGATACGATAGAGGATAGGATAGGATAGATGATATTATAGGAAAGAGGATAGGATAGAATGGAGGATAGGATAGGATAGAGGATAGGATATACGATTGCATAGGATAGAGGATAGGATACGATAGAGGATACGATAGGAAAGGATAGAGAATACGATAGGATAGAGGATAGGATAGTATAGAGGAAAGCACAGAGAATAGGATAGGATAGCGGATAGGATAGGATGGAGTATAGGACAGAATTGAGGATAGGATAGGGTTGAGGATAGGATAGGATATAGGATAGGATAGGATAGGGGATTGGATAGGATAGAGGATAGGATAGGTTAGAGGATAGGATAGGATAGTGGTTTGGATCGAATAGAGGATAGGATAGGATAGAGGATAGGATTGGATAGAGGATAGGATAGGATAGAGGATAGGATAGGATGGCGGAAAGGATAGGATAGAGGATAAGATAGGATAGAGGATAGGATAAGTTAGAGGATAGGATAGGATAGTGGATAGGATAGAGGATAGGATAGAGGATTGGATAGGATATAGGGTAGGATAGGGTAGAGGATAGCATGGGATAGATGATATTATGGGATAGAGGATAGTATAGGATAGAGGAAACGATATTATAGAGGATAGGATAGGGTAGAGGATAGGATATGATACTGGATATTATAGGATAGTGGATAGGATAGGATAGAGGATATGATAGGATCGAGTATTGGATAGGATAGAGAATAGGATAGGGGATTGGATAGGATAGAGGATAGGATAGGATAGAGGATAGGATAGGGGATTGGATAGGATAGAGAATAGGATAGGATAGATGATAGGATAGGATAGAGGATAGGATAGGATAGAGGATATGATAGGATAGATGATAGGATATGATAGAGTATAGGATAGGGGATTGGATAGGAAAGAGGATAGGATAGGATAGAGGGTAGGATTGGGGATTGGATACGATAGAGGATAGGATAGGATAGATGATATTATAGGAAAGAGGATAGGATAGAATGGAGGATAGGATAGGATAGAGGATAGGATATACGATTGCATAGGATAGAGGATAGGATACGATAGAGGATACGATAGGAAAGGATAGAGAATACGATAGGATAGAGGATAGGATAGTATAGAGGAAAGCACAGAGAATAGGATAGGATAGCGGATAGGATAGGATGGAGTATAGGACAGAATTGAGGATAGGATAGGGTTGAGGATAGGATAGGATATAGGATAGGATAGGATAGGGGATTGGATAGGATAGAGGATAGGATAGGTTAGAGGATAGGATAGGATAGTGGTTTGGATCGAATAGAGGATAGGATAGGATAGAGGATAGGATAGGATAGAGGATAGGATAGGATAGAGGATAGGATAGGATAGAGGATAGGATAGGATGGCGGAAAGGATAGGATAGAGGATAAGATAGGATAGAGGATAGGATAAGTTAGAGGATAGGATAGGATAGTGGATAGGATAGAGGATAGGATAGAGGATTGGATAGGATATAGGGTAGGATAGGGTAGAGGATAGCATGCGATAGATGATATTATGGGATAGAGGATAGTATAGGATAGAGGAAACGATATTATAGAGGATAGGATAGGGTAGAGGATAGGATATGATACTGGATATTATAGGATAGTGGATAGGATAGGATAGAGGATATGATAGGATCGAGTATTGGATAGGATAGAGAATAGGATAGGGGATTGGATAGGATAGAGGATAGGATAGGATAGAGGATAGGATAGGGGATTGGATAGGATAGAGAATAGGATAGGATAGATGATAGGATAGGATAGAGGATAGGATAGGATAGAGGATATGATAGGATAGATGATAGGATATGATAGAGTATAGGATAGGGGATTGGATAGGAAAGAGGATAGGATAGGATAGAGGATAGGATAGGATAGACGATAGGATAGGATGGGGGATATGATAGGATAGAGGATAGGATAGGATAGAGGACAGGATAGGATAGAGGACAGGATATAGGATTGGATATGATACAGGATAGGATACGATAGAGGATAGCATAGGGGATTGGATAGGATAGAGGATAGGATAGGATTGCGGATAGGATAGGTTAGAGGCTAGGATAGGATAGAGGATAGGATATAATACAGGATATGATTGGACAGAGGATAGGATAGGATAGATGATATTATAGGATAGAGGACAGGATAGGATAGAGGATATGATCTTATAGAGGATAGGATAGGATAGAGGAAAGGATAGGATAGTGGAAAGGATAGGATAGAGGATAGGGCAGGGGATTGGATAGGATAGAGGATAGGAGACGAAAGAGGATAGGATTGGATAGAGAATAGGATAGAGGATAGGATAGAGGATTGGATAGGATAGAAGATATTATAGGATAGAGGATAGGATATGATAGAGGATACGATATTATAGAGGATAGGATAGGATAGCGGATAGGATAGGATGGAGTATAGGATAGAATTGAGGATAGGATAGGGTTGAGGATAGGATAGGATAGAGGATAGGATAGGATAGAGGATAGGATAGGATAGAGGATAGGATATTATAGAGGATAGGATAGGGTAGAGCATAGGATAGGATAGAGGATATTATAGGATAGTGGATAGGATAGGATAGAGGATATGATAGGTTAGAGTATAGGATAGGGCAGAGTATGGGATAGGATAGAGGATACGATAGGATAGAGGATAGGATAGAGGACAGGATAGTAAATAGGATAGGATAGGATAGAGGATAGGTTAGGATAGAGGATAGGATACGATAGAGGATAGGATAAAATAAAGGATAGAGGATAGGATAGAGGATAGGATAGTATAGAGGATACGATATTATAGAGGATAGGATAGGATAGAGGAAAGGATAGGATAGGGGAAAGGATAGGATAGAGGATAGGATAGGGGATTGGATAGGATAGAGGATAGGAGGCGAAATAGGATAGGATTGGATACAGAAGAGGATAGATAATAGGATAGAGGATTGGATAGGTTAGAGGATAGGATAGGAGAGCGGATAGGATAGGATGCAGTAAAGGATAGAATTGAGGATAGGATAGGAACGAGGATAGGATAGGATAGAGGTTAGGATAGGATAGAGGATATGATAGGATAGGGAATAGGATAGGATAAATGATATTATAGGAAAGTGGATAGGATATGATAGAGGATACGATAGGATAGAGGATCGGAAAGGATAGAGGATAGGATAGGATAGAGGATAGGATAGGATATTGGATACGATAGGATTGAGGATAGGATTGGAGAGAGGATAGGATAGGATAAAAGATAGGATAGGATAGTGGATAGGATAGGATAGAGGATAGGATAGGATAGAGGATAGGATAGGCTAGAGGATAGGATATGATAGAGGATAGGATACAGGATAGGGTAGGAAAGAGGATAGGATATGGTAGAGGATAGGATAGGGGATTGGATAGGATAGAGGATAGGATTAGATAGAGGACACGATAGGATAGGATGGCGGAAAGGATAGGATAGAGTATAGAATAGGATAGAGGATAAGATAGGATAGAGGATAGGATAAGTTAGAGGATAGGATAGGATAGAGGATAGGATAGAGGATAGGATAGAGGATTGGTTAGGATAGAGGATACGATAGGATAGAGGATAGGATAGAGAATAGGATAGGATAGAGGATGCGATAGGGGATTGGATCGGATACAGGATAGGAGACGGAAGAGGATAGGATAGGATAGGATAGAGAATAGGATAGGATAGATGCTATTGCAGGATAGAGGATAGTATAGGATAGAGGATAGGATAGGATAGAGAATAGGATAGGAAAGACGATAGGATAGGATAGAGAATGGGATAGGATAGAGGATAGGATAGGATAGACGATAGCACAGAAAATAGGATAGGATAGAGGATAGGATAGGATAGAGGATAGGATAGGATAGAGGATAGGATAGGATAGAGGATAGGATAGGATAGAGGATAGGATAGCATAGAGGATACGATTGGAGAGAGGATAGGATAGGATAAAGGATAGGATAGGATAGAGAATAGGATAGGAAAGAGGATAGTATAGGATAGAGAATGGGATAGGATAGAGGATAGGATAGGATAGAGGATAGCACAGAGAATAGGATAGGATAGAGGATAGGATAGGGGATTGGATAGGATAGAGGATAGGATAGGATTGAGGATATTATAGGAAAGAGGATAGGATAGGAAAGAGATTCGGATAGGGTAGATGATGTTATAGGAAAGAGGATAGGATATGATAAAGGATACGATATTATAGAGAATAGGATAGGATGGAGGATCGGATAGGATAGGATAGAGGATAGGAGAGGATAGAGGATAGGATAGGATAGAGGATAGCACAGAGAATAGGATAGGATAGAGGATAGGATAGGATGGAGGATAGGATAGGTTAGAGGCTCGGATAGAATAGAGGATTGGATAGGATAGAGGATACGATCTTCTAGAGGATAGGATAGGATAGAGGAAAGGATAGGATAGGGGAAAGGATAGGATAGAGGATAGGATAGGGGATTGGATAGGATAGAGGATAGGAGGCGAAATAGGATAGGATTGGATACAGAATAGGATAGATAATAGGATAGAGGATTGGATAGGATAGAGGATAGGATAGGATAGAGGATAGGATAGGATAGAGGATAGGATAGGATAGAGGATAGGATAGGATAGAGGATAGGATAGGATAGAGGATAGGATAGGATAGAGGATAGGATAGCATTGAGGATAGGATTGGAGAGAGGATAGGATAGGATAGGATAGAGAATAGGATAGGAAAGAGGATAGTATAGGATAGAGAATGGGATAGGATAGAGGATAGGATAGGATAGAGGATAGCACAGAGAATAGGATAGGATAGAGGATAGGATAGGGGATTGGATAGGATAGAGGATAGGATAGGATTGAGGATAGGATAGGAAAGAGGATAGGATAGGAAAGAGATTCGGATAGGGTAGATGATGTTATAGGAAAGAGGATAGGATATGATAAAGGATACGATATTATAGAGAATAGGATAGGATGGAGGATCGGATAGGATAGGATAGAGGATAGGAGAGGATAGAGGATAGGATAGGATAGAGGATAGCACAGAGAATAGGATAGGATAGAGGATAGGATAGGGGATTGGATAGGATAGAGGATAGGATAGGATTGAGGATAGGATAGGAAAGAGGATAGGATAGGAAAGAGATTCGGATAGGGTAGATGATGTTATAGGAAAGAGGATAGGATATGATAAAGGATACGATATTATAGAGAATAGGATAGGATGGAGGATCGGATAGGATAGGATAGAGGATAGGATAGCATAGAGGTTAGGATAGAGGATAGGATAGAGGATTGGATAGGATACAGGATAGGATAGGATAGAGGGTAGGATTGGGGATTGGATACGATAGAGGATAGGATAGGATAGATGATATTATAGGAAAGAGGATAGGATAGAATGGAGGATAGGATAGGATAGAGGATAGGATATACGATTGCATAGGATAGAGGATAGGATACGATAGAGGATACGATAGGAAAGGATAGAGAATACGATAGGATAGAGGATAGGATAGTATAGAGGAAAGCACAGAGAATAGGATAGGATAGCGGATAGGATAGGATGGAGTATAGGACAGAATTGAGGATAGGATAGGGTTGAGGATAGGATAGGATATAGGATAGGATAGGATAGGGGATTGGATAGGATAGAGGATAGGATAGGTTAGAGGATAGGATAGGATAGTGGTTTGGATCGAATAGAGGATAGGATAGGATAGAGGATAGGATAGGATAGAGGATAGGATAGGATAGAGGATAGGATAGGATGGCGGAAAGGATAGGATAGAGGATAAGATAGGATAGAGGATAGGATAAGTTAGAGGATAGGATAGGATAGTGGATAGGATAGAGGATAGGATAGAGGATTGGATAGGATATAGGGTAGGATAGGGTAGAGGATAGCATGGGATAGATGATATTATGGGATAGAGGATAGTATAGGATAGAGGAAACGATATTATAGAGGATAGGATAGGGTAGAGGATAGGATATGATACTGGATATTATAGGATAGTGGATAGGATAGGATAGAGGATATGATAGGATCGAGTATTGGATAGGATAGAGAATAGGATAGGGGATTGGATAGGATAGAGGATAGGATAGGATAGAGGATAGGATAGGGGATTGGATAGGATAGAGAATAGGATAGGATAGATGATAGGATAGGATAGAGGATAGGATAGGATAGAGGATATGATAGGATAGATGATAGGATATGATAGAGTATAGGATAGGGGATTGGATAGGAAAGAGGATAGGATAGGATAGAGGGTAGGATTGGGGATTGGATACGATAGAGGATAGGATAGGATAGATGATATTATAGGAAAGAGGATAGGATAGAATGGAGGATAGGATAGGATAGAGGATAGGATATACGATTGCATAGGATAGAGGATAGGATACGATAGAGGATACGATAGGAAAGGATAGAGAATACGATAGGATAGAGGATAGGATAGTATAGAGGAAAGCACAGAGAATAGGATAGGATAGCGGATAGGATAGGATGGAGTATAGGACAGAATTGAGGATAGGATAGGGTTGAGGATAGGATAGGATATAGGATAGGATAGGATAGGGGATTGGATAGGATAGAGGATGGGATAGGTTAGAGGATAGGATAGGATAGTGGTTTGGATCGAATAGAGGATAGGATAGGATAGAGGATAGGATAGGATAGAGGATAGGATAGGATAGAGGATAGGATAGGATGGCGGAAAGGATAGGATAGAGGATAAGATAGGATAGAGGATAGGATAAGTTAGAGGATAGGATAGGATAGTGGATAGGATAGAGGATAGGATAGAGGATTGGATAGGATATAGGGTAGGATAGGGTAGAGGATAGCATGGGATAGATGATATTATGGGATAGAGGATAGTATAGGATAGAGGAAACGATATTATAGAGGGTAGGATAGGGTAGAGGATAGGATATGATACTGGATATTATAGGATAGTGGATAGGATAGGATAGAGGATATGATAGGATCGAGTATTGGATAGGATAGAGAATAGGATAGGGGATTGGATAGGATAGAGGATAGGATAGGATAGAGGATAGGATAGGGGATTGGATAGGATAGAGAATAGGATAGGATAGATGATAGGATAGGATAGAGGATAGGATAGGATAGAGGATATGATAGGATAGATGATAGGATATGATAGATTATAGGATAGGGGATTGGATAGGAAAGAGGATAGGATAGGATAGAGGATAGGATAGGATAGACGATAGGATAGGATGGGGGATATGATAGGATAGAGGATAGGATAGGATAGAGGACAGGATAGGATAGAGGACAGGATATAGGATTGGATATGATACAGGATAGGATACGATAGAGGATAGCATAGGGGATTGGATAGGATAGAGGATAGGATAGGATTGCGGATAGGATAGGTTAGAGGCTAGGATAGGATAGAGGATAGGATATAATACAGGATATGATTGGACAGAGGATAGGATAGGATAGATGATATTATAGGATAGAGCACAGGATAGGATAGAGGATATGATCTTATAGAGGATAGGATAGGATAGAGGAAAGGATAGGATAGTGGAAAGGATAGGATAGAGGATAGGGCAGGGGATTGGATAGGATAGAGGATAGGAGACGAAAGAGGATAGGATTGGATAGAGAATAGGATAGAGGATAGGATAGAGGATTGGATAGGATAGAAGATATTATAGGATAGAGGATAGGATATGATAGAGGATACGATATTATAGAGGATAGGATAGGATAGCGGATATGATAGGATGGAGTATAGGATAGAATTGAGGATAGGATAGGGTTGAGGATAGGATAGGATAGAGGATAGGATAGGATAGAGGATAGGATATTATAGAGGATAGGATAGGGTAGAGCATAGGATAGGATAGAGGATATTATAGGATAGTGGATAGGATAGGATAGAGGATATGATAGGTTAGAGTATAGGATAGGGCAGAGTATGGGATAGGATAGAGGATACGATAGGATAGAGGATAGGATAGAGGACAGGATAGTAAATAGGATAGGATAGGATAGAGGATAGGTTAGGATAGAGGATAGGATACGATAGAGGATAGGATAAAATAAAGGATAGAGGATAGGATAGAGGATTGGATAGGATAGAGGATACGATCTTCTAGAGGATAGGATAGGATAGCTGAAAGGATAGGATAGGGGAAAGGATAGGATAGAGGATAGGATAGGGGATTGGATAGGATAGAGGATAGGAGGCGAAATAGGATAGGATTGGATACAGAATAGGATAGATAATAGGATAGAGGATTGGATAGGATAGAGGATAGGATAGGATAGCGGATAGGATAGGATGCAGTATAGAATAGAATTGAGGATAGGATTTCAACGAGGATAGGATAGGAACGAGGTTAGGATAGGATAGAGGTTAGGATAGGATAGAGGATATGATAGGATAGGGAATAGGATAGGATAAATGATATTATAGGAAAGAGGATAGGATATGATAGAGGATACGATATTATAGAGGATACAATAGGATAGAGGATCGGAAAGGATAGAGGATCGGATAGGATAGAAGATACGATAGGATAGAGGATAGGATAGGATTGAGGATAGGATAGGAAAGAGTACAGGATAGGATACAGGATACGATATTATAGAGGATAGGATAGGATAGGGAAGAGGATAGGATATATGATATTATAGGATAGAGGATAGGATATGATGGAGGATAGGATAGAGGATAGGATAGGATAGAGGATAGGATAGGATAGAGGATAGGATAGGATAGAGGATAGGATAGGATAGGATAGAGGATAGGATAGGATAGAGGATAGGATAGGATAGACGATAGGATAGGATAGAGGATAGGATAGGATAGAGGATAGGATAGGATAGAGGATAGGATAGGATAGTGGATAGGATAGGATAGGGAAGAGGATAGGATATATGATATTATAGGATAGAGGATAGGATATGATGGAGGATAGGATAGAGGATAGGATAGGATAGAGGATAGGATAGGATAGAGGATAGGATAGGATAGAGGATAGGATAGGATAGTGGATAGGATAGGATAGAGGATAGGATAGGATAGAGGATAGGATAGGATAGACGATAGGATAGCATAGAGGATAGGATAGAGGATAGGATAGCATAGAGGATAGGATAGGATTGACGATAAGATAGGATAGAGGACAGGACGGGATAGAGGATAGGATAGAGAATTGGATAGGATAGAGGATAGGATAGGATAGAGGATAGGATAGGATAGAGGATAGGATAGGATAGAGAATAGGATAGGATAGAGGATAGGATCAGATAGAGGATAGGATAGGATAGAGGATAGGATCAGAAAGAGGATAGGATAGGGGATTGGATAGGATAGACGAGAGTATAGAATAGGATAGAGGATATGATAGGATATATGATAGGATATGTTAGAGTATATTATAGGGGATTGGATAGGATACAGGATAGAATAGGATAGAAAATAGGATAGGATAGAGGATAGGATAGGATAGAGGATAGGATAGGCTAGAGGATAGGATAGGATAGAGGATAGAGGATAGGATAGAGGATAGGATAGTATAGAGGATACGATATTATAGAGGATAGGATAGAGGATAGGATAGGATATTGGATACGATAGGATTGAGGATAGGATTGGAGAGAGGATAGGATAGGATAAAGGATAGGATAGGATAGTGGATAGGATAGAATAGAGGATAGGATAGGGCAGAGGATAGGTTAGGATAGAGGATAGGATACGATAGAGGATAGGATAGTATAAAGGATGGAGGATAGGATAGAGGATAGGATAGTATAGAGGATACGATATTATAGAGGATAGGATAGAGGATAGGACAGGATGGAGGATAGGATAGGTTAGAGGCTCGGATAGGATAGAGGATTGGATAGGATAGAGGATACGATCTTCTAGAGGATAGGATAGGATAGAGGAAAGGATAGGATAGGGGAAAGGATAGGATAGAGGATAGGATAGGGGATTGGATAGGATAGAGGATAGGAGGCGAAATAGGATAGGATTGGATACAGAATAGGATAGATAATAGGATAGAAGATTGGATAGGTTAGAGGATAGGATAGGAGAGCGGATAGGATAGGATGCAGTATTGGATAGAATTGAGGATAGGATAGGAACGAGGATAGGATAGGATAGAGGTTAGGATAGGATAGAGGATATGATAGGATAGGGAATAGGATAGGATAAATGATATTATAGGAAAGTGGATAGGATATGATAGAGGATACGATAGGATAGAGGATCGGAAAGGATAGAGGATAGGATAGGATAGAGGATAGGATAGGATATTGGATACGATAGGATTGAGGATAGGATTGGAGAGAGGATAGGATAGGATAAAAGATAGGATAGGATAGTGGATAGGATAGGATAGAGGATAGGATAGGATAGAGGATAGGATAGGCTAGAGGATAGGATGCAGGATAGGGTAGGAAAGAGGATAGGATATGGTAGAGGATAGCATAGGAGAGATGATATGATGGGATAGAGGATAGTATAGGATAGAGGTTAAGATATTATAGAGGATAGGATAGGGTAGAGTATAGGATAGGATAGAGGATATTATAGGATAGTGGATAGGATAGGATAGAGGATATGATAGGATAGAGTATAGGATAGGGTAGAGTATGGGATAGGATAGAGGATACGATAGGATAGAGGATAGTATAGAGGATAGGATAGGAAATAGGATAGGATAGGATAGAGGATAGGTTAGGATAGAGGATAGGATACGATAGAGGATAGGATAGGATAAATGATACAGGATAGGATAGAGGATAGGATAGGATAGAGGATACAATATTATAGAGGATAGGATAGAGGATAGGACAGGATGGAGATTAGGATAGGTTAGAAGGCTCGGATAGGATAGAGGATTAGATAGGATAGAGGATACGATCTTCTAGAGGATAGGATAGGATAGAGGAAAGGATAGGATAGGGGAAAGGATAGGATAGAGGATAGGATAGGGGATTGGATAGGATAGAGGATAGGAGGCGAAATAGGATAGGATTGGATACAGAATAGGATAGATAATAGGATAGAGGATTGGATAGGATAGAGGATAGGATAGGATAGCGGATAGGATAGGATGCAGTATAGAATAGAATTGAGGATAGGATAGGAACGAGGATAGGATAGGATAGAGGTTAGGATAGGATAGAGGATATGATAGGATAGGGAATAGGATAGGATAAATGATATTATAGGAAAGAGGATAGGATATGTTAGAGGATACGATATTATAGAGGATACGATAGGATAGAGGATCGGAAAGGATAGAGGATTGGATAGGATAGAAGATACGATAGGATAGAGGATAGGATAGGATTGAGGATAGGATAGGAAAGAGTACAGGATAGGATACAGGATACGATATTATAGAGGATAGGATAGGATAGGGAAGAGGATAGGATAGATGATATTATAGGATAGAGGATAGGATAGGATGGAGGATAGGATAGAGGATAGGACAGGATAGAGGATAGGATAGGATAGAGGATAGGATAGGATAGAGGATAGGATAGGATTGAGGATAGGATAGGAAAGAGGATAGGATAGGATACAGGATACGATATTATAGAGGATAGGATAGGATAGGGAAGAGGATAGGATAGATGATATTATAGGATAGAGGATAGGATAGGATGGAGGATAGGATAGAGGATAGCATAGGATAGAGGATAGGATAGGATAGAGGATAGGATAGGACAGAGGATAGGATAGGATAGTGGATAGGATAGGATAGAGGATAGGATAGGATAGAGGATAGGATAGGATAGACGATAGGATAGGATAGGGAAGAGGATAGGATAGATGATATTATAGGATAGAGGATAGGATAGGATGGAGGATAGGATAGAGGATAGGATAGGATAGAGGATAGGATAGGATAGAGGATAGGATAGGATAGTGGATAGGATAGGATAGAGGATAGGATAGGATAGAGGATAGGATAGGATAGACGATAGGATAGGATAGAGGATAGGATAGGATAGACGATAGGATAGGATAGGGAAGAGGATAGGATAGATGATATTATAGGATAGAGGATAGGATAGGATGGAGGATAGGATAGAGGATAGGATAGGATAGAGGATAGGATAGCATAGAGGATAGGATAGGATTGACGATAGGATAGGATAGAGGACAGGACGGGATAGAGGATAGGATAGAGAATTGGATAGGATAGAGGATAGGATAGGATAGAGGATAGGATAGGATAGAGGATAGGATAGGATAGAGAATAGGATAGGATAGAGGATAGGATCAGATACAGGATAGGATAGGATAGAGGAAAGGATAGGATAGGGGAAAGGATAGGATAGAGGATAGGATAGGGGATTGGATAGGATAGAGGATAGGAGGCGAAATAGGATAGGATTGGATACAGAATAGGATAGATAATAGGATAGAGGATTGGATAGGATAGAGGATAGGATAGGATAGCGGATAGGATAGGATGCAGTATAGAATAGAATTGAGGATAGGATAGGAACGAGGATAGGATAGTATAGAGGTTAGGATAGGATAGAGGATATGATAGGATAGGGAATAGGATAGGATAAATGATATTATAGGAAAGAGGATAGGATATGATAGAGGATACGATATTATAGAGGATACGATAGGATAGAGGATCGGAAAGGATAGAGGATTGGATAGGATAGAAGATACGATAGGATAGAGGATAGGATAGGATTGAGGATAGGATAGGAAAGAGTACAGGATAGGATACAGGATACGATATTATAGAGGATAGGATAGGATAGGGAAGAGGATAGGATAGATGATATTATAGGATAGAGGATAGGATAGGATGGAGGATAGGATAGAGGATAGGACAGGATAGAGGATAGGATAGGATAGAGGATAGGATAGGATAGAGGATAGGATAGGATTGAGGATAGGATAGGAAAGAGGATAGGATAGGATACAGGATACGATATTATAGAGGATAGGATAGGATAGGGAAGAGGATAGGATAGATGATATTATAGGATAGAGGATAGGATAGGATGGAGGATAGGATAGAGGATAGGATAGGATAGAGGATAGGATAGGATAGAGGATAGGATAGGCTAGAGGATAGGATAGGATAGTGGATAGGATAGGATAGAGGATAGGATAGGATAGAGGATAGGATAGGATAGACGATAGGATAGGATAGAGGATAGGATAGCATAGAGGATAGGATAGGATTGACGATAGGATAGGATAGAGGACAGGACGGGATAGAGGATAGGATAGAGAATTGGATAGGATAGAGGATAGGATAGGATAGAGGATAGGATAGGATAGAGGATAGGATAGGATAGAGAATAGGATAGGATAGAGGATAGGATCAGATAGAGGATAGGATAGGATAGAGGATAGGATCAGATAGAGGATAGGATAGGGGATTGGATAGGATAGACGAGAGTATAGAATAGGATAGAGGATAGGATAGGATATTGGATACGATAGGATTGAGGATAGGATTGGAGAGAGGATAGGATAGGATAAAAGATAGGATAGGATAGTGGATAGGATAGGATAGAGGATAGGATAGGATAGAGGATAGGATAGGCTAGAGGATAGGATAGGATAGAGGATAGGATACAGGATAGGGTAGGAAAGAGGATAGGATATGGTAGAGGATAGCATAGGAGAGATGATATGATGGGATAGAGGATAGTATAGGATAGAGATTAAGATATTATAGAGGATAGGATAGGGTAGAGCATAGGATAGGATAGAGGATATTATAGGATAGTGGATAGGATAGGATAGAGGATATGATAGGATAGAGTATAGGATAGGGTAGAGTATGGGATAGGATAGAGGATACGATAGGATAGAGGATAGGATAGAGGATAGGATAGGAAATAGGATAGGATAGGATAGAGGATAGGTTAGGATAGAGGATAGGATACGATAGAGGATAGGATAGGATAAAGGATACAGGATAGGATAGAGGATAGGATAGGATAGAGAATACGATATTAAAGAGGATAGGATAGAGGATAGGACAGGATGGAGATTAGGATAGGATAGAGGATAGGATAGGATTGAGGATAGGATAGGAAAGAGGATAGGATAGGATACAGGATACGATATTATAGAGGATAGGATAGGATAGGGAAGAGGATTGGATAGATGATATTATAGGATAGAGGATAGGATAGGATGGATTATAGGATAGAGGATAGGATAGGATAGAGGATAGGATAGGATAGAGGATAGGATAGGATAGAGGATAGGATAGGATAGTGGATAGGATAGGATAGAGGATAGGATAGGATAGAGGATAGGATAGGATAGACGATAGGATAGGATAGAGGATAGGATAGCATAGAGGATAGGATAGGATTGACGATAGGATAGGATAGAGGACAGGACGGGATAGAGGATAGGATGGAGAATTGGATAGGATAGAGGATAGGATAGGATAGAGGATAGGATAGGTTAGAGGATAGGATAGGATAGAGAATAGGATAGGATAGAGGATAGGATCAGATAGAGGATAGGATAGGATAGAGGATAGGATCAGATAGAGGATAGGATAGGGGATTGGATAGGATAGACGAGAGTATAGAATAGGATAGAGGATATGATAGGATATATGATAGGATATGTTAGAGTATATTATAGGGGATTGGATAGGATACAGGATAGGATAGGATAGAAAATAGGATAGGATAGAGGATAGGATAGGATAGAGGATAGGATAGGCCAGAGGATAGGATAGGATAGAGGATAGGATAGGATAGATTATAGGGTCGGATAGAGGATAGGATAGGGGTTTGGATAGGATAGACGATAGGATAGGATAGAGGATAGGATAGGATAGAGAATAGGATAGGATAGATGCTATTGCAGGATAGAGGACAGGATAGGATAGAGGATAGGATCTGCGGCACCCGGAAGCCTGTGTAAAAGCTGGAAAGCAGGTCCAGGCCGAGGAGGTCGCAGCAAGTATGGAGAAGGAAACTCCGAGCGGCAGAGGACAGTGCTCCCGGTATTATCTCTCCCCCAATCTCACCCTCCTTCCTCCCAGTCGGAGGACCACCCGACGTATCCAGAGGGGGGCTGAGGCAGAAGCCAAAATAGGAACGAAAGGAGGGAAGAAGAGAGATAGTAGTAGAGAAGAGGGAAAAGAACCCCTGGAGGGAGGTACAGGAGAGGGGGTAAAATAAGAACAGGAAGGGAAAGCTTCAAGTAAGATAGAGATAATAAGAAAATCAAAGGAAGGAAAAAACCCTCAATAAGAAAATAGGGAATCAGAATAAAATGAGATAATTGCTAACTGAATACACAGGAGAAAAGAGAATCTGTAGAAGTAATAAGAAACTCTATCTTAGCTGAAGTGTTCCCGAGAAAGGATAGGAAGGATATTAGGGAATAAAGAAGAGAGGACGAACACAAGGAAGGAACTCCCAAGAAAAACAGAGACACAGGGAATAGGTACCAAGATAGAAAATAGAGGGGAAAAGATAAAAGAAGAAATAAAATAGAAAGGATGAAAATAAAAGGGGTTTAGAATAATATTAACGTCAAAAAAAAAAAAAAAAAAAAAGGGGGAAATAAGAAAAAGATAACTAGGAAAAGGAACTCTGTTTATCAGGAAGACCCGCCTAGTATAAGACAAATGAGAGAATACAAATGAGAAAGGAGAGAAACGGAAAACTAATGTAGGGAAATCGCGTAGCGAAGACGGATAGAGAATAGAGAAGAGAGAAAGGGATAATGAGAGAAAATAAGAAGAAGAAATATTAATATAGTAATAAGGGTAAAACGGTGAACAGGAAGAGAAGGAGAAGGGAAGGAAAGGACGGGAGATCAGGGAAAGGGAAAAGAGGGAAGGGAGGTAAGATACAAGGGAACACAGATGCAAAGGCAAATAACGAAGGCCTAAAGGGTCTACTTATGGTAGAGATTACCAGAGATGAGGACGGGGGTGTGAGGGAGAGGCGATGAGAAACCAAAAACTGGATAGGGGAACAGAGGTTCACCCCCCAGGGTGAAACAGAACCCTCCCACACCCTCCCTCTGCGCAATAAGGACCCTACAGGGTGAAAGGACTAAGATAAGGTGTAAGGGACTCAAGAGATACGAGTCGAAAGGGAGATAATAGGAGATCTTACCAGAGGGACAAAAAGGGGGGGTGGGAGGAAGAGGGGAGGTAAGCCCACTCCTTACCTTCGCCCCTCCGCTCTATTTTCTATTTTTTAGTTATTTTCTATCTATTTTTATTTTTTATCTAAATGTATTTTTAGTTTCTTTTTATCATTTCCTTATATATGTTTTTTCTTTTGCTTTCTTCTTTTTCTCTTCTCTTTTTCTTTTTCCAATTTCTTCTTTTTCTTTTTTCAAATTTCTTTTTAGTTCGTTCTTATCTTTGCTTTGGTTTCTTTTTTCTTTTTTCCTTTTTCTTTTGTCTCCTTCTGGCTTAGGAAGCCAAAGAAAAGTAGTTAGGATAGATAGGATAAGTTAGGATAAGGTAGGATAAGGTAGGATAAGATGTAAATATGTAAATTGATAATACGTACAGAGTAGTTAAAAACGCCGTTTATGAAGGCGGCAACCAGAAGAATGAAAACAAATAAAGGGTCAATAGTGTGCAAACAATCTGTATGAGACTTGTATGAGCGGGTGATTCAGAGGAAGGAATGAAACTAAAGCGGCGGATGAGCGCAAAAAAAAAAAAAAAAAAAAAAAAAAAAAAAAAAAATATAGGGAAACGTGTTGTATGAGTGTGGAAGGTAGATGAATGAATGAAATTACAAGGTTGGATGAGTGCAAACAAGTTGTAAGCGATCTGTATGAGAGTGTGATGCAGAGAAAGGAATGAATGAAATTAAAGTGCTGGATGAGCGAAACAATATGTAAGCGTGTTGTATGAGTGTGGAAGGTAGATTAAGGAATGAAATTACAATGCTGGATGAGTGCAAACAATTTGTAAGCGATCTGTATGGGAGTGTGATGCAGAGAAAGGAATGAATGAAATTAAAGTGCTGGATGAGCGAAACAATAGGTAAGCGTGTTGTATGAGCGTGGAAGGTAGACGAATCAATGAAATTACAATGTTGGATGAGTGCAAACAATCTGTAAGCGTTCTGTATGAGGGTGCGATGCAGAGAAAGGAATAAAATTAAAGTGTTGGATGAGTGTGAAAAATTAGTAAGAGTGATGTATGAGGGGGGAAGGCAGATGAATGAATGAAGGAACGAAATTAAAATGGTAGATGCGTGCGAACAATTTGTGAGAGTTTGAGTGAGTGAGGAGCGCAGTGGAATGAATGGAATAAAAGTAAGAATGTAACGGTAAAGATAATAAAAACGAAGAATAACCTACTAAGAGAGCGGCAAGAGAGAAGAGTGTAAGAGAGAAAGAGATGCATGTGTTAAGAGCGGAGAAACAAACAATATGTCAATGTAAGAAGTGTATTGCGAAAGGATATGTAATTGTAATGGTAATTGTAATGATTGTACAAGAAATTGATAAATAAAGAGGAAATTTTAATAAAAAAAAAAAAGGATAGAGGATAGGATAGGATAGAGGATAGGATAGGATAGAGGATAGGATAGCGGATTGGATAGGATAGAGGATAGGATAGATGATAGGATAGAGGATTGGATAGGATAGAGGATACGATACGATAGAGGATAGGATAGGGGATTGGATAGGATACAGGATAGGATACGATAGAGGATAGGATAGGATAGAGGATAGGATTGCGGATTGGATACGATAGAGGATAGGATAGGATAGATGATATTATAGGAAAGAGGATAGGATAGGATGGAGGATAGGATAGGATAGAGGATAAGATAGAATAGAGGATAGGACAGGATAGAGGATAGGATAGGATAGAGGATAGGATAGAGGATAGGATAGCATAGAAGATAGGATAGGATTGACGATAGGATAGGATAGAGGATAGGATATAGGATAGGATAGAGGATAGGATAGAGGATAGGATAGAGGATAGGATAGAGGATAGGATAGAGGATAGGATAGGATATAGGGTAGGATAGGGTAGAGGATAGGATAGGATAGAGAATAGAATAGGAAAGACGATAGGATAGGATAGAGAATGGGATAGGATAGAGGATAGGATAGGATAGACGATAGCACAGAGAATAGGATAGGATAGAGGATAGGATAGGAGATTGGATAGGATACAGGCTAGGAGACGATAGAGAATAGGAGAGGATAGATGGTATTATAGGAAAGACGATACGATAGGATAGAGGATAGGATAGGATAGAGGATAGGATAGGATAGAGGATAGGATAGGATAGAGGATAGCATAGGATAGAGGATAGGATAGGATAGAGGATAGGATAGCATTGAGGATAGGATTGGAGAGAGGATAGGATAGGATAAAGGATAGGATAGGATAGAGAATAGGATAGGAAAGAGGATAGTATAGGATAGAGAATGGGATAGGATAGAGGATAGGATAGGATAGAGGATAGCACAGAGAATAGGATAGGATAGAGGATAGGATAGGGGATTGGATAGGATAGAGGATAGGATAGGATTGAGGATAGGATAGGAAAGAGGATAGGATAGGAAAGAGATTCGGATAGGGTAGATGATGTTATAGGAAAGAGGATAGGATATGGTAAAGGATACGATATTATAGAGAATAGGATAGGATGGAGGATCGGATAGGATAGGATAGAGTATAGGACAGGATAGAGGACAGGATAGGATAGAGGATAGCACAGAGAATAGGATAGGATAGAGGATACGATAGGATGGAGGATAGGATAGGTTAGAGGCTCGGATAGAATAGAGGATTGGATAGGATAGAGGATACGATCTTCTAGAGGATAGGATAGGATAGAGGAAAGGATAGGATAGGGGAAAGGATAGGATAGAGGTTAGGATAGGGTAGAGGATAGGATATGATACTGGATATTATAGGATAGTGGATAGGATAGGATAGAGGATATGATAGGATAGAGTATAGGATATTGCAGAGTATGGGATAGGATAGAGGATACGATAGGATAGAGGATAGGATAGAGGATAGGATAGCATAGAGGATAGGATAAAGGATTGGATAGGATAGAGGACAGGATACGATAGAGGATAGGATAGGATAGAGGATAGGATTGGATAGAGAATAGGATAGGAAAGAGGATAGGATAGGATAGAGAATAGCATAGGATAGAGGATAGGATAGGATAGAGGATAGGATGGGATAGAGGATAGGATAGGCTAGAGGATAGGATATTATAGAGGATAGGATAAGATAGAGGATAGGATAGGATAGGATAGAGGATAGGATAGGATAGCGGAAAGGATAGGATAGAGTATAGAATAGGATAGAGGATATGATAGGATAGATGATAGGATATGATAGAGTATAGAATAGGGGATTGGATAGGATAGAGGATAGGATAAGATAGAGGATAGGATACGATAGAGGATAGAATAGGATAGAGGATAGGATAGGATAGAGGATAGGATAGGATAGCGGATAGTATAGGATGCAGTATAGAATAGAATTGAGGATAGGATAGGAACGAGGATAGGATAGGATAGAGGATAGGATACGATAGAGGATAGGATAGGATAGAGAATAGGATAGGATAGAGTATAGGATATAGGATTGGATAGGATAGAGGATAGGATAGGATAGGATACATGATATTATAGGATAGAGAAAGGATAGGACAGAGGATACGATATTATACAGGCTGGAATAGGATAGCGGAATGGATAGGATAGAGGATAGGATTCGATAGAGGACAGGATAGGATAGGATGGCGGGAAGGATAGGATAGAGTATTGAATAGGATAGAGGATGATATGGGATTGAGGATAGGATAAGTTAGAGGATAGGATAGGATAGAGGATAGGATCGAGGATTGGATAGGATAGAGGATACGCTAGGATAGAGGATAGGATAGGATGAAGAATAGGATAGGATAGAGGATAGGATAGGATAGAGTATAGAATAGGATAGAGGATAGGATATAGGATCGGATAGGATAGAGGATAGGATACGATAGAGGATAGGATAGGGGATTCGATCGGATACAGGATAGGATACGATAGAGGATGGGATAGGATAGAGGATAGGATAGGATAGAGGATATGATAGGATAGAGGATCGGATAGGATAGAGGATAGGATAGGGGATTGGGTAGGATATAGGACAGGAGGCGATAGAGGATAGGATAGGATAGAGGATAGGATAGGATAGAGGATAGGATAGGATAGAGGATAGGATAGGATAGAGGATATGATAGGATAGAGGATCGGATAGGATAGAGGATAGGATAGGGGATTGGGTAGGATATAGGACAGGAGGCGATAGAGGATAGGATAGGATAGAGGATAGGATAGGATAGAGGATAGGATAGCATAGAGCATAGAATAGAGGATAGGATAGAGGATTGGATAGGATAGATGATAGGATATGATAGAGTATACGATATTATAGAGGATAGGATAGGATAGAGGATTGGATAGAATAGATGATAGGATATGATAGAGTATACGATATTATAGAGGATAGGATAGGATAGAGGATCGGATAGGATAGAGGATTGGATAGAATAGAGGAGAGGATAGGATAGAGAATAGGATATCGTATTGGATAGGATAGAGGATAGGATACGATAGAGAATAGGATAGGATAGGATAGAGAATAGGATAGGATAGATGATATTGTAAGATAGAGGAAGGATAGGACAGAGGATACGATGTTATAGAGGATAGGATAGCCTAGCGGAAAGGGAAGGATAGAGGATAGGATCGGGGATTGCATAGGATACAGGACAGGGGACGATAGAGGATAGGATACGATAGAGGATAGAATAGGATAGAGGATAGGATAGGATAGAGGACAGGATAGGACAGAGGAAACGATATTATAGAGGATAGGATAGGATAGCGGAAAGGATAGGATAGAGTATAGAATAGGATAGAGGATATGATAGGATAGATGATAGGATATGATAGAGTATAGGATAGGGGATTGGATAGGATAGAGGATAGGATTAGATAGAGGATAGGATACGATAGAGGATAGGATCGAGGATTGGATAAGATAGAGGATACGCTAGGATAGAGGATAGGATAGGATGAAGAATAGGATAGGATAGAGGATAGGATAGGATAGAGTATAGAATAGGATAGAGGATAGGATATCGGATCGGATAGGATAGAGGATAGGATACGATAGTTGATAGGATAGGGGAATCGATCGGATACAGGATAGGATACGATAGAGGATGGGATAGGATAGAGGATAGGATAGGATAGAGGATAGGATAGGATAGAGGATTGGATGGGATAGGATAGTGGATTGGATAGGATAGATGATAGGATATGATAGAGTATACGATATTATAGAGGATAGGATAGGATAGAGGATCGGATAGGATAGAGGATTGGATAGGATAGAGGATAGGATAGGATAGAGAATAGGATATCGGATTGGATAGGATAGAGGATAGGATACGATAGAGAATAGGATAGGATAGGATAGAGAATAGGATAGGATAGATGATATTGTAGGATAGAGGAAGGATAGGACAGAGGATACGATGTTATAGAGGATAGGATAGAGGATAGGATAAAGGATTGGATAGGATAGAGGACAGGATAGGATAGAGTATACGATATTGCAGAGTATGGGATAGGATAGAGGATACGATAGGATAGAGGATAGGATAGAGGATAGGATAGCATAGAGGATAGGATAAAGGATTGGATAGGATAGAGGACAGGATACGATAGAGGATAGGATAGGGTAGAGGATAGCATAGGAGAGATGATATGATGGGATAGAGGATAGTATAGGATAGAGGTTAAGATATTATACAGGATATTATAGGGTAGAGTATAGGATAGGATAGAGGATACGATAGGATAGAGGATAGGATAGAGGATAGGATAGGAAATAGGATAGGATAGGATAGAGGATAGATTAGGATAGAGGATAGGATACGATAGAGGATAGGATAGGATAAAGGATACAGGATAGGATAGAGGATATGATAGGATAGAGGATACGATATTATAGAGGATGGGATAGAGGATAGGACAGGATGGAGAATAGGATAGGTTAGAGGCTCGGATAGGATAGAGGATTAATACGATAGAGGATACGATCTTCTAGAGGATAGGATAGGATAGAGGAAAGGATAGGATAGGGGAAAGGATAGGATAGAGGATAGGATAGGGGATTGGATAGGATAGAGGATAGGAGGCGAAATAGGATAGGATTGGATACAGAATAGGATTGATAATAGGATAGAGGATTGGATAGGATAGAGGATAGGATAGGATAGCGGATAGGATAGGATAGAGGATATGATAGGATAGGGCATAGGATAGGATAAATGATATTATAGGAAAGAGGATAGGATATGATAGAGGATACGATAGGATAGAGGATCGGAAAGTATAGAGGATTGGATAGGATAGAAGATACGATAGGATAGAGGATAGGATAGGATTGAGGATAGGATAGGAAAGAGTAAAGGATAGGATACAGGATACGATATTACAGAGGATAGGATAGGATAGGGAAAAGGATAGGATAGATGATATTATAGGATAGAGGATAGGATAGGATGGAGGATAGGATAGAGGATAGGACAGGATAGAGGATAGGATAGGATAGAGGATAGGATAGGATAGAGAATAGGATAGGATTGAGGATAGGATAGGAAAGAGGACAGGATAGGATACAGGATACGATATTATAGAGGATAGGATAGGATAGGGAAGAGGATAGGATAGATGATATTATAGGATAGAGGATAGGATAGGATGGAGGATAGGATAGAGGATAGGATAGGATAGAGGATAGTATAGGATAGAGGATAGGATAGGATAGAGGATAGGATAGGATAGTGGATAGGATAGGATAGAGGATAGGATAGGATAGAGGATAGGATAGGATAGACGACAGGATAGGATAGAGGATAGGATAGCATAGAGGATAGGATAGGATTGACGATAGGATAGGATAGAGGACAGGACGGGATAGAGGATAGGATAGAGAATTGGATGTGATAGAGGATAGGATAGGATAGAGGATAGGATAGGATAGAGGATAGGATAGGATAGAGGATAGGATAGAGGATAGGATAGAGGATAGGATAGAGGATAGGATAGGATAGAGGATAGGATAGGCTAGAGGATAGGATAGGATAGAGGATAGGATAGGATAGATTATAGGGTCGGATAGAGGATAGGATAGGGGATTGGATAGGATAGACGATAGGATAGGATAGAGGATTGGATAGGATAGAGGATAGGATAGGATAGCGGAAAGGATAGGATAGAGTATAGAATAGGGTAGAGGATATGATAGGATAGATGATAGGATATGATAGAGTATAGGATATACGATTGCATAGGATAGAGGATAGGATACGATAGAGAATACGATAGGATAGGATAGAGAATACGATAGGATAGAGGATAGGATAGGATGGAGGATAGCACAGAGAATAGGATAGGATAGCGGATAGGATAGGTTGGAGTATAGGATAGAATTGAGGATAGGATAGGGTTGAGGATAGGATAGGATATAGGATAGGATAGGATAGAGGATTGGATAGGATAGAGGATAGGATAGGTTAGAGGATAGGATAGGATAGAGGTTTGGATAGAATAGAGGATAGGATAGGATAGAGGACAGGATAGGATAGAGTATAGGATATTGCAGAGTATGGGATAGGATAGAGGATACGATAGGATAGAGGATAGGATAGCATAGAGGATAGGATAAAGGATTGGATAGGATAGAGGACAGGATACGATAGAGGATAGGATAGGATAGAGGATAGGATTGGATAGAGAATAGGATAGGAAAGAGGATAAGATAGGATAGAGAATAGCATAGGATAGAGGATAGGATAGGATAGAGGAGATGATAGGATAGAGGATAGGATAGGATAGAGGATAGGATAGGATAGGATAGAGGATAGGATAGGACAGAGGATACGATATTATACAGGCTGGGATAGGATAGCGGAATGGATAGGATAGAGGATAGGATAGGATAGAGGATAGGACAGGATAAGGCATAGGATAGGATAGAGGATAGGACCAGATAGAGGATAGGATAGGATAGAGGATAGGATAGGATAGAGGAGATGATAGGATAGAGGATAGGATAGGATAGAGGAAAGGATAGGATAGAGGGTATTATGGGATAGTGAATAGGATAGGATAGAGGATATGATAGGATAGAGTATAGGATAGGGCAGAGGATGGGATAGGATAGAGAATAGCATAGGGTAGATGATATTATAAGATAGTGGATAGGATAGGATAGAGGATAGGATAGGATAGAGGATAGGATAGGATAGAGGATAGGATAGGATAGGGGATAGGATAGGATAGAGCATAGGATATGATAGAGGACAGGATATCATAGAGGATAGGATAGGATAGTATAGAGGATAGGATAGGACAGAGGATACGATATTATACAGGCTGGGAGAGGATAGCGGAATGGATAGGATAGAGGATAGGATAGGATAGAGGATAGGATCAGATAGAGGATAGGATAGGATAGAGGATAGGATAGGATAGGATAGAGGATAGAATAGGATAGAGGATAGGATAGGGTAGAGGATAGGATACGATAGAGGATAGGATAGGATATAGAATAGGATAGGATAGAGTATAGGATATAGGATTGGATAGGATAGAGGATAGGATAGGATAGGATACATGATATTATAGGATAGAGAAAGGATAGGACAGAGGATACGATATTATACAGGCTGGGATAGGATAGCGGAATGGATAGGATAGAGGATAGGATTCGTTAGAGGACAGGATAGGATAGGATGGCGGGAAGGATAGGATAGAGTATTGAATAGGATAGAGGATAAGATAGGATGGAGGATAGGATAAGTTAGAGGATAGGATAGGATAGAGGATAGGATCGAGGATTGGATAGGATAGAGGATACGCTAGGATAGAGGATAGGATAGGATGAAGAATAGGATAGGATAGAGGATAGGATAGGATAGAGTATAGAATAGGATAGAGGATAGGATATAGGATCGGATAAGATAGAGGATAGGATACGATAGAGGATAGGATAGGGGATTCGATCGGATACAGGATGGGATACGATAGAGGATGGGATAGGATAGAGGATAGGATAGGATAGAGGATAGGATGGGATAGGATAGAGGATAGAGGATAGGATAGGATAGAGGATAGGATAGGATAGAGGATAGGATAGGATAGAGGATAGGATAGGATAGAGGATAGGATAGGATAGAGGATAGGATAGGATAGGATAGAGGATAGGATAGGATAGAGGATATGATAGGATAGAGGATCGGATAGGATAGAGGATAGGATAGGGGATTGGGTAGTATATAGGACAGGAGGCGATAGAGGATAGGAGAGGGTAGAGGATAGGATAGCATAGAGGATAGGATAGAGGATAGGATAGAGGATTGGATAGGATACAGGATAGGAGACGAGAGAGGATAGGATAGGATAGAGGATAGGATTGGGGATTGTATACGATAGATGATATTATAGGAAAGAGGATAGGATAGGATAGAGGATAAGATAGGATAGCGGAAAGGATAGGATAGAGTATAGGATAGGATAGAGGATAGGATAGGATAGAGGATAGGATAGGATAGAGTATAGGATAGACGATTGGATAGGATAGAGGATAGGATACGATAGAGGATAGGATATCGGATTGGATAGGATAGAGGATAGGATACGATAGAGGATAGGATCGGACAGAATGGAGAATAGGATAGGATAGATGATATTGTAGGATATAGGACAGGATAGGACAGAGGAAACGATATTATAGAGGATAGGATAGGATAGAGGATAGGATCGGATAAGGATAGGATAGGGGATTGGATAGGATAGAGGATAGGATTCGATAGAGGACAGGATAGGATAGGATGGCGGAAAGGATAGGATAGAGTATAGAATAGGATAGAGGATAAGATAGGATAGAGAATAGGATACGTTAGGGGATAGAATGGAATGGAAGATAGGATAGAGAATAGGATAGGATAGAGGATATGATAAGATAGAGGATACGATAGGATAGAGGATAGGATAGGATAGAGGATAGGATAGGATAGAGGATAGGATAGGATAGAAGATAGGATAGGATTGAGGATAGGATAGGATAGAGGATAGGATAGAATAGAGGATAGGATAGGATAGAGGATAGGATAGGAGATTGGATTTGATACAGGCTAGGAGACGATAGAGAATAGGATAGGATAGATGGTATTATAGGAAAGTGGATACGATAGGATAGAGAATAGGATAGGAAAGACGATACGATAGGATAGAGGATACGATATTATAGAGGATAGGATAGCATAGCGGAAAGGGTAGGATAGAGGATAGGATCGGGGATTGGATAGGATAGAGGACAGGAGACGATAGAGGATGGGATAGGGTACAGGGTAGAATAGGATGGAGGATAGGATAGGATAGAGGATAGGATACGATAGAGGATAGGATAGGATAGAGAATAGGATATAGGATTGGATCGGATACAGGATAGGAGAAGGTAGAGGATAGGATAGGATAGGTTAGAGAATAGGATAGGATAGATTATATTATAGGATAGAGAACAGGATAGGATACAGGATAGGATAGGATAGAGGATAGGATAGCGGATTGGATAGGATAGCGGATAGGATACGATAGAGGATAGAATGGAATGGAAGATAGGATAGAGAATAGGATAGGATAGAGGATATGATAAGATAGAGGATACGATAGGATAGAGGATAGGATAGGATAGAGGATAGGATAGAGGATAGGATAGGATAGAGGATAGGATAGGATAGAGGATAGGATAGGATTGACGATAGCACAGAGAATAGGATAGGATAGAGGATAGGATAGGGGATTGGATAGGATAGAGGATAGGATAGGATTGAGGATACGATACGATAGAGGATACGATAGGATAGGATAGAGAATAGGATAGGATAGATGATATTGTAGGATAGAGGAAGGATAGGACAGAGGATACGATATTATAGAGGATAGGATAGCATAGCGGAGAGGGTAGGATAGAGGATAGGATCGGGGATTGGATAGGATAGAGGACAGGAGACGATAGAGGATGGGATAGGGTACAGGGTAGAATAGGATATAGGATTGGATAGGATAGAGGACAGGATAGTATAGAGGATAGGATAGGATAGAGGATAGGATAGGATAGAGGATAGAATGGGATTGAGGATAGGATTGGAGAGAGGATAGGATAGGATAAAGGATAGGATAGGATAGAGAATAGGATAGGAAAGACGATAGGATAGGATAGAGAATGGGATAGGATAGCGGATAGGATACGATAGAGGATAGAATGGAATGGAAGATAGGATAGAGAATAGGACAGGATAGAGGATATGATAGGATAGAGGATAGGATAGGATAGAGGATAGAATAGGATAGAGGATAGGATAGGACAGAGGATAGGATAGGATAGAGGATAGGATAGGATAGAGGATAGGATAGTATTGAGGATAGGATTGGAGAGAGGATAGGATAGGATAAAGGATAGGATAGGATAGAGAATAGGATAGGAAAGAGGATAGGATAGGATAGAGAATGGGATAGGATAGAGGATAGGATACAATAGAGGATAGCACAGAGAATAGGATAGGATAGAGGATACGATAGGGGATTGGATAGGATAGAGGATAGGATAGGATAGAGGATAGGATAGGATAGAGGATAGGATAGTATTGAGGATAGGATAGGATAGAGGATAGGATAGCGGATTGGATAGGATAGAGGATAGCATACGATAGAGGATAGAATGGAATGGAAGGTAGGATAGAGAATAGGATAGGATAGAGGATATGATAGGATAGAGGATACGATAGGATAGAGGATAGGATAGTATAGAGGATAGGATAGGATAGAGGATAGGATAGGATAGAGGATAGAATGGGATTGAGGATAGGATTGGAGAGAGGATAGGATAGGATAAAGGATAGGATAGGATAGAGAATAGGATAGGAAAGACGATAGGATAGGATAGAGAATGGGATAGGATAGAGGATAGGATACGATAGACGATAGCACAGAGAATAGGATATGGTAGAGGATAGGATAGGAGATTGGATAGGATACAGGCTAGGAGACGATAGAGAATAGGATAGGATAGATGGTATTATAGGAAAGAGGATACGATAGGATAGAGGATAGGATAGGATAGAGGATAGGATAGGATAGAGGATAGGATAGGATAGAGGATAGGATAGGATAGAGGATAGGATAGGATAGAGGATAGGATAGGACAGAGGATAGGATAGGATAGAGGATAGGATAGGATAGAGGATAGGATAGTATTGAGGATAGGATTGGAGAGAGGATAGGATAGGATAAAGGATAGGATAGGATAGAGAATAGGATAGGAAAGAGGATAGGATAGGACAGAGAATGGGATAGGATAGAGGATAGGATACAATAGAGGATAGCACAGAGAATAGGATAGGATAGAGGATAGGATAGGGGATTGGATAGGATAGAGGATAGGATAGGATAGAGGATAGGATAGGATAGAGGATAGGATAGTATTGAGGATAGGATAGGATAGAGGATAGGATAGCGGATTGGATAGGATAGAGGATAGGATACGATAGAGGATAGAATGGAATGGAAGGTAGGATAGAGAATAGGATAGGATAGAGGATATGATAGGATAGAGGATACGATAGGATAGAGGATAGGATAGTATAGAGGATAGGATAGGATAGAGGATAGGATAGGATAGGGGATAGAATGGGATTGAGGATAGGCTTGGAGAGAGGATAGGATAGGATAAAGGATAGGATAGGATAGAGAATAGGATAGGAAAGAGGATAGGATAGGATAGAGAATGGGATAGGTTAGAGGATAGGATACAATAGAGGATAGCAGAGAGAATAGGATAGGATAGAGGATAGGATAGGGGATTGGATAGGATAGTGGATAGGATAGGATAGAGCATAGGATAGGATAGAGGATAGGATAGTATTGAGGATAGGATTGGAGAGAGGATAGGATAGGATAAAGGATAGGATAGGATAGAGAATAGGATAGGAAAGGCGATAGGATAGGATAGAGAATGGGATAGGATAGAGGATAGGATAGGATAGACGATAGCACAGAGAATAGGATAGGATAGAGGATAGGATAGGAGATTGGATAGGATACAGGCTAGGAGACGATAGAGAATAGGATAGGATAGAGGATATGATAGGAGATTGGATAGGATACAGGCTAGGAGACGATAGAGAATAGGATAGGATAGATGGTACTATAGGAAAGAGGATACGATAGGATAGATAATAGGATAGGAAAGACGATAGGATAGGATAGAGAATGGGATAGGATAGAGGATAGGATAGGATAGAGGATAGCACAGAGAATAGGATAGGATAGAGGGATAGGATAGGGGATTGGATAGGATAGAGGATAGGATAGGATTGAGGATACGATACGATAGAGGATACGATAGGATAGGATAGATGATATTGTAGGATAGAGGAAGGATAGGACAGAGGATACGATATTATAGAGGATAGGATAGCATAGCGGAAAGGGTAGGATAGAGGATAGGATCGGGGATTGGATAGGATAGAGGACAGGAGACGATAGAGGATGGGATAGGGTACAGGGTAGAATAGGATATAGGATTGGATAGGATAGAGAATAGGATACGATAGAGGATAGGATAGGATAGGATAGAGAATAGGTTAGGATAGATGATATTACAGGATAGAGGACAGGATAGGACAGAGGAAAGGATATTATAGAGGATAGGATAGGATAGAGGATAGGATAGCGGATTGGATAGGGTAGAGGATAGGATACGATAGAGGATAGAATGGAATGGAAGATAGGATAGAGAATAGGATAGGATAGAGGATATGATAGGATAGAGGATACGATAGGATAGAGGATAGGATAGTATAGGGGATAGGATAGGATAGAGGATAGGATAGGATAGAGGATAGAATGGGATTGAGGATAGGATTGGAGAGAGGATAGGATAGGATAAAGGAAAGGATAGGATAGAGAATAGGATAGGATAGAGAATAGGATAGGAAAGAGGATAGGATAGGATAAAGGATACGATAGGATAGAGGATAGGATAGGATAAAGGATAGGATAGGATAGAGAATAGGATAGGAAAGACGATAGGATAGGATAGAGAATGGAATAGGATAGAGGATAGGATACGATAGACGATAGCACAGAGAATAGGATAGGATAGAGGATAGGATAGGAGATTGGATATTATACAGGATAGGAGACGATAGAGAATAGGATAGGATAGATGGTATTATAGGAAAGAGGATACGATGGGATAGAGAATAGGATAGGAAAGAGGATAGGATAGGATAGAGGAGAGGATAGGATAGAGGATAGGATAGGCTAGAGGATAGGATAGGAAAGAGGATAGGATAGGATAGAGGATAGGATAGGATTGATGGTAGGATAGGATAGAAGACAGGATAGGATAGAGGATAGGATAGGATAGAGGATAGGATAGGATAGAGGATAGGATCAGATAGACGATATTATAGGATAGAGGATAGGATAGGATTCGATTGAGGATAGCATATGATAGAGGATAGGATAGAGGATAGTATAGAGGATAGGATAGAGGATAGGATAGGATAGAGGATAGGATAGGATAGAGGATAGGATAGGATAGAGGACAGGATAGTATAGAGGATAGGATAGGCTAGAGGATAGGATAGGAAAGAGGATAGGATAGGATAGGATTGATGGTAGGATAGGATAGAAGACAGGATAGGATAGAGGATAGGATAGGATAGAGGATAGGATAGGATTGAGGATAGGATAGGTTAGAGGATAGGATAGGATAGATGATAGGATAGAGGACAGGATAGGATTCGATTGAGGATAGCATATGATAGAGGATAGGATAGAGTATAGGATAGAGGATTGGATAGGATAGAGGATAGAGGATATGATACTGTAGAGGATAGGATAGGATAGAGAATGGATAGGATTCGATTGAGGATAGCATATGATAGAGGATAGGATAGAGTATAGGATAGAGGATTGGATAGGATAGAGGGTAGATGATATTATAGGATAGAGGATAGGATAGGATAGAGGATAGGATAGGATAGAGGCTAGGATAGGATAGAGGATAGGATAGGATAGAGGATAGGATAGGATAGAGGATAGGATAGGATAGAGAATGGGATAGGAAAGAGGATAGGATAGGATAGAGGAGAGGATAGGATAGGATTGAGGATAGGATAGGATAGAGGAGAGGATAGGATAGGATTGAGGATAGGATAGGATAGAGGATAGGATAGGATAGAAGATAGGATATGATAGAGGATAGGATAGGATAGAGGATATGATCAGATAGATGATATTATAGGATAGAGGATAGGATAGGATAGAAGATAGGATAGGATAGAGGATAGGATAGGATAGAGGATAGGATCAGATAGATGATATTATAGGATAGAGGACAGGATAGGATTCGATTGAGGATAGCATATGATAGAGGATAGGATAGTGGATAGTATAGAGGATTGGATAGGATAGTGTATAGGATAGGGTAGAGGATATGATAGGATAGAGTATAATATAGGGCAGAGGATGGGATAGGATACAGGATACGATAGGATAGAGGATAGGATAGGATAGAGGATAGAATAGAGGATAGGATAGGATATAGGGAAGGATAGGGTAGAGGATAGCATGGGATAGATGATATTATAAGATAGTGGATAGGATAGGATTGAGGATAGCAAAGGATAGAGGATAGGATAGAGGATTGGATAGAATAGAGGATATTATATAATAGAGGATAGGAGAGGATAGAGGATAGGATAGGATAGAGGTTAGGATAGGATAGAGGATAGGATAGAGGATTGGATAGGATATAGGACAGGGTACGATAGAGGATAGAATAGGATAGGGGATTCGATAGGTTAGAGGATAGGATAGGATTTGAGGATAGGATAGAGGATAGGATAGGATAGAGGATTGGATAGGTTAGAGGATAGGATAGGATTGAGGATAGGATAGAGGATAGGATAGGATAGAGGATACGATATTATAGAATATAGGATAGGATAGTGGATAGGATAGGATAGAGGATATGATAGGGTAGAGGTTAGGATAGGGCAGAGGATGGGATAGGATACAGCATACGATAGGATAGAGGATAGGATAGAGGATAGGATAGCATGGAGGATAGGATAGGATTAAGGATAGGATAGGATAGAGGATAGGATAGAGTATAGGATTGGATAGAGGAAAGGATAGGATAGAGGATAGAGGATATGATAGTGTAGAGGATAGGATATTATAGAGAATAGGATAGGAAAGAGGATAGGATAGGATAGAGGGTAGGATAGGATTGAGAATAGGATAGGATAGAGGATACGATATTATAGAGGATAGGATAGGATAGAGGATAGGTTAGCATAGAGGATAGGGTAGAGGATATTATAGGATAGTGGATAGGATAGGGCAGAGGATAGGATAATATAGAAGATAGGATAGGATACAGGATAGGATAGGATAGAGGATAGGATAGGATAAAGGATAGGATAGGATAGAGGATAGGAGACGATAGAGGATAGGATTGGATAGAGAATAGGATAGAGGATAGGATAGAGAATAGGATTGGATAGAGGATATTATAGGATAGAGGATATGATAGGATAGCGGATAGGATAGGATGGAGTATAGAATAGAATTGAGGATAGGATAGGAGAGAGGATGGGGTAGGGTAAAGGATATGATAGGATAGAGAATAGGATAGGATGGAGGATATGATAGGATTGAGGATACGATAGGATATACAATAGGATAGGATAGAGGATAGGATAGGATAGAGGATAGGATAGGATAGAGGATAGGATAGTATAGATGATAGGCTAGGATAGAGGATAGGATCGGATAGGGAATAGGATAGGATACAGGACAGTGTAGAAGAGAGGATAGGATAGGATAGAGGATAGGATAGGATAGGATTGAGGGTAGGATAGGATAGTGGATAGGATAGGATAGAGGATACGATATTATGGAGGATAGGATAGGATAGAGGATTGGATCGGATAGAGGATAGGATAGAGGATAGGATAGGATAGAGGATAGGATAGGATTGAGGGTAGGATAGGATAGGATAGAGGATAGGATAGGATAGAGGAGAGGATAGGATAGAGGATAGGATAGGATAGAGGATAGGATAGGATAGAGGATAGGATAGGATAGAGGATAGGATAGGATAGGATAAAGGATAGGATAGGATAGAGGATAGGATAGGATAGGATAGAGGATAGGATAGGATAGAGGATATGATAGGATTGATGGTAGGATAGGATAGAAGACAGGATAGGATAGAGGATAGGATAGGATAGAGGATAGGATAGGGTAGAGGATATGATAGGATAGAGTATAATAGAGGGCAGAGGATAGTATAGGATACAGGATACGATAGGATAGAGGATAGGATAGGATAGAGGAGAGGATAGAGGATAGGATAGGATATAGGGAAGGATAGGGTAGAGGATAGGATAGAGGATTGGATCGAATAGAGGATACGATATTATGGAGGATAGGATAGGATAGAGGATTGGATCGGATAGAGGATAGGATAGGATAGAGGATAGGATAGTATAGAGGATAGGAGACGATAGAGGATAGGATAGGATAGAGGATAGGATAGGATACAGGATAGGATATAATAGAGGATAGGATAGGATAGAGGATAGGATACAATAGAGGATAGCACAGAGAATAGGATAGGATAGAGGATAGGATAGGGGATTGGATAGGATAGAGGATAGGATAGGATAGAGGATAGGATAGGATAGAGGATAGGATTGGAGAGAGGATAGGATAGGATAAAGGATAGGATAGGATAGAGAATAGGATAGGAAAGACGATAGGATAGGATAGAGAATGGGATAGGATAGAGGATAGGATACGATAGACGATAGCACAGAGAATAGGATATGGTAGAGGATAGGATAGGAGATTGGATAGGATAGAGGCTAGGAGACGATAGAGAATAGGATAGGATAGATGGTATTATAGGAAAGAGGATACGATAGGATAGAGGATAGGATAGGATAGAGGATAGGATAGGATAGAGGATAGGATAGGATAGAGGATAGGATAGGATAGAGGATAGGATAGGATAGAGGATAGGATAGGATAGAGGATAGGATAGGACAGAGGATAGGATAGGATAGAGGATAGGATAGGATAGAGGATAGGATAGTATTGAGGATAGGATTGGAGAGAGGATAGGATAGGATAAAGGATAGGATAGGATAGAGAATAGGATAGGAAAGAGGATAGGATAGGACAGAGAATGGGATAGGATAGAGGATAGGATACAATAGAGGATAGCACAGAGAATAGGATAGGATAGAGGATAGGATAGGGGATTGGATAGGATAGAGGATAGGATAGGATAGAGGATAGGATAGGATAGAGGATAGGATAGTATTGAGGATAGGATAGGATAGAGGATAGGATAGCGGATTGGATAGGATAGAGGATAGGATACGATAGAGGATAGAATGGAATGGAAGGTAGGATAGAGAATAGGATAGGATAGAGGATATGATAGGATAGAGGATACGATAGGATAGAGGATAGGATAGTATAGAGGATAGGATAGGATAGAGGATAGGATAGGATAGGGGATAGAATGGGATTGAGGATAGGCTTGGAGAGAGGATAGGATAGGATAAAGGATAGGATAGGATAGAGAATAGGATAGGAAAGAGGATAGGATAGGATAGAGAATGGGATAGGTTAGAGGATAGGATACAATAGAGGATAGCAGAGAGAATAGGATAGGATAGAGGATAGGATAGGGGATTGGATAGGATAGAGGATAGGATAGGATAGAGCATAGGATAGGATAGAGGATAGGATAGTATTGAGGATAGGATTGGAGAGAGGATAGGATAGGATAAAGGATAGGATAGGATAGAGAATAGGATAGGAAAGGCGATAGGATAGGATAGAGAATGGGATAGGATAGAGGATAGGATAGGATAGACGATAGCACAGAGAATAGGATAGGATAGAGGATAGGATAGGAGATTGGATAGGATACAGGCTAGGAGACGATAGAGAATAGGATAGGATAGAGGATATGATAGGAGATTGGATAGGATACAGGCTAGGAGACGATAGAGAATAGGATAGGATAGATGGTACTATAGGAAAGAGGATACGATAGGATAGATAATAGGATAGGAAAGACGATAGGATAGGATAGAGAATGGGATAGGATAGAGGATAGGATAGGATAGAGGATAGCACAGAGAATAGGATAGGATAGAGGGATAGGATAGGGAATTGGATAGGATAGAGGATAGGATAGGATTGAGGATACGATACGATAGAGGATACGATAGGATAGGATAGATGATATTGTAGGATAGAGGAAGGATAGGACAGAGGATACGATATTATAGAGGATAGGATAGCATAGCGGAAAGGGTAGGATAGAGGATAGGATCGGGGATTGGATAGGATACAGGACAGGAGACGATAGAGGATGGGATAGGGTACAGGGTAGAATAGGATGGTGGATAGGATAGGATATAGCAGACGATAGAGGATAGGATAGGATTGAGGATAGGATAGGATAGGATATAGCAGACGATAGTCGATAGGATAGGATATAGGATAGGATAGGAGAAAGGATAGGATAGAGGATAGGATAGGATGGAGGATATCGTAGGATAGAGAATAGGATAGGATAGATGATATTATAGGATAGAGGATAGGATAGGATAGAGGATACGATATTATAGAGGATACGATAGGATTGAGGATAGGATAGGAAAGAGGATAGGATAGGATGGAGGATACGATATTATAGAGGATACAATAATAGATAGGATAGGATAGGATAGAGGATAGGATAGGATAGGGGTTTAGATAGGATAGAGGATAGGATAGGATAGAGGATAGGATCGGATAGAGGATAGGATGGGGGATTGGATAGGATAGAGGATAGGATAGGATAGAGGATAGGATAGGATAGATGATAGGATACGATAGAGGATAGGATAGAGAATAGGATAGGCTACAGGATAGGATAGAGGATAGGAGACGATAGGGGATAGGATATTGGATTGGATAGGATAGAGGATAGGATAGGATAGAGAATAGGATAGGGTAGAGGATAGGATAGGGTAGAGGATCGGATAGGATAGAGGATAGGATACGATTGAGGATATTATAGGATAGAGGATAGAATATGATAGAGGATACGATATTATAGAGGATAGGATACGATAGAGAATAGGATAGGGGATTGGATAGGATAGGGGATTGGATAGGATAGAGGATAGGATAGGATAGAGGATAGAATGGGGAATAGGATAGGATAGAGGATAGTATAGGGTAGAGGATAGGATAGGGGATTGGATAGAATAGAGGATAGGAGACGATAGAGGATAGGATAGGATCGAGGATAGGATAGGATAGAGAATAGGACAGGATAGCTGATATTATAGGATAGAGGATAGGATAGGATAGAGGATACGATATTATAGAGGAGAGGATAAGATAGAGGATGGGATCGGATAGAGGATAGGATAGGATAGAGGATAGGATTGGATAGATGACAGGATAGAGAATAGGATAGGGGATTGGATAGGATAGGGGATTGGATAGGATAGAGGATAGGATAGGATAGAGGATAGAATGGAGAATAGGACAGGATAGAGGATAGTATAGTATAGAGGATAGGATAGGGGATTGGATAGAATAGAGGATAGGAGACGATAGAGGATAGGATAGGATAGAGGATAGGATAGGATTGAGAATAGGACAGGATAGCTGATATTATAGGATAGAGGATAGGATAGGATAGAGGATACGATATTATAGAGGATAGGATAAGATAGAGGATGGGATCGCATAGAGGATAGGATAGGATAGAGGATAGGATAGGATATTGGACAGGATAGAGAATAGGATAGGGTAGAGGATAGGATAGAGGATAGGATAGGATAGAGGATAGGATAGGATAGAGTATACGATAGGATATAGGATGGGATAGGATAGGATAGAGGATAGGATAGGGGATTGGATAGGATAGAGGATAGGATAGGGTAGAGGATAGGATAGGATGGTGGATAGGATAGGATAGAGCAGACGATAGAGGATAGGATAGGATTGAGGATAGGATACGATAGTAGATAGGATAGGATATAGCAGACGATAGTCGATAGGATAGGAAAGAGGATAGGATAGGATGGAGGATACGATATTATAGAGGATACAATAATAGATAGGATAGGATAGGATAGAGGGTAGGATAGGATAGGGGTTTAGATAGGATAGAGGATAGGATAGGATAGAGGATAGAATGGAGAATAGGACAGGATAGAGGATAGTATAGTATAGAGGATAGGATAGGGAATTGGATAGAATAGAGGATATGAGACGATAGAGGATAGGATAGGATAGAGGATAGGATAGGATTGAGAATAGGACAGGATAGCTGATATTATAATATAGAGGATAGGATAGGATATAGGATACGATATTATAGAGGATAGGATAAGATAGAGGATGGGATCGGATAGAGGATAGGATAGGATAGAGGATAGGATAGGATATTGGACAGGATAGAGAATAGGATAGGGTAGAGGATAGGATAGAGGATAGGAGACGATAGAGGA
This sequence comes from Halictus rubicundus, assembly GCF_050948215.1. Lineage (NCBI taxonomy): Eukaryota > Metazoa > Arthropoda > Insecta > Hymenoptera > Halictidae > Halictus > Halictus rubicundus. The sequence continues at coordinate 291,124 of NW_027488818.1, read as the reverse complement.
TAGGAGACGATAGAGGATAGGATTGGATAGAGGATAGGATAGGATAGAGAATAGGATAGGATAGATGATATTATAGGATAGAGGATAGAATATGATAGAGGATACGATATTATAGAGGATAGGATCGGATAGAGCATAGGATAGGGGATTGGATACGATAGAGGATAGGATAGGATAGAGGATAGGATAGAGAATAGGATAGGCTAGAGGATAGGATAGGTTAGAGAATAGGATAGGATAGAGGATAGGATAGGATAGAGGATAGGATAAGATAGTGAATAGGATAGGATAGATGATATTATTGGATAGAGGGTACAATATGATGGAGGATACGATATTATAGAGGATAGGATAGGATAGAGGATCGGATAGGATAGAGGATTGGATAGGATAGAGGATAGGATATGATATAGGATAGGATAGGATAGAGGACAGGATAGAGAATAGGATATGCTAGAGGATAGGATAGAGGATAGGAGACGATAGTGGATAGGATAGAGGATAGGATAGGATAGAGGATAGGATAGGATAGAGGATAAGATATGATATAGGATAGGATAGGATAGAGGGCAGGATAGAGAATAGGATAGGGTAGAGTATAAGATAGAGGATAGGAGACGATAGAGGATAGGATAGGGGATTGGATAGGATAGAGGACAGGAGATGATAGAGGATAGGATAGGATAGAGGATAGGATAGGGTAGAGAATAATGTAGGATAGAGGAAAGGATAGGATAGAGGATAGGATAGGATAGATGATACAATAATATAGAGGATAGGATAGGATAGAGGATACGATATTATAGAGGATATCATAGGATAGAGGATAGGGGATTGGATATAATAGAGGATAGAATAGGAAACAGGATAGGATAGGGGATTGGATAGGATAGAGAATAGGAGACGATAGAGGATAGGATAGGATAGAGGATAGGATACGATAGAGAAGAGGATAGGATAGATAATATAATAGGATAGATAATATTATAGGAAAGAGGATAGGATATGATAGAGGAAACGATATTATAGAGGATAGGATAGGATAGAGGATCGGATAGGATAGAGGATAGGAAAGGATAGGATAGAAAATGGGATAGGATAGAGTGTAGGAGATGATAGAGGATAGGATAGAGAATAGGATAGGCTAGAGGATAGGATGGTGGATTGGATAGGATAGAGGATACGATATTATGGACCATAGGATCGGATAGAGTATAGGATAGGATAGAGGATAGGATAGGATATTGGATGGGATAGGATAGGATAGAGGATAGGATAGAGGATTGGATAGGATAGAGGATAGGATAGGATAGACGATAGGATCGGATAGAGAATAGGATAGGGCATTGGATATGATAGAGGATAGGATAGGATAGAGGATAGGATAGGATAGAGGATACGATATTATAGAGGATAGGATAGGGGATTGGATCGGATAGAGGATAGGATAGGATAGAGGATAGGATAGGATACGGGATAGGATAGAGGATTGGATAGGATAGAGGATAGGAGACGATAGAGGATAGGATAGGATAGAGGATAGGATAGGATACAGAATAGGATAGGATAGATAATATTATAGGAAAATGGATAGGATATGATAGAGGAAACGATATTATAGAGGATAGGATAGGATAGAGGATCGGATAGGATAGAGGATAGGAAAGGATAGGATAGAAAATGGGATAGGATAGAGTGTAGGAGATGATAGAGGATACGATAGGATAGGATAAAGAATAGGATAGGATAGATGATATTGTAGGATAGAGTAAGGATAGGACAGAGGATACGATATTATACAGGATAGGATAGCATAGCGGAAAGGTTAGGATAGAGGATAGGATCGGGGATTGGATAGGATAGAGGACAGGAGACGATAAAGGATAGGATAGGATAGAGGATAGAAAAGGATAGAGGACAGGATAGGATAGAGGATAGAAAAGGATAGAGGATAGGATAGGATAGAGGATAGGATACGATAGAGGATAGGATAGGATAGAGAATAGGATATCGGATTGGATAGGATAGAGGATAGGATACGATAGAGGATAGGATAGGACAGAATGTAGAATAGGATAGGATAGATGATATTGTAGGATATAGGACAGGATAGGACAGAGGAAACGATATTATAGAGGATAGGATAGGATAGAGGATAGGTTCGGATAAGGATAGGATAGGGGATTGGATAGGATAGAGGATAGGATTCGATAGAGGACAGGATAGGATAGGATGGCGGAAAGGATAGGATAGAGTATAGAATAGGATAGAGGATAAGATAGGATAGAGAATAGGATACGTTAGAGGATAGGATAGGATAGAGGATAGGATAGGATAGGATAGAGAATAGGCTAGGATAGAGGATAGAATAGGATAGAGGATAGGATAGGATAGAGTATAGGATACGATAGAGAATAGGATAGGATAGGATAGAGAATAGGATAGGACAGATGATATTGTAGGATAGAGGAAGGATAGGACAGAGGATACGATGTTATAGAGGATAGGATAGCCTAGCGGAAAGGGAAGGATAGAGGATAGGATCGGGGATTGGACAGGATAGAGGACAGGAGACGATAGAGGATAGGATAGGATAGAGGATAGAATAGGATAGAGGATTGGATAGGATAGAGGACAGGATAGGACAGAGGAAACGATATTATAGAGGATAGGATAGGATAGAGGATAGGATAGGGTAGCGGAAAGGATAGGATAGAGTATAGAATAGGATAGAGGATAGGATAGGATAGAGGATAGGATACGATAGAGGATAGGATAGGATAGAGGATAGGATAGGATAGGATAGAGATTAGGCTAGGATAGAGGATAGAATAGGATAGAGGATAGGATAGGATAGAGGATAGGATACGATAGAGGATAGGATAGGATAGAGAATAGGATAGGATAGAGTATAGGATATAGGATTGGATAGGATACAGGATAGGATAGGATAGGATACATGATATTATAGGATAGAGAAAGGATACGACAGAGGATACGATATTATACAGGCTGGGATAGGATAGCGGAATGGATAGGATAGAGGATAGGATTCGATAGAGGACAGGATAGGATAGGATGGTGGGAAGGATAGGATAGAGTATTGAATAGGATAGAGGATAAGATAGGATGGAGGATAGGATAAGTTAGAGGATAGGATAGGATAGAGGATAGGATGGGATAGGATAGAGGATAGGATAGGATAGAGGATAGGATAGGATAGAGGATAGGATAGGATAGAGGATAGGATAGGATAGAGGATAGGATAGGATAGAGGATAGGATACGATAGAGAATAGGATAGGATAGGATAGAGAATAGGATAGGATAGATGATATTGTAGGATAGAGGAAGGATAGGACAGAGGATACGATGTTATAGAGGATAGGATAGCCTAGCGGAAAGGGAAGGATAGAGGATAGGATCGGGGATTGGATAGGATAGAGGACAGGAGACGATAGAGGATAGGATAGGATACAGGATAGAATAGGATAGAGGATAGGATAGGATAGAGGATAGGATACGATAGAGGATAGGATAGGATAGAGGATAGGATAGGATAGGATAGAGAATAGGCTAGGATAGAGGATAGAATAGGATAGAGGATAGGATAGGATAGAGGATAGGATACGATAGAGGATAGGATAGGATAGAGAATAGGATAGGATAGAGTATAGGATATAGGATTGGATAGGATACAGGATAGGATAGGATAGGATACATGATATTATAGGATAGAGAAAGGATAGGACAGAGGATACGATATTATACAGGCTGGGATAGGATAGCGGAATGGATAGGATAGAGGATAGGATTCGATAGAGGACAGGATAGGATAGGATGGCGGGAAGGATAGGATAGAGTATTGAATAGGATAGAGGATAAGATAGGATGGAGGATAGGATAAGTTAGAGGATAGGATAGGATAGAGGATAGGATGGGATAGGATAGAGGATAGGATAGGATAGAGGATAGGATAGGATAGAGGATAGGATAGGATAGAGGATAGGATAGGATAGAGGATAGGATAGGATAGAGGATAGGATAGGGGATTGGATAGGATAGAGGATAGGATAGGATTGAGGATACGATACGATAGAGGATACGATAGGATAGGATAGAGAATAGGATAGGATAGATGATATTGTAGGATAGAGGAAGGATAGGACAGAGGATACGATATTAGACAGGATAGGATAGCATAGCGGAAACGGTAGGATAGAGGATAGGATAGGATAGAGGATAGGAGAGGGTAGAGGATAGGATAGCATAGAGGATAGGATAGAGGATAGGATAGAGGATTGGATAGGATACAGGATAGGAGACGATAGAGGATAGGATAGGATAGAGGATAGGATTGGGGATTGGATACGATAGAGGATAGGATAGGATAGATGATATTATAGGAAAGAGGATAGGATAGGATAGCGGAAAGGATAGGATAGAGTATAGGATAGGATAGAGGATAGGATAGGATAGAGGATAGGATAGGATAGAGTATAGGATATACGATTGGATAGGATAGAGGATAGGATACGATAGAGGATACGATAGGATAGGATAAAGAATAGGATAGGATAGATTATATTGTAGGATAGAGTAAGGATAGGACAGAGGATACGATATTATAGAGGATAGGATAGCATAGCGGAAAGGTTAGGATAGAGGATAGGATCGGGGATTGGATAGGATAGAGGACAGGAGACGATAAAGGATAGGATAGGATAGAGGATAGAAAAGGATAGAGGATAGGATAGGATAGAGGATAGAAAAGGATAGAGGATAGGATAGGATAGAGGATAGAAAAGGATAGAGGATAGGATAGGATAGAGGATAGGATACGATAGAGTATAGGATAGGATAGAGAATAGGATATCGGATTGGATAGGATAGAGGATAGGATACGATAGAGGATAGGATAGGACAGAATGGAGAATAGGATAGGATAGATGATATTGTAATATATAGGACAGGATAGGACAGAGGAAACGATATTATAGAGGATAGGATAGGATAGAGGATAGGATCGGATAAGGATAGGATAGGGGATTGGATAGGATAGAGGATAGGATTCGATAGAGGACAGGATAGGATAGGATGGCGGAAAGGATAGGATAGAGTATAGAATAGGATAGAGGATAAGATAGGATAGAGAATAGGATACGTTAGAGGATAGGATAGGATAGAGGATAGGATAGAGGATTTTATAGGATAGAGGATACGATAGGATAGAGGATAGGATAGAGAATAGGATAGGATAGAGGATACGATAGGGGATTGGATCGGATACAGGATAGGAGACTGTAGAGGATAGGATAGGATAGGTTAGAGAATAGGATAGGATAGATTATATTATAGGATAGAGAACAGGATAGGATAGAGTATAGGATAGGATAGAGGATAGGATAGCGGATTGGATAGGATAGAGGAGAGGATACGATAGAGGATAGAATGGAATGGAAGATAGGATAGATAATAGGATAGGATAGAGGATATGATAAGATAGAGGATACGATAGGATAGAGGATAGGATAGGATAGAGGATAGGATAGGATAGAGGATAGGATAGGATAGAGGATAGGATAGGATAGAGGATAGGATAGGATTGAGGACAGGATAGGATAGAGGATAGGATAGGAGATTGGATAGGATACAGGCTAGGAGACGATTGAGAATAGGATAGGATAGATGGTATTATAGGGAAGTGGATACGATAGGATAGAGAATAGGATAGGAAAGACGATACGATAGGATAGAGGATAGGATAGGATAGAGGATAGGATAGGATTGAGGATATGATTGGAGAGAGGATAGGATAGGATAAAGGATAGGATAGGATAGAGAATAGGATAGGAAAGACGATAGGATAGGATAGAGAATGGGATAGGATAGAGGATAGGATAGGATAGAGGATAGAATAGGATCGAGTATTGGATAGGATAGAGAATAGGATAGGGGATTGGATAGGATAGAGGATAGGATAGGATAGAGGATAGGATAGGATAGAGGATAGGATAGGATAGAGGATAGGATAGGCTAGAGGATAGGATAGGATAGAGGATAGGATAGCATAGATTATAGGGTCGGATAAAGGATAGGATAGGGGATTGGATAGGATAGACGATAGGATAGGATAGAGGATTGGATAGGATAGAGGATAGGATAGGATAGCGGAAAGGATAGGATAGAGTATAGAATAGGGTAGACGATATGATAGGATAGATGATAGGATATGATAGAGTATAGGATATACGATTGCATAGGATAGAGGATAGGATACGATAGAGAATACGATAGGATAGGATAGAGAATACGATAGGATAGAGGATAGGATAGGATAGAGGATAGCACAGAGAATAGGATAGGATAGCGGATAGGATAGGTTGGAGTATAGGATAGAATTGAGGATTGGATAGGGTTGAGGATAGGATAGGATATAGGGTAGGATAGGATAGAGGATTGGATAGGATAGAGGATAGGATAGGTTAGAGGATAGGATAGGATAGAGGTTTGGATAGAATAGAGGATAGGATAGGATAGAGGATAGGATAGGATAGAGGATAGGATAGGATAGAGGATAGGATCGGATAGAGGATAGGATAGGATAGAGGATAGGATAGGATAGAGGATAGGATAGGATAGAGGATAGGATATGATAGAGGATAGGATAGGATAGAGGATAGGATAGGATAGAGGATAGGATAGGGGATTGGATAGGATAGAGGATAGGATTAGATAGAGGACACGATAGGATAGGATGGCGGAAAGGATAGGATAGAGTATGGAATAGGATAGAGGATAAGATAGGATAGAGGATAGGATAAGTTAGAGGATAGGATAGGATAGAGGATAGGATAGAGGATTGGATAGGATATAGGGTAGGATAGGGTAGAGGATAGCATGGGATAGATGATATTATGGGATAGAGGATAGTATAGGATAGAGGAAACGATATTATAGAGGATAGGATAGAGGATAGGATAGCATAGAGGATAGGATAAAGGATTGGATAGGATAGAGGACAGGATAGGATAGAGTATAGGATATTGCAGAGTATGGGATAGGATAGAGGATACGATAGGATAGAGGATAGGATAGCATAGAGGATAGGATAAAGGATTGGATAGGATAGAGGACAGGATACGATAGAGGATAGGATAGGATAGAGGATAGGATTGGATAGAGAATAGGATAGGCAAGAGGATAGGATAGGATAGAGAATAGCATAGGATAGAGGATAGGATAGGATAGAGGAGATGATAGGATAGAGGATAGGATAGGATAGAGGAAAGGATAGGATAGAGGGTATTATAGGATAGTGAATAGGATAGGATAGAGGATATGATAGGACAGAGTATTTGATAGGGCAGAGGATGGGATAGGATAGAGAATAGCATAGGGTAGATGATATTATAAGATAGTGGATAGGATAGGATAGAGGATAGGATCGAATTGAGGATAGGATAGGTTTGAGGATAGGATAGTATAGAGGATAGGATTGGATAGAGGATAGGATAGGGGATTGGATAGGATAGACGAGAGGATAGGATAGGATAGCGTAAAGGATAGGATAGAGTATAGAATAGGATAGAGGATATGATAGGATAGATGATAGGATATGTTAGAGTATAGGATAGGTGATTGGATAGGCTAGAGGATAGGATAGGATAGATGATAGGATACAGGATAGGGTAGGACAGAGGATAGGATAAGGTAGAGGATAGTATAGGATAGAGGATAGGATAGGATAGAGGATAGGATAGGATAAAGGATAGGATAGGATAGAGGATAGGATAGGATAGAGGATAGGATAGAGGATAGGATAGGATAGAGGATAGGATAGGTAATTGGATAGGATAGAGTATAGGATAGGATAGAGGATAGAGTAGGATAGAGGATAGGATAGGATAAAGGATAGGATTGGATAGAGGATCGGATAGGGGATAGGATAGGATAGAGGATAGGATAGGATAGAGGTTAGTATAGGATAGAGGATAGGATAGAATAGATGATAGGATATTCTAAAGGATAGGATAGAGGATAGGATAGGATAGGATAGAGGATATAATAGGATTGAGGAAAGGATAGGATAGAGGATAGGATAGGGTAGAGGATAGGATAGGATAGAGGATAGGATAAGGTAGAGGATAGTATAGGATAGAGGATAGGATAGGATAGAGGATAGGATAGGATAGAGGATAGGATAGAGGATAGGATAGAGGATAGGATAGGATAGAGGATAGGATAGGATAGAAGATCGGATAGAGGATAGGATAGGATAGAGGATCGGATAGAGGATAGGATAGGATAGAGGATAGGATAGAGGATAGGATAGAGGATAGGATAGAGGATAGGATAGAGGATAGGATAGAGGATAGGATAGAGGATAGGATAGGATAGAGGATCGGATAGAGGATAGGATAGGATAGAGGAAAGGATAGGATAGAGGATAGGATACGTAATTGGATAGGATAGAGTATAGGATAAGGTAGAGGATAGTATAGGATAGAGGATAGGATAGGATAGAGGATAGGATAGGATAAAGGATAGGATAGGATAGAGGATAGGATAGGATAGAGGATAGGATATGATAGAGGATAGGATAGGATAGAGTATCGGATAGAGGATAGGATAGGATAGAGGGTAGAGTAGGATAGAGGATAGGATAGGATAAAGGATAGGATTGGATAGAGGATCGGATAGAGGATAGGATAGGATGGAGGATAGGATAGGATAGACGATAGTATAGGATAGAGGATAGGATAGAATAGATGATAGGATATTCTAAAGGATAGGATAGAGGATAGGATAGGATAGGATAGAGGATATAATAGTATAGAGGATAGGATAGGATAGAGGATAGGATAGGATAGAGGATAGGATATGATAGAGGATAGGATAGGATAGAGTATCGGATAGAGGATAGGATAGGATAGAGGATAGGATAGGATAGAGGGTAAAGTAGGATAGAGGATAGGATAGGATAAAGGATAGGATTGGATAGAGGATCGGATAGAGGATAGGATAGGATAGAGGAAAGGATAGGATAGAGGATAGGATACGTAATTGGATAGGATAGAGGATAGGATAAGGTAGAGGATAGTATAGGATAGAGGATAGGATAGGATAGAGGATAGGATAGGATAAAGGATAGGATAGGATAGAGGATAGGATAGGATGGAGGATAGGATATGATAGAGGATAGGATAGGATAGAGTATCGGATAGAGGATAGGATAGGATAGAGGGTAGAGTAGGATAGAGGATAGGATAGGATAAAGGATAGGATTGGATAGAGGATCGGATAGAGGATAGGATAGGATGGAGGATAGGATAGGATAGAGGATAGTATAGGATAGAGGATAGGATAGAATAGATGATAGGATATTCTAAAGGATAGGATAGAGGATAGGATAGGATAGGATAGAGGATATAATAGTATAGAGGATAGGATAGGATAGAGGATAGGATAGGATAGAGGATAGGATATGATAGAGGATAGGATAGGATAGAGTATCGGATAGAGGATAGGATAGGATAGAGGATAGGATAGGATAGAGGGTAGAGTAGGATAGAGGATAGGATAGGATAAAGGATAGGATTGGATAGAGGATCGGATAGAGGATAGGATAGGATAGAGGATAGGATAGGATAGAGGATAGTATAGGATAGAGGATAGGATAGAATAGATGATAGGATATTCTAAAGGATAGGATAGAGGATAGGATAGGATAGGATAGAGGATATAATAGGATTGAGGAAAGGATAGGATAGAGGATAGGATAGGGTAGAGGATAGGATAGGATAGAGGATAGGATAGAGGATAGGATAGAGGATAGGATAGAGGATAGGATAGGATAGAGGATCGGATAGAGGATAGGATAGGATAGAGGAATGGATAGGATAGAGGATAGGATACGTAATTGGATAGGATAGAGGATAGGATAAGGTAGAGGATAGTATAGGATAGATGATATTATAGGATAGATGATATTATAGGATAGATGATATTATAGGATAGAGTATACGATATTAAAGAGGATAGGATAGAGGATAGGATAGAGGATAGGATAGGATAGAGGATCGGATAGAGGATAGGATAGGATAGAGGAAAGGATAGGATAGAGGATAGGATAGGTAATTGGATAGGATAGAGGATAGGATAGGGTAGAGGATAGGATAAGGTAGAGGATAGTATAGGATAGAGGATAGGATAGGATAGAGGATAGGATAGGATAGAGGATAGGATAGAGGATAGGATAGAGGATAGGATAGAGGATAGGATAGGATAGAGGATAGGATAGGATAGAAGATCGGATAGAGGATAGGATAGGATAGAGCATCGGATAGAGGATAGGATATGATAGAGGATAGGATAGAGGATAGGATAGAGGATAGGATAGAGGATAGGATAGGATAGAGGATCGGATAGAGGATAGGATAGGATAGAGGAAAGGATAGGATAGAGGATAGGATACGTAATTGGATAGGATAGAGGATAGGATAAGGTAGAGGATAGTATAGGATAGAGGATAGGATAGGATAGAGGATAGGATAGGATAAAGGATAGGATAGGATAGAGGATAGGATAGGATAGAGGATAGGATAGAGGATAGGATAGGATAGAGGATAGGATAGGTAATTGGAAAGGATAGAGTATAGGATAAGGTAGAGGATAGGATAGGATAGAGGATATAATAGGATAGAGGATAGGATAGAGGATAGGATAGGATAGAGGATAGGATAGGATAGAGGATAGGATAGAATAGAGGATAGGATAGGATAGAGGATAGGATAGGATAGATGATATTATAGGATAGAGTATACGATATTAAAGAGGATAGGATAGGGTAGAGGATAGGATAGAGGATAGGATAGGATAGAGGATAGGATAGGATAGAGGATAGGATAGGATAGAGGATAGGATAGGATAGAGGATAGGATATGATAGAGGATAGGATGGGATAGAGGATCGGATAGAGGATAGGATAGGATAGAGGAAAGGATAGGATAGAGGATAGGATACGTAATTGGATAGGATAGAGGATAGGATAAGGTAGAGGATGGTATAGGATAGAGGATAGGATAGGATAGAGGATAGAGTAGGATAGAGGATAGGATAGGATAAAGGATAGGATTGGATAGAGGATCGGATAGAGGATAGGATAGGATAGAGGATAGGATAGGATAGAGGATAGTATAGGATAGAGGATAGGATATAATAGAGGATAGGATTTTATAAAGGATAGGATAGAGGATAGTATAGGATAGGATAGAGGATAGGATAGGATAGGATAGAGGATAGGATAGGATAGAGGATATAATAGGATTGAGGAAAGGATAGGATAGAGGATAGGATAGGATAGAGGATAAGATAGGGTAGAGGATAGGATAGGATAGAGGATAGGATAAGGTAGAGGATAGTATAGGATAGAGGATAGGGTAGGATAGAGGATAGGATAGGATAGAGGATAGAATAGGATAAAGGATAGGATAGGATAGAGGATAGGATAGGATAGAGGATAGGATAGGATAGAGGATAGGATAGGATAGGATAGAGGATAGGATAGGATAGAGGATAGGATAGGATAGAGGATAGGATAGAGGATAGGATAGAGGATAGGATAGGATAGAGGATAGGATAGGATAGAGGATAGGATAGGTAATTGGAAAGGATAGAGTATAGGATAAGGTAGAGGATAGGATAGGATAGAGGATATAATAGGATAGAGGATAGGATAGGATAGAGGATAGGATAGGATAGAGGATAGTATAGGATGGAGGATAGGATAGAATAGAGGATAGGATAGGATAGAGGATAGGATAGGATAGATGATATTATAGGATAGATGATATTATAGGATAGAGTATACGATATTAAAGAGGATAGGATAGGGTAGAGGATAGGATAGATGATAGGATAGGATAGAGGATAGGATAGAGGATAGGATAGAGGATAGGATAGGATAGAGGATCGGATAGAGGATAGGATAGGATAGAGGAAAGGATAGGATAGAGGATAGGATACGTAATTGGATAGGATAGAGGATAGGATAAGGTAGAGGATAGTATAGGATAGATGATATTATAGGATAGATGATATTATAGGATAGATGATATTATAGGATAGAGTATACGATATTAAAGAGGATAGGATAGGGTAGAGGATAGGATAGAGGATAGGATAGGATAGAGGATAGGATAGAGGATAGGATAGAGGATAGGATAGAGGATAGGATAGGATAGAGGATAGGATAGGATAGAGGAAAGGATAGGATAGAGGATAGGATACGTAATTGGATAGGATAGAGGATAGGATAAGGTAGAGGATAGTATAGGATAGAGGATAGGATAGGATAGAGGATAGGATAGGATAAAGGATAGGATAGGATAGAGGATAGGATAGGATAGAGGATAGGATAGGATAGAGGATAGAATAGGATAGAGGAAGGGATAGAGGATAGGATAGGATAGAGGATAGATTAGGATAGAGGATAGGATAGGATAGAGGATAGGATAGGATAGAGGATAGGATAGGATAGAGGATAGGATAGAGGATAGGATAAGATAGAGGATAGGATAGAGGATAGGATAGGGGATAGGATAGAAGATAGGATAGGATAGAGGATCGGATAGAGGATAGGATAGGGTAGAGGATAGGATAGGATAGAGGATAGGATAGGATAGAGGATAGGATAGGTAATTGGATAGGATAGAGTATAGGATAGGATAGAGGATAGAGTAGGATAGAGGATAGGATAGGATAAAGGATAGGATTGGATAGAGGATCGGATAGAGGATAGGATAGGATAGAGGATAGGATAGGATAGAGGATAGTATAGGATAGAGGATAGGATATAATAGAGGATAGGATTTTATAAAGGATAGGATAGAGGATAGTATAGGATAGGATAGAGGATAGGATAGGATAGGATAGAGGATAGGATAGGATAGAGGATATAATAGGATTGAGGAAAGGATAGGATAGAGGATAGGATAGGATAGAGGATAAGATAGGGTAGAGGATAGGATAGGATAGAGGATAGGATAAGGTAGAGGATAGTATAGGATAGAGGATAGGGTAGGATAGAGGATAGGATAGGATAGAGGATAGAATAGGATAAAGGATAGGATAGGATAGAGGATAGGATAGGATAGAGGATAGGATAGGATAGAGGATAGGATAGGATAGGATAGAGGATAGGATAGGATAGAGGATAGGATAGGATAGAGGATAGGATAGAGGATAGGATAGAGGATAGGATAGGATAGAGGATAGGATAGGATAGAGGATAGGATAGGTAATTGGAAAGGATAGAGTATAGGATAAGGTAGAGGATAGGATAGGATAGAGGATATAATAGGATAGAGGATAGGATAGGATAGAGGATAGGATAGGATAGAGGATAGTATAGGATGGAGGATAGGATAGAATAGAGGATAGGATAGGATAGAGGATAGGATAGGATAGATGATATTATAGGATAGATGATATTATAGGATAGAGTATACGATATTAAAGAGGATAGGATAGGGTAGAGGATAGGATAGATGATAGGATAGGATAGAGGATAGGATAGAGGATAGGATAGAGGATAGGATAGGATAGAGGATCGGATAGAGGATAGGATAGGATAGAGGAAAGGATAGGATAGAGGATAGGATACGTAATTGGATAGGATAGAGGATAGGATAAGGTAGAGGATAGTATAGGATAGATGATATTATAGGATAGATGATATTATAGGATAGATGATATTATAGGATAGAGTATACGATATTAAAGAGGATAGGATAGGGTAGAGGATAGGATAGAGGATAGGATAGGATAGAGGATAGGATAGAGGATAGGATAGAGGATAGGATAGAGGATAGGATAGGATAGAGGATAGGATAGGATAGAGGAAAGGATAGGATAGAGGATAGGATACGTAATTGGATAGGATAGAGGATAGGATAAGGTAGAGGATAGTATAGGATAGAGGATAGGATAGGATAGAGGATAGGATAGGATAAAGGATAGGATAGGATAGAGGATAGGATAGGATAGAGGATAGGATAGGATAGAGGATAGAATAGGATAGAGGAAGGGATAGAGGATAGGATAGGATAGAGGATAGGATAGGATAGAGGATAGGATAGGATAGAGGATAGGATAGGATAGAGGATAGGATAGGATAGAGGATAGGATAGAGGATAGGATAAGATAGAGGATAGGATAGAGGATAGGATAGAGGATAGGATAGAAGATAGGATAGGATAGAGGATCGGATAGAGGATAGGATAGGGTAGAGGATAGGATAGGATAGAGGATAGGATAGGATAGAGGATAGGATAGGTAATTGGATAGGATAGAGTATAGGATAGGATAGAGGATAGAGTAGGATAGAGGATAGGATAGGATAAAGGATAGGATTGGATAGAGGATCGGATAGGGGATAGGATAGGATAGAGGATAGGATAGGATAGAGGATAGTATAGGATAGAGGATAGGATAGAATAGAGGATAGGATATTATAAAGGATAGGATAGAGGATAGGATAGGATAGGATAGAGGATAGGATAGGATAGGATAGAGGATAGGATAGGATAGAGGATATAATAGGATTGAGGAAAGGATAGGATAGAGGATAGGATAGGATAGAGGATAGGATAGGATTGAGGATAGGATAGGAAAGAGGACAGGATAGGATACAGGATACGATATTATAGAGGATAGGATAGGATAGGGAAGAGGATAGGATAGATGATATTATAGGATAGAGGATAGGATAGGATGGAGGATAGGATAGAGGATAGGATAGGATAGAGGATAGTATAGGATAGAGGATAGGATAGGATAGAGGATAGGATAGGATAGTGGATAGGATGGGATAGAGGATAGGATAGGATAGAGGATAGGATAGGATAGACGATAGGATAGGATAGAGGATACGATAGGATTGAGGATAGGATAGGAATGAGGATAGGATAGGATTGAGGATAGGATAGGGGATTGGATAGGATGGAGGATAGGATAGGATGGAGGATAGGATAGGATAGGATAGGATAGGATGGTGGATAGGATAGAGGATTGGATAGGATAGAGGATAGGATACGATAGAAGATAGGATACGATAGAGGATAGGATATGATAGAGGATAGGATAGGATATGAGATTGAATAGGATAGAGGATAGGATAGGATAGAGGATAGGATAGGATAGAGGATAGGATAGGATGGAGGAGAGGATAGGATAGAGGATAGGATAGGATTGAGGAGAGGATAGGATAGAGGATAGGATAGGATAGGATAGAGGATATTATAGGATAGAGGATAGGATTGGATAGAGGATAGGATAGGAAAGAGAATTGGATAGGATAGAGGATAGGATAGGATAGAGGATAGGATTGGATAGAGGATAGGATAGGATAGAGAATTGGATAGGATAGAGGATAGGATAGGATAGAGGATAGGATAGGATAGAGGATAGGATAGGATAGAGGATAGGATAGGATAGACGATAGGATAGGATAGAGGATAGGATATGATAGATGATAGGATAGGATAGAGGATAGGAGAGGATAGAGTATAGAATTGGATTGAGGATAGGATAGGATAGAGGATAGAATAGGATAGAGTATAGGATAGGATAGAGGATAGGATAAGATAGAGGATAGGATATAGGATTGGATAGGATAGAGGATAGAATAGGATAGAGGATAGGATAGGATAGGGGATTGGATAGGATAGAGGATAGGACAGGATTGAGGATAGGATAGAGGATTGGATAGGATAGAAGATAGAACACGATAGAGGATAGGATATGATAGAGGATAGGATAGGATAGAGGATTGGATAGGGGATTGGATAGGATAGAGGATTGGATAGGGGATTGGATAGGATAGAGCATTGGATAGGTGATTGGATAGGATAGAGGATAGGATAAGATAGGGCATACGATAGAGGATAGGATAGGATAGAGGATAGGATAGGATAGAGAATAGGATAGGATAGAGGATAGGATAGGATAGAGGATAGAATAGGATAGAGAATAGGATAGGATTGAAGAGAGGATAGGATAGAGGATAGGATAGAGGATATCATAGGATAGGATAGAGGATAGAAGAGACGATATTATAGAGGAAAGGATAGGATAGAGAATAGGATAGGATGGAGGATAGGAGAGGATAGAGTATAGGATAGGATAGAGGATAGGATAGGATAGACGATAGGATAGGATAGAGGTTAGGATATGATAGAGTATAGGATAGGATAGAGAATAGGATAGGATAGGATTGAGGATAGGATAGGATTGAGGATAGGATAGGATAGAGGATAGGAAAGGATAGAGGATACTATAGGATAGAGGATACGATAGGATTGAGGATAGGATAGGAATGAGGATAGGATAGGATTGAGGATAGGATAGGGGATTGGATAGGATGGAGGATAGGATAGGATGGAGGATAGGATAGGATAGGATAGGATAGGATGGTGGATAGGATAGAGGATTGGATAGGATAGAGGATAGGATACGATAGAAGATAGGATACGATAGAGGATAGGATATGATAGAGGATAGGATAGGATATGAGATTGAATAGGATAGAGGATAGGATAGGATAGAGGATAGGATAGGATAGAGGATAGGATAGGATGGAGGAGAGGATAGGATAGAGGATAGGATAGGATTGAGGAGAGGATAGGATAGAGGATAGGATAGGATAGGATAGAGGATATTATAGGATAGAGGATAGGATTGGATAGAGGATAGGATAGGAAAGAGAATTGGATAGGATAGAGGATAGGATAGGATAGAGGATAGGATTGGATAGAGGATAGGATAGGATAGAGAATTGGATAGGATAGAGGATAGGATAGGATAGAGGATAGGATAGGATAGAGGATAGGATAGGATAGAGGATAGGATAGGATAGACGATAGGATAGGATAGAGGATAGGATATGATAGATGATAGGATAGGATAGAGGATAGGAGAGGATAGAGTATAGAATTGGATTGAGGATAGGATAGGATAGAGGATAGAATAGGATAGAGTATAGGATAGGATAGAGGATAGGATAAGATAGAGGATAGGATATAGGATTGGATAGGATAGAGGATAGAATAGGATAGAGGATAGGATAGGATAGGGGATTGGATAGGATAGAGGATAGGACAGGATTGAGGATAGGATAGAGGATTGGATAGGATAGAAGATAGAACACGATAGAGGATAGGATATGATAGAGGATAGGATAGGATAGAGGATTGGATAGGGGATTGGATAGGATAGAGGATTGGATAGGGGATTGGATAGGATAGAGCATTGGATAGGTGATTGGATAGGATAGAGGATAGGATAAGATAGGGCATACGATAGAGGATAGGATAGGATAGAGGATAGGATAGGATAGAGAATAGGATAGGATAGAGGATAGGATAGGATAGAGGATAGAATAGGATAGAGAATAGGATAGGATTGAAGAGAGGATAGGATAGAGGATAGGATAGAGGATATCATAGGATAGGATAGAGGATAGAAGAGACGATATTATAGAGGAAAGGATAGGATAGAGAATAGGATAGGATGGAGGATAGGAGAGGATAGAGTATAGGATAGGATAGAGGATAGGATAGGATAGACGATAGGATAGGATAGAGGTTAGGATATGATAGAGTATAGGATAGGAGAGAGGATAGGATAAGATACAGGATAGGATACAGGATTGGATAGGATAGAGGATAGGATACGATAGAGGATACTATAGGATAGAGTATAGGATTGGATTGAGGATAGTATAGGATAGAGGATAGGATAGGATAGAGGATAGGACAGGATAGTGGATAGGATAGGATAGAGCATACGATAGAGGATAGGATAGGATAGAGGATAGGATAGAGGATAGGATAGGATAGGATAGAGGATAGAAGAGACGATATTATAGAGGAAAGGATAGGATAGAGGATAGGATAGGATAGAGGATAGGATAGGATAGAGGATAGGATAGGATAGAGGATAGGATAGGATAGAGGATAGGATAGGATAGAGGATAGGATAGGATAGAGGATAGGATAGAGGATAGGATAGAGGATAGGATAGAGGATAGGATAGAGGATAGGATAGAGGATAGGATAGGATAGGATAGAGGATATTATAGGATAGAGGATAGGATTGAATTGAGGATAGGATTGGATAGAGGATAAGATAGGATAGAGAATTGGATAGGATAGTTGATAGGATAGGATAGCGGATAGGATAGGGGATTGATAGGATAGAGATTAGGATGGGATAGAGGATAGGATAGGATAGAGGATAGGATAGGATAGAGGGTAGGTTAGGATAGAGGATAGGATAGAGGATAGGATAGAGGATAGGATAGGATAGGATAGAGAATAGGATAGGATACATGGTATTATAGGATAGAGGATAGGATAGGGTAGAGGATAGGATAGGGGATTGGATAGGATAGAGGATAGGATAGGATAGAGCATACGATAGTGGATAGGATAGGATAGAGGATAGGATAGGATAGAGTATATTATTGGATTGAGGATAGGATAGGATAGTGGATAGGATAAGATAGAGGATAGGATAGAATAGAGTACAGAATAGGATAGAGGATAGGATACAGGATTGGATAGGACAGAGGATACGATAGGATAGAGCATACGATAGTGGATAGGATAGGATAGAGGATAGGATAGGATAGAGAATATTATAATATAGAAGATAGGATAGGATAGAGGATAGGATAGAGGATTGGATAGGATAGAGGATAGGATACGATAGAGGATAGGATAGGATAGAGTATAGGATTGGATTGAGGATAGGATAGGATAGTGGATAGGATAAGATAGAGGGTAGGATAGAATAGAGGACATGATAGGATAGTGGATAGGACACGATAGAAGATACGATATTATAGAGGAAAGGATAGGATAGAGGATAGGATAGGATAGAGGATAGGATAGAGGATAGGATAGAGGATTGGATAGGATAGAGGATAGGATACGATAGAAGATAGGATACGATAGAGGATAGGATACGATAGAGGATAGGATACAATAGAGTATAGGATTGGATTGAGGATAGGATAGGATAGAGGATAGAATAGGATAGAGAATAGGATAGGATTGAAGAGAGGATAGGATAGAGGATAGGATAGAGGATAGGATAGGATAGGATAGAGGATAGAAGAGACGATATTATAGAGGAAAGGATAGGATAGAGAGTAAGATAGGATGGAGGATAGGATAGAGGATATGATACTATAAGAGGATAGGATAGGATAGAGGATAGGATAGGATTGAGGATAGGATAGAGGATAGGATAGGATAGAGGATAGGATAGCATAGAGGATAGGATAGGA
Organism: Halictus rubicundus; assembly: GCF_050948215.1. NCBI lineage: Eukaryota > Metazoa > Arthropoda > Insecta > Hymenoptera > Halictidae > Halictus > Halictus rubicundus. The sequence continues at coordinate 271,771 of NW_027488818.1, read as the reverse complement.
TAGAGGATAGGACAGGATTGAGGATAGGATAGAGGATTGGATAGGATAGAAGATAGAACACGATAGAGGATAGGATATGATAGAGGATAGGATAGGATAGAGGATTGGATAGGGGATTGGATAGGATAGAGGATTGGATAGGGGATTGGATAGGATAGAGCATTGGATAGGGGATTGGATAGGATAGAGGATAGGATAAGATAGGGCATACGATAGAGGATAGGATAGGATAGAGGATAGGATAGGATAGAGGATAGGATAGGATAGAGGATAGGATAGGATAGAGGATAGGATACGATAGAGGATAGGATATGATAGAGGATAGGATAGAGGATTGGATAGGGGATTGGATAGGATAGACGATAGGATAAGATAGGGCATACGATAGAGGATAGGATAGGATAGAGGATAGGATAGGATAGAGGATAGGATACGATAGAGGATAGGATAGGATAGAGGATAGGATTGGATTGAGGATAGACAGGATAGAGGATATAATAGGATAGAGGATAGGATAGCAGAGAGGATAGGATAGGATAGAGGATAGGACAGGATTGAGGATAGGATAGGATAAAGGATAAGGTAGGATACAGGATAGAATACGATAGAGGATAGGATAGGATAGTGGATAAGATAGGATAGAGGAGAGGATAGGATAGTGGATAGGATAGGATAGATTATAGGGTATGATAGAGGATAGGATAGGATAGAGGATAGAATAGAATAGAGGATAGGATAGGATAAAGGAAAAGGTAGGATAGAGCATAGAATACGATAGAGGATAGGATAGGACAGAGGATAGGATAGGATAGTGGATAAGATAGGATAGAGGAGAGGATAGGATAGAGGATAGGATAGGATAGATTATGGGGTATGATAGAGGATAGGATGGGATTGAGGATAGGATAGGATAGTGGATAGGATAGGATAGAGCATACGATAGAGGATAGGATAGGATAGAGGATAGGATAGGATAGATCATAGGATAGGATAGAGGATAGGATAGAGGATAGGATAGAGGATAGGATAGGACAGAGCATACGGTAGAGGATAGGATAGGATAGAGAATAGGATAGGACAGAGGATATGATAGGATAGAGGACAGGATAGAGGATTGGATAGGATAGAGGATAGGATAGAGGATAGGATAGGACAGAGCATACGGTAGAGGATAGGATAGGATAGAGAATAGGATAGGACAGAGGATATGATAGGATAGAGGACAGGATAGAGGATTGGATAGGATAGAGGATAGGATACGATAAAGGATAGGATAGGATAGAGTATAGGATTGGATTTGAGGATAGGATAGGATAGAGGATAGGATAGGATAGAGGATAGGATAGATGATAGGATAGCATAGAGGATAGGATAGGTTAGAGGATAGGACTGGATTGAGGGTAGCATAGAAGATAGGATAGGATAGAGGATAGGATAGCATTGAGGATAGGATAGGATAGTGGATAGGATAAGATAGAGGATAGGATAGAATAGAGTACAGGATAGGATATAGGATAAGATAGGATAGAGGATAGGATATGGTAGAGGATAAGATAGGATAGTTGATAGGATAAGATAGAGGATAGGATAGAATAGAGGACAGGATAGGATAGAGGATAAGATAGGATAGAGGATAGGATAGGATAGAGGATAGGATAGGATAAAGGATAGAATAGGAAAGAGGATAGGATAGCATAGAGGATAGGATAGGATAGAGGATAGGATAGGATAGAGGATAGGATAGGATAGAGGATAGGATAGGATAGAGGATAGGATAGGATAGAGGATAGGATAGGATAGAGGATAGGATAGGATAGGATAGAGGATAGGATAGGATAGAGGATAGGATAGGATAGAGGATAGGATAGGATAGAGGAAAGGATAGGATTGAGGATAGCATAGAGGATTGGATAGGATAGAAGATAGGATACGATAGAGGATAGGATATGATAGAGGATAGGATAGTATAGAGGATAGGTTAGGATAGTGGATAGGATAAGATAGAGGATAGGATAGAATAGAGGACAGGATAGGATAGAGGATAAGATAGGATAGTGGATAGGATAGGATAGAGGATAGGATAGGATAGGATAGAGGATAGGATAGGATAGAGGATAGGATAGGATAGAGGATAGGATAGGATAGAGGATAAGATAGGATAGTGGATAGGATAGGATAGAGGACAGGATAGGATAGTGGATAAGATAGGATAGAGGAGAGGATAGGATAGAGGATAGGATAGGATAGATTATGGGGTATGATAGAGGATAGGATGGGATTGAGGATAGGATAGGATAGTGGATAGGATAGGATAGAGCATACGATAGAGGATAGGATAGGATAGAGGATAGGATAGGATAGATCATAGGATAGGATAGAGGATAGGATAGAGGATAGGATAGAGGATAGGATAGGACAGAGCATACGGTAGAGGATAGGATAGGATAGAGAATAGGATAGGACAGAGGATATGATAGGATAGAGGACAGGATAGAGGATTGGATAGGATAGAGGATAGGATACGATAAAGGATAGGATAGGATAGAGTATAGGATTGGATTTGAGGATAGATAGGATAGAGGGTAGAATAGGATAGAGGATAGGATAGCATAGAAGATAGGATACGATAGAGGATAGGATATGATATAAGATTGGATAGGATAGAGGATAGGATAGGATAGAGGATAGGATAGGATAGAGGATAGGATAGGATAAAGGATAGGATAGATGATAGGATAGCATAGAGGATAGGATAGGTTAGAGGATAGGACTGGATTGAGGGTAGCATAGAAGATAGGATAGGATAGAGGATAGGATAGCATTGAGGATAGGATAGGATAGTGGATAGGATAAGATAGAGGATAGGATAGAATAGAGTACAGGATAGGATATAGGATAAGATAGGATAGAGGATAGGATATGGTAGAGGATAAGATAGGATAGTTGATAGGATAAGATAGAGGATAGGATAGAATAGAGGACAGGATAGGATAGAGGATAAGATAGGATAGAGGATAGGATAGGATAGAGGATAGGATAGGATAAAGGATAGAATAGGAAAGAGGATAGGATAGCATAGAGGATAGGATAGGATAGAGGATAGGATAGGATAGAGGATAGGATAGGATAGAGGATAGGATAGGATAGAGGATAGGATAGGATAGAGGATAGGATAGGATAGAGGATAGGATAGGATAGGATAGAGGATAGGATAGGATAGAGGATAGGATAGGATAGAGGATAGGATAGGATAGAGGATAAGATAGGATAGTGGATAGGATAGGATAGAGGACAGGATAGGATAGAGGAAAGGATAGGATTGAGGATAGCATAGAGGATTGGATAGGATAGAAGATAGGATACGATAGAGGATAGGATATGATAGAGGATAGGATAGTATAGAGGATAGGATAGGATAGTGGATAGGATAAGATAGAGGATAGGATAGAATAGAGGACAGGATAGGATAGAGGATAAGATAGGATAGTGGATAGGATAGGATAGAGGACAGGATAGGATAGAGGATAAGGTAGGATAGAGGATAGGATAGGATAGAGGATACGATAGGATAGAGGATAGCATATGGTAGGGAATAGAATAGGATTGAGGATAGGATAGGATAGTGGATAGGATAGGATAGAGCATACGATAGATAATAGGATAGGATAGGATAGGATGGAGAATAAGATAGGATACATGGTATTATAGGATAGATGATAGGATAGGATAGAGGATAGGATAGGGGATTGGATAGGATAGAGGATAGGATTGGATTGAGGATAGGATAGGATAGAGGATAGAATAGGATAGAGGATAGGATAGCATAGAGGATACGATAGCATAGAGGATAGGATAGGATGGAGGATAGGATAGGATTGAGGATAGGATAGGATAGAGAATAGGATACGATAGAAGATACGATATTATAGAGGATAGGATAGGACAGAGGATAGGATAGGATAGTGGATAGGATACGATAGAGGATAGGATATGATAGAGGATAGGATAGGATAGAGGATAGGATAGGATAGTGGATAGGATAAGATAGAGGATAGGATAGAATAGAGGACAGGTAGGATAGAGGATAAGATAGGATAGTGGATAGGATAGGATAGAGAACAGGATAGGATAGAGGATAAGGTAGGATAGAGGATAGGATAGGATAGAGGATACGATAGGTTAGAGGATAGCATATGGTAGGGGATAGAATAGGATTGAGGATAGGATGTGATAGTGGATAGGATAGGATAGGATGGAGAATAAGATAGGATACATGGTATTATAGGATAGAGGATAGGATAGGGGATTGGATAGGATAGAGGATAGGATAGGGGATTGGATAGGATAGAGGATAGGATTGGATTGAGTATAGGATAGGATAGAGGATAGAATAGGATAGAGGATAGGATAGCATAGAGGATAGGATAGCATAGAGGATAGAATACGATAGAGGATAGGATAGGATAGAGGAGAGGATAGGGTAGAGGAGAGGATAGGATAAGGTAGAGGATAAGATAGGATAGTGGATAGGATAAGATAGAGGATAGGATGGAATAGAGGACAGGATAGGATAGAGGATAGGATAGAGGATAGGATACGATAGAGGATAGGATAGGATAGAGTATAGGATTGGATTGAGGATAGGATAGGATAGAGGATAAAATAGGATAGAGGATAGGATAGGATAGAGGAGAGGATAGGATAGAGGAGAAGATAGGATAAGATAGAAGATAAGATAGGTTAGTGGATAGGTTAAGATAGAGGATAGGATGGAATAGAGGACAGGATAGGATAGAGGGTAAGATAGGATGGAGGATAGGATAGGATTGAGGATAGGATAGGATTGAGGATAGGATAGAGGATAGGATAGGATGGAGCATACGATAGAGGATAGGATAGGATGGAGCATACGATAGAGGATAGGATAGGATGGAGCATACGATAGAGGATAGGATAGGATGGAGCATACGATAGAGGATAGGATAGGATAGAATATAGGATTGGATTGAGGATAGGATAGGATAGAGGAGAGGATAGGATTGAGGATAGGATAGGATAGTGGATAGAATAGGATACAGCATACGATAGAGGATAGGATAGGATAGGATAGGATAGAGAATAGGATAGGATACATGGTATTATAGGGTAGAGGATAGGATAGGATAGAGGATTGAATAGTGGATTGGATAGGATAGAGGATAGGATAGGATAGAGCATACGATAGAGGATAGGATACGATAGAGCATACGATAGATACGTTAGGATAAATAATAGGATAGGATAGAGGATAGGATATAGGATTGGATAGGATAGAGGAAAGGATACGATAGAGGATAGGATTGGATAGAGGATAGGATTGGATTGAGGATAGGATAAGATAGAGGATAGAATAGTATAGAGGATAGGATAGGATAGAGGAGAGGATAGGATAGAGGAGAGGATAGGATAGAGGAGAGGATAGGATAGGATAGAGGATAAGATAGGATAGTGGATAGGATAGGATAGAGGACAGGATAGGATAGAGGATAAGGTAGGATAGAGGATAGGATAGGATAGAGGATACGATAGGATAGAGGATAGCATATGGTAGGGGATAGAATAGGATTGAGGATAGGATAGGATAGTGGATAGGATAGGATAGAGCATACGATAGAGGATATAATAGGATAGGAGAGGATGGAGAATAAGATAGGATACATGGTATTATAGGATAGAGGATAGGATAGGAAAGAGGATTGAATAGTGGATTGGATAGGATAGAGGATAGGATAGGATAGAGCATACGATAGAGGATAGGATACATGGTATTATAGGGTAGAGGATAGGATAGGATAGAGGATTGAATAGTTGATTGGATAGGATAGAGGATAGGATAGGATAGAGCATACGATAGAGGATAGGATACGATAGAGCATACGATAGAGGATAGGATAGGATAGAGGATACGTTAGGATAGAGAATAGGATAGGATAGAGGATAGGATAGGATAGAGGATAGGATAGTGGATTGGATAGGATAGAGGATAGGATACGATAGAGGATAGGATAGGATAGAGGATAGGATACGATAGATGATACGATATTATAGAGGAAAGGATAGGATAGAGAAGAGGATAGGATATAGGATAGGATAGGACAGAGGATAGGATACGATAGAGGATATTATAGGATAGAGGATAGGAGATAATAGAAGAGAGGATAGGATAGAGGATAGGATAGGATAGAAGAGGGGATAGGATAGAGGATAGGATAAAATAGAAGATAGGATAGAATAGAGGACAGGATAGGACAGAGGATAAGATAGGATGGAGGATAGGATAGGATAGAGGATAGGATAGGATAGAGGATAGGATATGATAGAGGATAGTATAGGATATGAGATTGGATAGGATAAAGGATAGGAAAGGATAGAGGATAGGATAGGATAGAGGATAGGATAGGACAGAGGATAGGATAGGGGATTGGATAGGATAGAGGATAGAATACGATAGAGGATAGGATAGGATAGATAATAGGATAGGATAGAGGATAGGATATGATAGAGAATAGGATAGGGTAGAGAATAGGATAGGATAGAAGATACGATATTATAGAGGAAAGGATATGATAGTGGATAGGATGGGACAGAGGATAGGATAGGTAATTGAATAGGATAGAGGATAGAATAGGATAGAGGATAGGATAGCATAGAGGATAGGATAGGATAGAGGATAGGATAGGATTGAGGATAGGATAGAGGATTGGATAGGATAGAGAATAGGATAGGATAGAGGATAGAATAGAGGATAGGATACGATAAGAGGATAGGATAGGATAGAGGATAAGATAGGATGGAGGATAGGATAGGATAGAGGATAGGATAGGATAGAGGAGAGGATAGGATAGAGGAGAAGATAGGATAAGATAGAAGGTAAGATAGGATAGAGGATAGGATATGATAGAGGATAGGATAGGATATGAGATTGGATAGGATAAAGGATAGGAAAGGATAGAGGATAGGATAGGATAGAGGATAGGATAGGATGGAGCATACGATAGAGGATAGGATAGGATAGAATATAGGATCGGATTGAGGATAGGATAGGATAGAGGATAGGATAGGATTGAGGATAGGATAGGATAGTGGATAGAATAGGATAGAGCATACGATAGACGATAGGATAGGATAGGATGGGATAGAGAATAGGATAGGATACATGGTATTATAGGGTAGAGGATAGGATAGGATATAGGATTGAATAGTGGATTGGATAGGATAGAGGATAGGATAGGATAGAGCATACGATAGAGGATAGGATACGATAGAGCATACGATAGAGGATAGGATAGGATAGAGGATACGTTAGGATAGAGAATAGGATAGGATAGAGGATAGGATAGGATAGAGGATAGGATAGAGGATTGGATAGGATAGAGGATAGGATACGATAGAGGATAGGATAGGATAGAGGATAGGATTGGATTGAGGATAGGATAAGATAGAGGATAGAATAGTATAGAGGATAGGATAGCATAGAGGATTGGATAGGATATAGGATAGGATAGGATTGAGGATAGGGTAGAGGATTGGATAGGATAGAATATAGGATACGATAGAGGATAGGATAGGATAGAGGATAGGATTGGATAGAGGATAGGATACGATAGATGATACGATATTATAGAGGAAAGGATAGGATAGAGAAGAGGATAGGATATAGGATAGGATAGGAAAGAGGATAGGATAGGATTGAGGATAGGATAGGATAGAGGATAGGAGATAATAGAAGAGAGGATAGGATAGAGGATAGGATAGGATAGAAGAGGGGATAGGATAGAGGATAGGATAAAATAGAAGATAGGATAGAATAGAGGACAGGATAGGATAGAGGATAAGATAGGATAGAGGATAGGATAGGATAGAGGATAGGATAGGATAGAGGATAGGATACGGTAGAGGATAGGATATGATAGAGGATAGGATAGGATAGAGTATAGGATAGGATTGAGGATAGGATAGAGGATTGGATCGGATAGAAGATAGGATACGGAAGAGGATAGGATATGATAGATGATAGGATTGGATTGAGGATAGATAGGATAGAGGATAGAATAGCATAGAGGATAGGATGGCATAGAGGATAGGATAGGATGGAGGATAGGATAGGATAGAGGATAGGTTACGATAGAAGATACGACATTATAGAGGAAAGGATAGGATAGAGAATAGGATACGATAGAGGATAGGATAGAGGATAGGATAGGACAGAGGATAAGATAGGATAGTGGATAGGATAAGATAGAGGATAGGATAGAATAGAGGACAGGATAGGATAGAGGATAAGATAGGATAGAGGATAGGATAGGATAGAGGATAAGATAGGTTAGAGGATAGGATAGGATTGAGGATAGGATAGATGATAGGATACGATAAGAGGATAGGATAGGATAGAGGATAGGATAGGTTTGAGGATAGGATAGGATAGAGGATAGGATAGGATAGAGGAGAGGATAGGATAGAGGAGAGGATAGGATAAGATAGAAGATAAGATAGGATAGTGGATAGGATAAGATAGAGGAGAGGATGGAATAGAGAACAGGATAGGATAGAGGGTAAGATAGGATAGAGGATAGGATAGGATAGAGGATAGGATAGGATAGAGGATAGGATAGAGGATAGGATAGGATAGAGGATAGGATAGGGGATTGGATAGGATAGAGGATAGGGTAGGATAGAGCATACGAAAGAGGATAGGATACGATAGAGGATAGGATAGGGTAGCGAATAGCATAGGATAGAGGATAGGATAGGATAGAGGATAGGATAGAGGATTGGATAGGTTAGAGGATAGGATAGGATAGAGGATAGGATAAGTAAGAGGATAGGATAGGATAGATTATAGGATAGAGGAAAGGATAGGATAGAGGATAGGATACGATAGAGGATAGGATAGGATAGAGTATAGGATAGGATAGAGGATAGGATTGGATAGAGGATAGGATAGGATAGAGGACAGGATAGGATAGAGGATAGGATACGATAGAGGATAGGATAGGATAGAGTATAGGATAGGATAGAGGATAGGATTGGATTGAGGATAGGATAGGATAGGATAGAGAATAGAATAGGATAGAGGATAGGATAGGATAGAGGATACTATAGAGGTATGGATAGGATACAGGATAGGATACGATAGAGGATAGGATAGGATAGAGGATAGGATTGGATTGAGGAGAGGATAGGATAGAGGATAGAATAGGATAGAGGATAGGATAGCATGGAGGATAGGATAGGATGGAGGATAGGATAGGATAGAGGATAGGATATGATAGAGGATAGGATAGGATAGAGGATAGGATAGGATAGAGGATAGGATAGGATAGAGGATAGGATAGGATTGAGGACAGGATAGGATAGAGGATAGGATAGGAGATTGGATAGGATACAGGCTAGGAGACGATTGAGAATAGGATAGGATAGATGGTATTATAGGGAAGTGGATACGATAGGATAGAGAATAGGATAGGAAAGACGATACGATAGGATAGAGGATAGGATAGGATAGAGGATAGGATAGGATTGAGGATATGATTGGAGAGAGGATAGGATAGGATAAAGGATAGGATAGGATAGAGAATAGGATAGGAAAGACGATAGGATAGGATAGAGAATGGGATAGGATAGAGGATAGGATAGGATAGAGGATAGAATAGGATCGAGTATTGGATAGGATAGAGAATAGGATAGGGGATTGGATAGGATAGAGGATAGGATAGGATAGAGGATAGGATAGGATAGAGGATAGGATAGGATAGAGGATAGGATAGGCTAGAGGATAGGATAGGATAGAGGATAGGATAGCATAGATTATAGGGTCGGATAAAGGATAGGATAGGGGATTGGATAGGATAGACGATAGGATAGGATAGAGGATTGGATAGGATAGAGGATAGGATAGGATAGCGGAAAGGATAGGATAGAGTATAGAATAGGGTAGACGATATGATAGGATAGATGATAGGATATGATAGAGTATAGGATATACGATTGCATAGGATAGAGGATAGGATACGATAGAGAATACGATAGGATAGGATAGAGAATACGATAGGATAGAGGATAGGATAGGATAGAGGATAGCACAGAGAATAGGATAGGATAGCGGATAGGATAGGTTGGAGTATAGGATAGAATTGAGGATAGGATAGGGTTGAGGATAGGATAGGATATAGGGTAGGATAGGATAGAGGATTGGATAGGATAGAGGATAGGATAGGTTAGAGGATAGGATAGGATAGAGGTTTGGATAGAATAGAGGATAGGATAGGATAGAGGATAGGATAGGATAGAGGATAGGATAGGATAGAGGATAGGATCGGATAGAGGATAGGATAGGATAGAGGATAGGATAGGATAGAGGATAGGATAGGATAGAGGATAGGATATGATAGAGGATAGGATAGGATAGAGGATAGGATAGGATAGAGGATAGGATAGGGGATTGGATAGGATAGAGGATAGGATTAGATAGAGGACACGATAGGATAGGATGGCGGAAAGGATAGGATAGAGTATGGAATAGGATAGAGGATAAGATAGGATAGAGGATAGGATAAGTTAGAGGATAGGATAGGATAGAGGATAGGATAGAGGATTGGATAGGATATAGGGTAGGATAGGGTAGAGGATAGCATGGGATAGATGATATTATGGGATAGAGGATAGTATAGGATAGAGGAAACGATATTATAGAGGATAGGATAGAGGATAGGATAGCATAGAGGATAGGATAAAGGATTGGATAGGATAGAGGACAGGATAGGATAGAGTATAGGATATTGCAGAGTATGGGATAGGATAGAGGATACGATAGGATAGAGGATAGGATAGCATAGAGGATAGGATAAAGGATTGGATAGGATAGAGGACAGGATACGATAGAGGATAGGATAGGATAGAGGATAGGATTGGATAGAGAATAGGATAGGATAGAGGATAGGATACGTAATTGGATAGGATAGAGGATAGGATAAGGTAGAGGATAGTATAGGATAGAGGATAGGATAGGATAGAGGATAGGATAGGATAAAGGATAGGATAGGATAGAGGATAGGATAGGATGGAGGATAGGATATGATAGAGGATAGGATAGGATAGAGTATCGGATAGAGGATAGGATAGGATAGAGGGTAGAGTAGGATAGAGGATAGGATAGGATAAAGGATAGGATTGGATAGAGGATCGGATAGAGGATAGGATAGGATGGAGGATAGGATAGGATAGAGGATAGTATAGGATAGAGGATAGGATAGAATAGATGATAGGATATTCTAAAGGATAGGATAGAGGATAGGATAGGATAGGATAGAGGATATAATAGTATAGAGGATAGGATAGGATAGAGGATAGGATAGGATAGAGGATAGGATATGATAGAGGATAGGATAGGATAGAGTATCGGATAGAGGATAGGATAGGATAGAGGATAGGATAGGATAGAGGGTAGAGTAGGATAGAGGATAGGATAGGATAAAGGATAGGATTGGATAGAGGATCGGATAGAGGATAGGATAGGATAGAGGATAGGATAGGATAGAGGATAGTATAGGATAGAGGATAGGATAGAATAGATGATAGGATATTCTAAAGGATAGGATAGAGGATAGGATAGGATAGGATAGAGGATATAATAGGATTGAGGAAAGGATAGGATAGAGGATAGGATAGGGTAGAGGATAGGATAGGATAGAGGATAGGATAGAGGATAGGATAGAGGATAGGATAGAGGATAGGATAGGATAGAGGATCGGATAGAGGATAGGATAGGATAGAGGAATGGATAGGATAGAGGATAGGATACGTAATTGGATAGGATAGAGGATAGGATAAGGTAGAGGATAGTATAGGATAGATGATATTATAGGATAGATGATATTATAGGATAGATGATATTATAGGATAGAGTATACGATATTAAAGAGGATAGGATAGAGGATAGGATAGAGGATAGGATAGGATAGAGGATCGGATAGAGGATAGGATAGGATAGAGGAAAGGATAGGATAGAGGATAGGATAGGTAATTGGATAGGATAGAGGATAGGATAGGGTAGAGGATAGGATAAGGTAGAGGATAGTATAGGATAGAGGATAGGATAGGATAGAGGATAGGATAGGATAGAGGATAGGATAGAGGATAGGATAGAGGATAGGATAGGATAGAGGATAGGATAGGATAGAAGATCGGATAGAGGATAGGATAGGATAGAGCATCGGATAGAGGATAGGATAGGATAGAGGATAGGATAGAGGATAGGATAGAGGATAGGATAGAGGATAGGATAGGATAGAGGATCGGATAGAGGATAGGATAGGATAGAGGAAAGGATAGGATAGAGGATAGGATACGTAATTGGATAGGATAGAGGATAGGATAAGGTAGAGGATAGTATAGGATAGAGGATAGGATAGGATAGAGGATAGGATAGGATAAAGGATAGGATAGGATAGAGGATAGGATAGGATAGAGGATAGGATAGAGGATAGGATAGGATAGAGGATAGGATAGGTAATTGGATAGGATAGAGTATAGGATAAGGTAGAGGATAGGATAGGATAGAGGATATAATAGGATAGAGGATAGGATAGGATAGAGGATAGGATAGGATAGAGGATAGGATATGATAGAGGATAGGATAGGATAGAGTATCGGATAGAGGATAGGATAGGATAGAGGATAGGATAGGATAGAGGATAGAGTAGGATAGAGGATAGGATAGGATAGAGGATATAATAGGATTGAGGAAAGGATAGGATAGAGGATAGAATAGGATAAAGGATAGGATAGGATAGAGGATAGGATAGGATAGAGGATAGGATAGGATAGGATAGAGGATAGGATAGGATAGAGGATAGGATAGGATAGAGGATAGGATAGGATAGAGGATAGGATAGGATAGAGGATAGGATAGAGGATAGGATAGGATAGAGGATAGGATAGGTAATTGGAAAGGATAGAGTATAGGATAAGGTAGAGGATAGGATAGGATAGAGGATAGGATAGGATAGAGGATAGGATAGGGTAGAGGATAGGATAGGATAGAGGATAGGATAAGGTAGAGGATAGTATAGGATAGAGGATAGGATAGGATAGAGGATAGGATAGGATAGAGGATAGAATAGGATAAAGGATAGGATAGGATAGAGGATAGGATAGGATAGAGGATAGGATAGGATAGGATAGAGGATAGGATAGGATAGAGGATAGGATAGGATAGGATAGAGGATAGGATAGGATAGAGGATAGGATAGGATAGAGGATAGGATAGAGGATAGGATAGGATAGAGGATAGGATAGGTAATTGGAAAGGATAGAGTATAGGATAAGGTAGAGGATAGGATAGGATAGAGGATATAATAGGATAGAGGATAGGATAGAGGATAGGATAGGATAGAGGATAGGATAGGATAGAGGATAGTATAGGATGGAGGATAGGATAGAATAGAGGATAGGATAGGATAGAGGATAGGATAGGATAGATGATATTATAGGATAGAGTATACGATATTAAAGAGGATAGGATAGGGTAGAGGATAGGATAGAGGATAGGATAGGATAGAGGATAGGATAGGATAGAGGATAGGATAGGATAGAGGATAGGATAGGATAGAGGATAGGATATGATAGAGGATAGGATGGGATAGAGGATCGGATAGAGGATAGGATAGGATAGAGGAAAGGATAGGATAGAGGATAGGATACGTAATTGGATAGGATAGAGGATAGGATAAGGTAGAGGATGGTATAGGATAGAGGATAGGATAGGATAGAGGATAGAGTAGGATAGAGGATAGGATAGGATAAAGGATAGGATTGGATAGAGGATCGGATAGAGGATAGGATAGGATAGAGGATAGGATAGGATAGAGGATAGTATAGGATAGAGGATAGGATATAATAGAGGATAGGATTTTATAAAGGATAGGATAGAGGATAGTATAGGATAGGATAGAGGATAGGATAGGATAGGATAGAGGATAGGATAGGATAGAGGATATAATAGGATTGAGGAAAGGATAGGATAGAGGATAGGATAGGATAGAGGATAAGATAGGGTAGAGGATAGGATAGGATAGAGGATAGGATAAGGTAGAGGATAGTATAGGATAGAGGATAGGGTAGGATAGAGGATAGGATAGGATAGAGGATAGAATAGGATAAAGGATAGGATAGGATAGAGGATAGGATAGGATAGAGGATAGGATAGGATAGAGGATAGGATAGGATAGGATAGAGGATAGGATAGGATAGAGGATAGGATAGGATAGAGGATAGGATAGAGGATAGGATAGAGGATAGGATAGGATAGAGGATAGGATAGGATAGAGGATAGGATAGGTAATTGGAAAGGATAGAGTATAGGATAAGGTAGAGGATAGGATAGGATAGAGGATATAATAGGATAGAGGATAGGATAGGATAGAGGATAGGATAGGATAGAGGATAGTATAGGATGGAGGATAGGATAGAATAGAGGATAGGATAGGATAGAGGATAGGATAGGATAGATGATATTATAGGATAGATGATATTATAGGATAGAGTATACGATATTAAAGAGGATAGGATAGGGTAGAGGATAGGATAGATGATAGGATAGGATAGAGGATAGGATAGAGGATAGGATAGAGGATAGGATAGGATAGAGGATCGGATAGAGGATAGGATAGGATAGAGGAAAGGATAGGATAGAGGATAGGATACGTAATTGGATAGGATAGAGGATAGGATAAGGTAGAGGATAGTATAGGATAGATGATATTATAGGATAGATGATATTATAGGATAGATGATATTATAGGATAGAGTATACGATATTAAAGAGGATAGGATAGGGTAGAGGATAGGATAGAGGATAGGATAGGATAGAGGATAGGATAGAGGATAGGATAGAGGATAGGATAGAGGATAGGATAGGATAGAGGATAGGATAGGATAGAGGATAGGATAGGATAGAGGAAAGGATAGGATAGAGGATAGGATACGTAATTGGATAGGATAGAGGATAGGATAAGGTAGAGGATAGTATAGGATAGAGGATAGGATAGGATAGAGGATAGGATAGGATAAAGGATAGGATAGGATAGAGGATAGGATAGGATAGAGGATAGGATAGGATAGAGGATAGAATAGGATAGAGGAAGGGATAGAGGATAGGATAGGATAGAGGATAGGATAGGATAGAGGATAGGATAGGATAGAGGATAGGATAGGATAGAGGATAGGATAGGATAGAGGATAGGATAGAGGATAGGATAAGATAGAGGATAGGATAGAGGATAGGATAGAGGATAGGATAGAAGATAGGATAGGATAGAGGATCGGATAGAGGATAGGATAGGGTAGAGGATAGGATAGGATAGAGGATAGGATAGGATAGAGGATAGGATAGGTAATTGGATAGGATAGAGTATAGGATAGGATAGAGGATAGAGTAGGATAGAGGATAGGATAGGATAAAGGATAGGATTGGATAGAGGATCGGATAGGGGATAGGATAGGATAGAGGATAGGATAGGATAGAGGATAGTATAGGATAGAGGATAGGATAGAATAGAGGATAGGATATTATAAAGGATAGGATAGAGGATAGGATAGGATAGGATAGAGGATAGGATAGGATAGGATAGAGGATAGGATAGGATAGAGGATATAATAGGATTGAGGAAAGGATAGGATAGAGGATAGGATAGGATAGAGGATAGGATAGGATTGAGGATAGGATAGGAAAGAGGACAGGATAGGATACAGTATACGATATTATAGAGGATAGGATAGGATAGGGAAGAGGATAGGATAGATGATATTATAGGATAGAGGATAGGATAGGATGGAGGATAGGATAGAGGATAGGATAGGATAGAGGATAGTATAGGATAGAGGATAGGATAGGATAGAGGATAGGATAGGATAGTGGATAGGATGGGATAGAGGATAGGATAGGATAGAGGATAGGATAGGATAGACGATAGGATAGGATAGAGGATACGATAGGATTGAGGATAGGATAGGAATGAGGATAGGATAGGATTGAGGATAGGATAGGGGATTGGATAGGATGGAGGATAGGATAGGATGGAGGATAGGATAGGATAGGATAGGATAGGATGGTGGATAGGATAGAGGATTGGATAGGATAGAGGATAGGATACGATAGAAGATAGGATACGATAGAGGATAGGATATGATAGAGGATAGGATAGGATATGAGATTGAATAGGATAGAGGATAGGATAGGATAGAGGATAGGATAGGATAGAGGATAGGATAGGATGGAGGAGAGGATAGGATAGAGGATAGGATAGGATTGAGGAGAGGATAGGATAGAGGATAGGATAGGATAGGATAGAGGATATTATAGGATAGAGGATAGGATTGGATAGAGGATAGGATAGGAAAGAGAATTGGATAGGATAGAGGATAGGATAGGATAGAGGATAGGATTGGATAGAGGATAGGATAGGATAGAGAATTGGATAGGATAGAGGATAGGATAGGATAGAGGATAGGATAGGATAGAGGATAGGATAGGATAGAGGATAGGATAGGATAGACGATAGGATAGGATAGAGGATAGGATATGATAGATGATAGGATAGGATAGAGGATAGGAGAGGATAGAGTATAGAATTGGATTGAGGATAGGATAGGATAGAGGATAGAATAGGATAGAGTATAGGATAGGATAGAGGATAGGATAAGATAGAGGATAGGATATAGGATTGGATAGGATAGAGGATAGAATAGGATAGAGGATAGGATAGGATAGGGGATTGGATAGGATAGAGGATAGGACAGGATTGAGGATAGGATAGAGGATTGGATAGGATAGAAGATAGAACACGATAGAGGATAGGATATGATAGAGGATGGGATAGGATAGAGGATTGGATAGGGGATTGGATAGGATAGAGGATTGGATAGGGGATTGGATAGGATAGAGCATTGGATAGGTGATTGGATAGGATAGAGGATAGGATAAGATAGGGCATACGATAGAGGATAGGATAGGATAGAGGATAGGATAGGATAGAGAATAGGATAGGATAGAGGATAGGATAGGATAGAGGATAGAATAGGATAGAGAATAGGATAGGATTGAAGAGAGGATAGGATAGAGGATAGGATAGAGGATATCATAGGATAGGATAGAGGATAGAAGAGACGATATTATAGAGGAAAGGATAGGATAGAGAATAGGATAGGATGGAGGATAGGAGAGGATAGAGTATAGGATAGGATAGAGGATAGGATAGGATAGACGATAGGATAGGATAGAGGTTAGGATATGATAGAGTATAGGATAGGATAGAGAATAGGATAGGATAGGATTGAGGATAGGATAGGATTGAGGATAGGATAGGATAGAGGATAGGAAAGGATAGAGGATACTATAGGATAGAGGATACGATAGGATTGAGGATAGGATAGGAATGAGGATAGGATAGGATTGAGGATAGGATAGGGGATTGGATAGGATGGAGGATAGGATAGGATGGAGGATAGGATAGGATAGGATAGGATAGGATGGTGGATAGGATAGAGGATTGGATAGGATAGAGGATAGGATACGATAGAAGATAGGATACGATAGAGGATAGGATATGATAGAGGATAGGATAGGATATGAGATTGAATAGGATAGAGGATAGGATAGGATAGAGGATAGGATAGGATAGAGGATAGGATAGGATGGAGGAGAGGATAGGATAGAGGATAGGATAGGATTGAGGAGAGGATAGGATAGAGGATAGGATAGGATAGGATAGAGGATATTATAGGATAGAGGATAGGATTGGATAGAGGATAGGATAGGAAAGAGAATTGGATAGGATAGAGGATAGGATAGGATAGAGGATAGGATTGGATAGAGGATAGGATAGGATAGAGAATTGGATAGGATAGAGGATAGGATAGGATAGAGGATAGGATAGGATAGAGGATAGGATAGGATAGAGGATAGGATAGGATAGACGATAGGATAGGATAGAGGATAGGATATGATAGATGATAGGATAGGATAGAGGATAGGAGAGGATAGAGTATAGAATTGGATTGAGGATAGGATAGGATAGAGGATAGAATAGGATAGAGTATAGGATAGGATAGAGGATAGGATAAGATAGAGGATAGGATATAGGATTGGATAGGATAGAGGATAGAATAGGATAGAGGATAGGATAGGATAGGGGATTGGATAGGATAGAGGATAGGACAGGATTGAGGATAGGATAGAGGATTGGATAGGATAGAAGATAGAACACGATAGAGGATAGGATATGATAGAGGATAGGATAGGATAGAGGATTGGATAGGGGATTGGATAGGATAGAGGATTGGATAGGGGATTGGATAGGATAGAGCATTGGATAGGTGATTTGATAGGATAGAGGATAGGATAAGATAGGGCATACGATAGAGGATAGGATAGGATAGAGGATAGGATAGGATAGAGAATAGGATAGGATAGAGGATAGGATAGGATAGAGGATAGAATAGGATAGAGAATAGGATAGGATTGAAGAGAGGATAGGATAGAGGATAGGATAGAGGATATCATAGGATAGGATAGAGGATAGAAGAGACGATATTATAGAGGAAAGGATAGGATAGAGAATAGGATAGGATGGAGGATAGGAGAGGATAGAGTATAGGATAGGATAGAGGATAGGATAGGATAGACGATAGGATAGGATAGAGGTTAGGATATGATAGAGTATAGGATAGGAGAGAGGATAGGATAAGATACAGGATAGGATACAGGATTGGATAGGATAGAGGATAGGATACGATAGAGGATACTATAGGATAGAGTATAGGATTGGATTGAGGATAGTATAGGATAGAGGATAGGATAGGATAGAGGATAGGACAGGATAGTGGATAGGATAGGATAGAGCATACGATAGAGGATAGGATAGGATAGAGGATAGGATAGAGGATAGGATAGGATAGGATAGAGGATAGAAGAGACGATATTATAGAGGAAAGGATAGGATAGAGGATAGGATAGGATAGAGGATAGGATAGGATAGAGGATAGGATAGGATAGAGGATAGGATAGGATAGAGGATAGGATAGGATAGAGGATAGGATAGGATAGAGGATAGGATAGAGGATAGGATAGAGGATAGGATAGAGGATAGGATAGAGGATAGGATAGAGGATAGGATAGGATAGGATAGAGGATATTATAGGATAGAGGATAGGATTGAATTGAGGATAGGATTGGATAGAGGATAAGATAGGATAGAGAATTGGATAGGATAGTTGATAGGATAGGATAGCGGATAGGATAGGGGATTGATAGGATAGAGATTAGGATGGGATAGAGGATAGGATAGGATAGAGGATAGGATAGGATAGAGGGTAGGTTAGGATAGAGGATAGGATAGAGGATAGGATAGAGGATAGGATAGGATAGGATAGAGAATAGGATAGGATACATGGTATTATAGGATAGAGGATAGGATAGGGTAGAGGATAGGATAGGGGATTGGATAGGATAGAGGATAGGATAGGATAGAGCATACGATAGTGGATAGGATAGGATAGAGGATAGGATAGGATAGAGTATATTATTGGATTGAGGATAGGATAGGATAGTGGATAGGATAAGATAGAGGATAGGATAGAATAGAGTACAGAATAGGATAGAGGATAGGATACAGGATTGGATAGGACAGAGGATACGATAGGATAGAGCATACGATAGTGGATAGGATAGGATAGAGGATAGGATAGGATAGAGAATATTATAATATAGAAGATAGGATAGGATAGAGGATAGGATAGAGGATTGGATAGGATAGAGGATAGGATACGATAGAGGATAGGATAGGATAGAGTATAGGATTGGATTGAGGATAGGATAGGATAGTGGATAGGATAAGATAGAGGGTAGGATAGAATAGAGGACATGATAGGATAGTGGATAGGACACGATAGAAGATACGATATTATAGAGGAAAGGATAGGATAGAGGATAGGATAGGATAGAGGATAGGATAGAGGATAGGATAGAGGATTGGATAGGATAGAGGATAGGATACGATAGAAGATAGGATACGATAGAGGATAGGATACGATAGAGGATAGGATACAATAGAGTATAGGATTGGATTGAGGATAGGATAGGATAGAGGATAGAATAGGATAGAGAATAGGATAGGATTGAAGAGAGGATAGGATAGAGGATAGGATAGAGGATAGGATAGGATAGGATAGAGGATAGAAGAGACGATATTATAGAGGAAAGGATAGGATAGAGAGTAAGATAGGATGGAGGATAGGATAGAGGATATGATACTATAAGAGGATAGGATAGGATAGAGGATAGGATAGGATTGAGGATAGGATAGAGGATAGGATAGGATAGAGGATAGGATAGCATAGAGGATAGGATAGGATAGAGGATAGGACAGGATTGAGGATAGGATAGAGGATTGGATAGGATAGAAGATAGAACACGATAGAGGATAGGATATGATAGAGGATAGGATAGGATAGAGGATTGGATAGGGGATTGGATAGGATAGAGGATTGGATAGGGGATTGGATAGGATAGAGCATTGGATAGGGGATTGGATAGGATAGAGGATAGGATAAGATAGGGCATACGATAGAGGATAGGATAGGATAGAGGATAGGATAGGATAGAGGATAGGATAGGATAGAGGATAGGATAGGATAGAGGATAGGATACGATAGAGGATAGGATATGATAGAGGATAGGATAGAGGATTGGATAGGGGATTGGATAGGATAGAGGATAGGATAAGATAGGGCATACGATAGAGGATAGGATAGGATAGAGGATAGGATAGGATTGAGGATAGGATAGGATAGAGGATAGGATACGATAGAGGATAGGATAGGATAGAGGATAGGATTGGATTGAGGATAGACAGGATAGAGGATATAATAGGATAGAGGATAGGATAGCAGAGAGGATAGGATAGGATAGAGGATAGGACAGGATTGAGGATAGGATAGGATAAAGGATAAGGTAGGATACAGGATAGAATACGATAGAGGATAGGATAGGATAGTGGATAAGATAGGATAGAGGAGAGGATAGGATAGTGGATAGGATAGGATAGATTATAGGGTATGATAGAGGATAGGATAGGATAGAGGATAGAATAGAATAGAGGATAGGATAGGATAAAGGATAAGGTAGGATAGAGCATAGAATACGATAGAGGATAGGATAGGACAGAGGATAGGATAGGATAGTGGATAAGATAGGATAGAGGAGAGGATAGGATAGAGGATAGGATAGGATAGATTATGGGGTATGATAGAGGATAGGATGGGATTGAGGATAGGATAGGATAGTGGATAGGATAGGATAGAGCATACGATAGAGGATAGGATAGGATAGAGGATAGGATAGGATAGATCATAGGATAGGATAGAGGATAGGATAGAGGATAGGATAGAGGATAGGATAGGACAGAGCATACGGTAGAGGATAGGATAGGATAGAGAATAGGATAGGACAGAGGATATGATAGGATAGAGGACAGGATAGAGGATTGGATAGGATAGAGGATAGGATAGAGGATAGGATAGGACAGAGCATACGGTAGAGGATAGGATAGGATAGAGAATAGGATAGGACAGAGGATATGATAGGATAGAGGACAGGATAGAGGATTGGATAGGATAGAGGATAGGATACGATAAAGGATAGGATAGGATAGAGTATAGGATTGGATTTGAGGATAGGATAGGATAGAGGATAGGATAGGATAGAGGATAGGATAGATGATAGGATAGCATAGAGGATAGGATAGGTTAGAGGATAGGACTGGATTGAGGGTAGCATAGAAGATAGGATAGGATAGAGGATAGGATAGCATTGAGGATAGGATAGGATAGTGGATAGGATAAGATAGAGGATAGGATAGAATAGAGTACAGGATAGGATATAGGATAAGATAGGATAGAGGATAGGATATGGTAGAGGATAAGATAGGATAGTTGATAGGATAAGATAGAGGATAGGATAGAATAGAGGACAGGATAGGATAGAGGATAAGATAGGATAGAGGATAGGATAGGATAGAGGATAGGATAGGATAAAGGATAGAATAGGAAAGAGGATAGGATAGCATAGAGGATAGGATAGGATAGAGGATAGGATAGGATAGAGGATAGGATAGGATAGAGGATAGGATAGGATAGAGGATAGGATAGGATAGAGGATAGGATAGGATAGAGGATAGGATAGGATAGGATAGAGGATAGGATAGGATAGAGGATAGGATAGGATAGAGGATAGGATAGGATAGAGGAAAGGATAGGATTGAGGATAGCATAGAGGATTGGATAGGATAGAAGATAGGATACGATAGAGGATAGGATATGATAGAGGATAGGATAGTATAGAGGATAGGATAGGATAGTGGATAGGATAAGATAGAGGATAGGATAGAATAGAGGACAGGATAGGATAGAGGATAAGATAGGATAGTGGATAGGATAGGATAGAGGATAGGATAGGATAGGATAGAGGATAGGATAGGATAGAGGATAGGATAGGATAGAGGATAGGATAGGATAGAGGATAAGATAGGATAGTGGATAGGATAGGATAGAGGACAGGATAGGATAGAGGAAAGGATAGGATAGAGGATAGGATAGAGGATTGGATAGGATAGAGGATAGGATACGATAGAGGATAGGATAGGATAGAGTATAGGATTGGATTGAGGATAGGATAGGATAGTGGATAGGATAAGATAGAGGGTAGGATAGAATAGAGGACATGATAGGATAGTGGATAGGACACGATAGAAGATAGGATATTATAGAGGAAAGGATAGGATAGAGGATAGGATAGGATAGAGGATAGGATAGAGGATAGGATAGAGGATTGGATAGGATAGAGGATAGGATACGATAGAAGATAGGATACGATAGAGGATAGGATACGATAGAGGATAGGATACAATAGAGTATAGGATTGGATTGAGGATAGGATAGGATAGAGGATAGAATAGGATAGAGAATAGGATAGGATTGAAGAGAGGATAGGATAGAGGATAGGATAGAGGATAGGATAGGATAGGATAGAGGATAGAAGAGACGATATTATGGAGGAAAGGATAGGATAGAGAGTAAGATAGGATGGAGGATAGGATAGAGGATATGATACTATAAGAGGATAGGATAGGATAGAGGATAGGATAGGATTGAGGATAGGATAGAGGATAGGATAGGATAGAGGATAGGATAGCATAGAGGATAGGATAGGATAGAGGATAGGACAGGATTGAGGATAGGATAGAGGATTGGATAGGATAGAAGATAGAACACGATAGAGGATAGGATATGATAGAGGATAGGATAGGATAGAGGATTGGATAGGGGATTGGATAGGATAGAGGATTGGATAGGGGATTGGATAGGATAGAGCATTGGATAGGGGATTGGATAGGATAGAGGATAGGATAAGATAGGGCATACGATAGAGGATAGGATAGGATAGAGGATAGGATAGGATAGAGGATAGGATAGGATAGAGGATAGGATAGGATAGAGGATAGGATACGATAGAGGATAGGATATGATAGAGGATAGGATAGAGGATTGGATAGGGGATTGGATAGGATAGAGGATAGGATAAGATAGGGCATACGATAGAGGATAGGATAGGATAGAGGATAGGATAGGATAGAGGATAGGATAGGATAGAGGATAGGATACGATAGAGGATAGGATAGGATAGAGGATAGGATTGGATTGAGGATAGACAGGATAGAGGATATAATAGGATAGAGGATAGGATAGCATAGAGGATAGGATAGGATAGAGGATAGGACAGGATTGAGGATAGGATAGGATAAAGGATAAGGTAGGATACAGGATAGAATACGATAGAGGATAGGATAGGATAGTGGATAAGATAGGATAGAGGAGAGGATAGGATAGTGGATAGGATAGGATAGATTATAGGGTATGATAGAGGATAGGATAGGATAGAGGATAGAATAGAATAGAGGATAGGATAGGATAAAGGATAAGGTAGGATAGAGCATAGAATACGATAGAGGATAGGATAGGACAGAGGATAGGATAGGATAGTGGATAAGATAGGATAGAGGAGAGGATAGGATAGAGGATAGGATAGGATAGATTATGGGGTATGATAGAGGATAGGATGGGATTGAGGATAGGATAGGATAGTGGATAGGATAGGATAGAGCATACGATAGAGGATAGGATAGGATAGAGGATAGGATAGGATAGATCATAGGATAGGATAGAGGATAGGATAGAGGATAGGATAGAGGATAGGATAGGACAGAGCATACGGTAGAGGATAGGATAGGATAGAGAATAGGATAGGACAGAGGATATGATAGGATAGAGGACAGGATAGAGGATTGGATAGGATAGAGGATAGGATACGATAAAGGATAGGATAGGATAGAGTATAGGATTGGATTTGAGGATAGATAGGATAGAGGGTAGAATAGGATAGAGGATAGGATAGCATAGAAGATAGGATACGATAGAGGATAGGATATGATATAAGATTGGATAGGATAGAGGATAGGATAGGATAGAGGATAGGATAGGATAGAGGATAGGATAGGATAAAGGATAGGATAGATGATAGGATAGCATAGAGGATAGGATAGGTTAGAGGATAGGACTGGATTGAGGGTAGCATAGAAGATAGGATAGGATAGAGGATAGGATAGCATTGAGGATAGGATAGGATAGTGGATAGGATAAGATAGAGGATAGGATAGAATAGAGTACAGGATAGGATATAGGATAAGATAGGATAGAGGATAGGATATGGTAGAGGATAAGATAGGATAGTTGATAGGATAAGATAGAGGATAGGATAGAATAGAGGACAGGATAGGATAGAGGATAAGATAGGATAGAGGATAGGATAGGATAGAGGATAGGATAGGATAAAGGATAGAATAGGAAAGAGGATAGGATAGCATAGAGGATAGGATAGGATAGAGGATAGGATAGGATAGAGGATAGGATAGGATAGAGGATAGGATAGGATAGAGGATAGGATAGGATAGAGGATAGGATAGGATAGAGGATAGGATAGGATAGGATAGAGGATAGGATAGGATAGAGGATAGGATAGGATAGAGGATAGGATAGGATAGAGGATAAGATAGGATAGTGGATAGGATAGGATAGAGGACAGGATAGGATAGAGGAAAGGATAGGATTGAGGATAGCATAGAGGATTGGATAGGATAGAAGATAGGATACGATAGAGGATAGGATATGATAGAGGATAGGATAGTATAGAGGATAGGATAGGATAGTGGATAGGATAAGATAGAGGATAGGATAGAATAGAGGACAGGATAGGATAGAGGATAAGATAGGATAGTGGATAGGATAGGATAGAGGACAGGATAGGATAGAGGATAAGGTAGGATAGAGGATAGGATAGGATAGAGGATACGATAGGATAGAGGATAGCATATGGTAGGGAATAGAATAGGATTGAGGATAGGATAGGATAGTGGATAGGATAGGATAGAGCATACGATAGAGGATAGGATAGGATAGGATAGGATGGAGAATAAGATAGGATACATGGTATTATAGGATAGATGATAGGATAGGATAGAGGATAGGATAGGGGATTGGATAGGATAGAGGATAGGATTGGATTGAGGATAGGATAGGATAGAGGATAGAATAGGATAGAGGATAGGATAGCATAGAGGATACGATAGCATAGAGGATAGGATAGGATGGAGGATAGGATAGGATTGAGGATAGGATAGGATAGAGAATAGGATACGATAGAAGATACGATATTATAGAGGATAGGATAGGACAGAGGATAGGATAGGATAGTGGATAGGATACGATAGAGGATAGGATATGATAGAGGATAGGATAGGATAGAGGATAGGATAGGATAGTGGATAGGATAAGATAGAGGATAGGATAGAATAGAGGACAGGTAGGATAGAGGATAAGATAGGATAGTGGATAGGATAGGATAGAGAACAGGATAGGATAGAGGATAAGGTAGGATAGAGGATAGGATAGGATAGAGGATACGATAGGTTAGAGGATAGCATATGGTAGGGGATAGAATAGGATTGAGGATAGGATGTGATAGTGGATAGGATAGGATAGGATGGAGAATAAGATAGGATACATGGTATTATAGGATAGAGGATAGGATAGGGGATTGGATAGGATAGAGGATAGGATAGGGGATTGGATAGGATAGAGGATAGGATAGCATAGAGGATAGGATAGGATAGAGGATAGGATATGATAGAGGATAGTATAGGATATGAGATTGGATAGGATAAAGGATAGGAAAGGATAGAGGATAGGATAGGATAGAGGATAGGATAGGACAGAGGATAGGATAGGGGATTGGATAGGATAGAGGATAGAATACGATAGAGGATAGGATAGGATAGATAATAGGATAGGATAGAGGATAGGATATGATAGAGAATAGGATAGGGTAGAGAATAGGATAGGATAGAAGATACGATATTATAGAGGAAAGGATATGATAGTGGATAGGATGGGACAGAGGATAGGATAGGTAATTGAATAGGATAGAGGATAGAATAGGATAGAGGATAGGATAGCATAGAGGATAGGATAGGATAGAGGATAGGATAGGATTGAGGATAGGATAGAGGATTGGATAGGATAGAGAATAGGATAGGATAGAGGATAGAATAGAGGATAGGATACGATAAGAGGATAGGATAGGATAGAGGATAAGATAGGATGGAGGATAGGATAGGATAGAGGATAGGATAGGATAGAGGAGAGGATAGGATAGAGGAGAAGATAGGATAAGATAGAAGGTAAGATAGGATAGAGGATAGGATATGATAGAGGATAGGATAGGATATGAGATTGGATAGGATAAAGGATAGGAAAGGATAGAGGATAGGATAGGATAGAGGATAGGATAGGATGGAGCATACGATAGAGGATAGGATAGGATAGAATATAGGATCGGATTGAGGATAGGATAGGATAGAGGATAGGATAGGATTGAGGATAGGATAGGATAGGATAGAGAATAGAATAGGATAGAGGATAGGATAGGATAGAGGATACTATAGAGGTATGGATAGGATACAGGATAGGATACGATAGAGGATAGGATAGGATAGAGGATAGGATTGGATTGAGGAGAGGATAGGATAGAGGATAGAATAGGATAGAGGATAGGATAGCATGGAGGATAGGATAGGATGGAGGATAGGATAGGATAGAGGATAGGATATGATAGAGGATAGGATAGGATAGAGGATAAGATAGGATAGTGGATAGAATAAGATAGAGGATAGGATAGAATAGAGGACAGGATAGGATAGAGTATAGGATAGGATTGAGGATAGGATAGAGGATTGGATCGGATAGAAGATAGGATACGGAAGAGGATAGGATATGATAGATGATAGGATTGGATTGAGGATAGATAGGATAGAGGATAGAATAGCATAGAGGATAGGATGGCATAGAGGATAGGATAGGATGGAGGATAGGATAGGATAGAGGATAGGTTACGATAGAAGATACGACATTATAGAGGAAAGGATAGGATAGAGAATAGGATACGATAGAGGATAGGATAGAATAGAGGACAGGATAGGATAGAGGTTAAGATAGGATAGAGGATAGGATAGGATAGAGGATAAGATAGGTTAGAGGATAGGATAGGATTGAGGATAGGATAGGATAGAGGATAAGATAGGTTCGAGGATAGGATAGGATTGAGGATAGGATAGCTGATAGGATACGATAAGAGGATAGGATAGGATAGAGGATAGGATAGGTTTGAGGATGGGATAGGATAGAGGATAGGATAGGATAGAGGAGAGGATAGGATAGAGGAGAGGATAGGATAAGATAGAAGATAAGAAAGGATAGTGGATAGGATAAGATAGAGGAGAGGATGGAATAGAGAACAGGATAGGATAGAGGGTAAGATAGGATAGAGGATAGGATAGGATAGAGGATAGCATATGGTAGGGGATAGAATAGGATTGAGGATAGGATAGGATAGTGGATAGGATAGGATAGAGCATACGATAGAGGATAGGATAGGATAGGATAGGGTGGAGAATAAGATAGGATACATGGTATTATAGGATAGAGGATAGGATAGGATAGAGGATAGGATAGGGGATTGGATAGGATAGAGGATAGGATAGGATAGAGCATACGATAGAGGATAGGATAGGATAGAGGATAAGATAGGATAGTGGATAGGATAAGATAGAGGATAGGATAGAATAGAGGACAGGATAGGATAGAGGATAAGATAGGATAGAGGATAGGATAGGATAGAGGATAGGGTAGGATAGAGGATAGGATACGGTAGAGGATAGGATATGATAGAGGATAGGATAGGATAGAGTATAGGATAGGATTGAGGATAGGATAGAGGATTGGATCGGATAGAAGATAGGATACGGAAGAGGATAGGATATGATAGATGATAGGATTGGATTGAGGATAGATAGGATAGAGGATAGAATAGCATAGAGGATAGGATGGCATAGAGGATAGGATAGGATGGAGGATAGGATAGGATAGAGGATAGGTTACGATAGAAGATACGACATTATAGAGGAAAGGATAGGATAGAGAATAGGATACGATAGAGGATAGGATAGAGGATAGGATAGGATAGAGGATAAGATAGGATAGTGGATAGGATAAGATAGAGGATAGGATAGAATAGAGGACAGGATAGGATAGAGGATAAGATAGGATAGAGGATAGGATAGGATAGAGGATAAGATAGGTTAGAGGATAGGATAGGATTGAGGATAGGATAGATGATAGGATACGATAAGAGGATAGGATAGGATAGAGGATAGGATAGGTTTGAGGATAGGATAGGATAGAGGATAGGATAGGATAGAGGAGAGGATAGGATAGAGGAGAGGATAGGATAAGATAGAAGATAAGATAGGATAGTGGATAGGATAAGATAGAGGAGAGGATGGAATAGAGAACAGGATAGGATAGAGGGTAAGATAGGATAGAGGATAGGATAGGATAGAGGATAGGATAGGATAGAGGATAGGATAGAGGATAGGATAGGATAGAGGATAGGATAGGGGATTGGATAGGATAGACGATAGGGTAGGATAGAGCATACGAAAGAGGATAGGATACGATAGAGGATAGGATAGGGTAGCGAATAGGATAGGATAGAGGATAGGATAGGATAGAGGATAGGATAGAGGATTGGATAGGTTAGAGGATAGGATAGGATAGAGGATAGGATAAGTAAGAGGATAGGATAGGATAGATTATAGGATAGAGGAAAGGATAGGATAGAGGATAGGATACGATAGAGGATAGGATAGGATAGAGTATAGGATAGGATAGAGGATAGGATTGGATAGAGGATAGGATAGGATAGAGGACAGGATAGGATAGAGGATAGGATACGATAGAGGATAGGATAGGATAGACTATAGGATAGGATAGAGGATAGGATTGGATTGAGGATAGGATAGGATAGGATAGAGAATAGAATAGGATAGAGGATAGGATAGGATAGAGGATACTATAGAGGTATGGATAGGATACAGGATAGGATACGATAGAGGATAGGATAGGATAGAGGATAGGATTGGATTGAGGAGAGGATAGGATAGAGGATAGAATAGGATAGAGGATAGGATAGCATGGAGGATAGGATAGGATGGAGGATAGGATAGGATTGAGGATAGGATAGAGGATTGGATAGGATAGAGGACAGGATAGTATAGAGGATAGAATAGCATAGAGGATTGGATAGGATAGAAGATAGGATACGATAGAGGATAGGATATGATAGAGGATAGGATAGGATAGAGGATAAGATAGGATAGTGGATAGGATAAGATAGAGGATAGGATAGAATAGAGGACAGGATAGGATAGAGTATAGGATAGGATTGAGGATAGGATAGAGGATTGGATCGGATAGAAGATAGGATACGGAAGAGGATAGGATATGATAGATGATAGGATTGGATTGAGGATAGATAGGATAGAGGATAGAATAGCATAGAGGATAGGATGGCATAGAGGATAGGATAGGATGGAGGATAGGATAGGATAGAGGATAGGTTACGATAGAAGATACGACATTATAGAGGAAAGGATAGGATAGAGAATAGGATACGATAGAGGATAGGATAGAATAGAGGACAGGATAGGATAGAGGTTAAGATAGGATAGAGGATAGGATAGGATAGAGGATAAGATAGGTTAGAGGATAGGATAGGATTGAGGATAGGATAGGATAGAGGATAAGATAGGTTAGAGGATAGGATAGGATTGAGGATAGGATAGCTGATAGGATACGATAAGAGGATAGGATAGGATAGAGGATAGGATAGGTTTGAGGATGGGATAGGATAGAGGATAGGATAGGATAGAGGAGAGGATAGGATAGAGGAGAGGATAGGATAAGATAGAAGATAAGAAAGGATAGTGGATAGGATAAGATAGAGGAGAGGATGGAATAGAGAACAGGATAGGATAGAGGGTAAGATAGGATAGAGGATAGGATAGGATAGAGGATAGCATATGGTAGGGGATAGAATAGGATTGAGGATAGGATAGGATAGTGGATAGGATAGGATAGAGCATACGATAGAGGATAGGATAGGATAGGATAGGGTGGAGAATAAGATAGGATACATGGTATTATAGGATAGAGGATAGGATAGGATAGAGGATAGGATAGGGGATTGGATAGGATAGAGGATAGGATAGGATAGAGCATACGATAGAGGATAGGATAGGATAGAGGATAAGATAGGATAGTGGATAGGATAAGATAGAGGATAGGATAGAATAGAGGACAGGATAGGATAGAGGATAAGATAGGATAGAGGATAGGATAGGATAGAGGATAGGGTAGGATAGAGGATAGGATACGGTAGAGGATAGGATATGATAGAGGATAGGATAGGATAGAGTATAGGATAGGATTGAGGATAGGATAGAGGATTGGATCGGATAGAAGATAGGATACGGAAGAGGATAGGATATGATAGATGATAGGATTGGATTGAGGATAGATAGGATAGAGGATAGAATAGCATAGAGGATAGGTTGGCATAGAGGATAGGATAGGATGGAGGATAGGATAGGATAGAGGATAGGTTACGATAGAAGATACGACATTATAGAGGAAAGGATAGGATAGAGAATAGGATACGATAGAGGATAGGATAGAATAGAGGACAGGATAGGATAGAGGATAAGATAGGATAGAGGATAGGATAGGATAGAGGATAAGATAGGTTAGAGGATAGGATAGGATTGAGGATAGGATAGGATAGAGGATAAGATAGGTTAGAGGATAGGATAGGATTGAGGATAGGATAGATGATAGGATACGATAAGAGGATAGGATAGGATAGAGGATAGGATAGGTTTGAGGATGGGATAGGATAGAGGATAGGATAGGATAGAGGAGAGGATAGGATAGAGGAGAGGATAGGATAAGATAGAAGATAAGAAAGGATAGTGGATAGGATAAGATAGAGGAGAGGATGGAATAGAGAACAGGATAGGATAGAGGGTAAGATAGGATAGAGGATAGGATAGGATAGAGGATAGGATAGGATAGAGGATAGGATAGAGGATAGGATAGGATAGAGGATAGGATAGGGGATTGGATAGGATAGAGGATAGGATAGGATAGAGCATACGATGGAGGATAGGATAGGATAGAGGATAGGATAGGATAGAGAATAGGATACGATAGAGGATAGGATAGGATAGAGGATAGGATAGAGGATAGGATACGATACAGGATAGGATAGGATAGAGTGTAGGATTGGATTGAGGATAGGATAGGATTGAGGATAGGATAGGATTGAGGATAGGATAGAGGATAGGATAGGATGGAGCATACGATAGGATGGAGCATACGATAGAGGATAGGATATGATAGAATATAGGATTGGATTGAGGATAGGATAGGATAGAGGATAGGATAGGATTGAGGATAGGATAGGATAGTGGATAGAATAGGATAGAGCATACGATAGACGATAGGATAGGATAGGATGGGATAGAGAATAGGATAGGATACATGGTATTATAGGGTAGAGGATAGGATAGGATATAGGATTGAATAGTGGATTGGATAGGATAGAGGATAGGATAGGATAGAGCATACGATAGAGGATAGGATACGATAGAGCATACGATAGAGGATAGGATAGGATAGAGGATACGTTAGGATAGAGAATAGGATAGGATAGAGTATAGGATAGGATAGAGGATAGGATAGAGGATTGGATAGGATAGAGGATAGGATACGATAGACGATAGGATAGGATAGAGGATAGGATTGGATTGAGGATAGGATAAGATAGAGGATAGAATAGTATAGAGGATAGGATAGCATAGAGGATTGGATAGGATATAGGATAGGATAGGATTGAGGATAGGGTAGAGGATTGGATAGGATAGAATATAGGATACGATAGAGGATAGGATAGGATAGAGGATAGGATTGGATAGAGGATAGGATACGATAGATGATACGATATTATAGAGGAAAGGATAGGATAGAGAAGAGGATAGGATATAGGATAGGATAGGAAAGAGGATAGGATAGGATTGAGGATAGGATAGGATAGAGGATAGGAGATAATAGAAGAGAGGATAGGATAGAGGATAGGATAGGATAGAGTATAGGAAAGGATTGAGTATAGGATAGAGGATTGGATCGGATAGAAGATAGGATACGGAAGAGGATAGGATATGATAGATGATAGGATTGGATTGAGGATAGATAGGATAGAGGATAGAATAGCATAGAGGATAGGATGGCATAGAGGATAGGATAGGATGCAGGATAGGATAGGATAGAGGATAGGTTACGATAGAAGATACGACATTATAGAGGAAAGGATAGGATAGAGAATAGGATACGATAGAGGATAGGATAGAGGATAGGATAGGATAGGATGGGATAGAGAATAGGATAGGATACATGGTATTATAGGGTAGAGGATAGGATAGGATATAGGATTGAATAGTGGATTGGATAGGATAGAGGATAGGATAGGATAGAGCATACGATAGAGGATAGGATACGATAGAGCATACGATAGAGGATAGGATAGGATAGAGGATACGTTAGGATAGAGAATAGGATAGGATAGAGTATAGGATAGGATAGAGGATAGGATAGAGGATTGGATAGGATAGAGGATAGGATACGATAGACGATAGGATAGGATAGAGGATAGGATTGGATTGAGGATAGGATAAGATAGAGGATAGAATAGTATAGAGGATAGGATAGCATAGAGGATTGGATAGGATATAGGATAGGATAGGATTGAGGATAGGGTAGAGGATTGGATAGGATAGAATATAGGATACGATAGAGGATAGGATAGGATAGAGGATAGGATTGGATAGAGGATAGGATACGATAGATGATACGATATTATAGAGGAAAGGATAGGATAGAGAAGAGGATAGGATATAGGATAGGATAGGAAAGAGGATAGGATAGGATTGAGGATAGGATAGGATAGAGGATAGGAGATAATAGAAGAGAGGATAGGATAGAGGATAGGATAGGATAGAGTATAGGAAAGGATTGAGTATAGGATAGAGGATTGGATCGGATAGAAGATAGGATACGGAAGAGGATAGGATATGATAGATGATAGGATTGGATTGAGGATAGATAGGATAGAGGATAGAATAGCATAGAGGATAGGATGGCATAGAGGATAGGATAGGATGCAGGATAGGATAGGATAGAGGATAGGTTACGATAGAAGATACGACATTATAGAGGAAAGGATAGGATAGAGAATAGGATACGATAGAGGATAGGATAGAGGATAGGATAGGATAGAGGATAAGATAGGATAGTGGATAGGATAAGATAGAGGATAGGATAGAATAGAGGACAGGATAGGATAGAGGATAAGATAGGATAGAGGATAGGATAGGATAGAGGATAAGATAGGATAGAGAATAGGATAGGATAGAGGATAGGATAGGATAGAGGATAGGATAGAGGATTGGATAGGATAGATGATAGGATATGATAGAGGATAGGATATGATAGAGGATAGGATAGGATAGAGGATAAGATAGGATAGTGGATAGGATAAGATAGAGGATAGGATAGAATACAGGACAGGATAGGACAGAGGATAAGATAGGATGGAGGATAGGATAGGATAGAGGATAGGATATGATAGAGGATAGGATAGGATATGAGATTGGATAATATAAAGGATAGGAAAGGATAGAGGATAGGATAGGATAGAGGATAGGATAGGACAGAGGATAGGATAGGGGATTGGATAGGATAGAGGATAGAATACGATAGAGGATAGGATAGGATAGAGGATAGGATAGAATAGAGGATAAGATAGGATAGTAGATAGGATAAGATAGAGGATATGATAGAATAGAGGACAGGATAGGACAGAGGATAAGATAGGATAGAGGATAGGATAGGATAGAGGATAGGATAGGATAGAGGATAGGATATGATAGAGAATAGGATAAGATAGAGAATAGGATAGGTTAGAAGATACGATATTATAGAGGAAAGGATATGATAGTGGATAGGATGGGACAGAGGATAGGATAGGTAATTGAATAGGATAGAGGATAGAATAGGATAGAGGATAGGATAGCATAGAGGATAGGATAGGATAGAGGATAGGATAGGATTGAGGATAGGATATGATAGAGGATAGGATAGGATAGAGGATAGGATAGGATAGAGGAGAGGATAGGATAGAGGAGAGGATAGGATAAGATAGAAGATAAGAAAGGATAGTGGATAGGATAAGATAGAGGAGAGGATGGAATAGAGAACAGGATAGGATAGAGGGTAAGATAGGATAGAGGATAGGATAGGATAGAGGATAGGATAGAGGATAGGATAGGATAGAGGATAGGATAGGGGATTGGATAGGATAGAGGATAGGATAGGATAGAGCATACGATGCAGGATAGGATAGGATAGAGGATAGGATAGGATAGAGAATAGGATACGATAGAGGATAGGATAGGATAGAGGATAGGATACGATACAGGATAGGATAGGATAGAGTATAGGATTGGATTGAGGATAGGATAGGATTGAGGATAGGATAGGATTGAGGATAGGATAGAGGATAGGATAGGATGGAGCATACGATA
The DNA here is from genome assembly GCF_050948215.1 of Halictus rubicundus. Lineage (NCBI taxonomy): Eukaryota > Metazoa > Arthropoda > Insecta > Hymenoptera > Halictidae > Halictus > Halictus rubicundus. The sequence continues at coordinate 236,531 of NW_027488818.1, read as the reverse complement.
GAGGATAGGATATGATAGAATATAGGATTGGATTGAGGATAGGATAGGATAGAGGATAGGATAGGAATGAGGATAGGATAGGATAGTGGATAGAATAGGATAGAGCATACGATAGACGATAGGATAGGATAGGATGGGATAGAGAATAGGATAGGATACATGGTATTATAGGGTAGAGGATAGGATAGGATATAGGATTGAATAGTGGATTGGACAGGATAGAGGATAGGATAGGATAGAGCATACGATAGAGGATAGGATACGATAGAGCATACGATAGAGGATAGGATAGGATAGAGGATACGTTAGGATAGAGAATAGGATAGGATAGAGGATAGGATAGGATAGAGGATAGGATAGAGGATTGGATAGGATAGAGGATAGGATACGATAGACGATAGGATAGGATAGAGGATAGGATTGGATTGAGGATAGGATAAGATAGAGGATAGAATAGTATAGAGGATAGGATAGCATAGAGGATTGGATAGGATATAGGATAGGATAGGATTGAGGATAGGGTAGAGGATTGGATAGGATAGAATATAGGATACGATAGAGGATAGGATAGGATAGAGGATAGGATTGGATAGAGGATAGGATACGATAGATGATACGATATTATAGAGGAAAGGATAGGATAGAGAAGAGGATAGGATATAGGATAGGATAGGAAAGAGGACAGGATAGGATTGAGGATAGGATAGGATAGAGGATAGGAGATAATAGAAGAGAGGATAGGATAGAGAATAGGATAGGATAGAGTATAGGAAAGGATTGAGTATAGGATAGAGGATTGGATCGGATAGAAGATAGGATACGGAAGAGGATAGGATATGATAGATGATAGGATTGGATTGAGGATAGATAGGATAGAGGATAGAATAGCATAGAGGATAGGATGGCATAGAGGATAGGATAGGATGCAGGATAGGATAGGATAGAGGATAGGTTACGATAGAAGATACGACATTATAGAGGAAAGGATAGGATAGAGAATAGGATACGATAGAGGATAGGATAGAGGATAGGATAGAGGATAGGATAGGATAGAGGATAAGATAGGATAGTGGATAGGATAGGATAGAGAATAGGATAGGATACATGGTATTATAGGGTAGAGGATAGGATAGGATAGAGAATTGGATAGAGGATAGGATAGGATAGAGCATACGATAGAGGATAGGATAGGATAGATGATAGGATAGGATAGAGAATAGGATAGGATAGAGGATAGGATAGGATAGAGGATAGGATAGAGGATTGGATAGGATAGATGATAGGATATGATAGAGGATAGGATATGATAGAGGATAGGATAGGATAGAGGATAAGATAGGATAGTGGATAGGATAAGATAGAGGATAGGATAGAATACAGGACAGGATAGGACAGAGGATAAGATAGGATGGAGGATAGGATAGGATAGAGGATAGGATATGATAGAGGATAGGATAGGATATGAGATTGGATAATATAAAGGATAGGAAAGGATAGAGGATAGGATAGGATAGAGGATAGGATAGGACAGAGGATAGGATAGGATAGAGGATAGGATAGGATAGAGGATAGGATAGAGGATTGGATAGGATAGAGGATAGGATAGGATAGAGCATAGGATAGAGGATTGGATAGGATAGACGATAGGATACGATAGAGGATAGGACATGATAGAGGATAGGATAGGATATGAGATTGGATAGGATATGAGATTGGATAGGATAGAGGATAGGATAGGATAGAGGATAGGATACGATACAGGATAGGATAGGATAGAGGATAGTATAGGATTGAGGATCGGATACGATAGAGGATAGGATAGGATAGAGGATAGGATAGGATAGAGGATAAGATAGGATAGAGGATAGGATAGGATAGAGGATAGGATAGGATAGAGGATAGGATATGATAGAGGATAGGATAGGATTGAGGATAGGATAGGATAGAGGATAGGATAGGATAGAGGATAAGATAGGATAGAGAATAGGATAGGATAGAGGATAGGATAGAGGATAGGATACGATAAGAGGATATTAAAGGATAGAGGAGAGGATAGGATTGAGGATAGGATAGGATAGGGAATAGGATAGGGGACTGGATAGGATAGAGGATAGGATAGGATAGAGCATACGATAGAGGATAGGATAGGATAGAGGATAGGGTAGGATAGAGGATAGGATAAGATAGAGGATAGGATAGGATAGAAGATAGGATAGGATAGAGGATAGGATAGGGGATTGATAGGATAGAGATTAGGATAGGATAGAGGATATTATAGGATAGACGATAGGATAGGATAGAGGATAGGATAGGATTGAGGATAGGATAGGATAGAGGATAAGATAGGATAGAGGATAGGATAGGATAGAGGATAGGATAGGATAGAGGATAGGATATGATAGAGGATAGGTTAGGATTGAGGTTAGGATAGGATAGTGGATAGGATAGGATAGAGCATACGATAGAGGATAGGATAGGGTAGGATAGAGAATAGTATAGGATACATGGTATTATAGGGTAGAGGATAGGATAGGATAGAGAATTGGATAGGGGATTGGATAGGATAGAGGATAGGATAGGATAGAGCATACGATAGAGGATAGGATAGGATAGATGATAGGATGGGATAGAGAATAGGATAGGATAGAGGATAGGATAGGATAGAGGATAGGATAGAGGATTGGATAGGATAGATGATAGGATATGATAGAGGATAGGATATGATAGATGATAGGATAGGATAGAGGATAAGATAGGATAGTGGATAGGATAAGATAGAGGATAGGATAGAATACAGGACAGGATAGGACAGAGGATAAGATAGGATGGAGGATAGGATAGGATAGAGGATAGGATATGATAGAGGATAGGATAGGATATGAGATTGGATAATATAAAGGATAGGAAAGGATAGAGGATAGGATAGGATAGAGGATAGGATAGGACAGAGGATAGGATAGGGGATTGGATAGGATAGAGGATAGAATAATATAGAGGATAGGATAGGATAGAGGATAGGATAGAATAGAGGATAAGATAGGATAGTAGATAGGATAAGATAGAGGATATGATAGAATAGAGGACAGGATAGGACAGAGGATAAGATAGGATAGAGGATAGGATAGGATAGAGGATAGGATAGGATAGAGGATAGGATATGATAGAGAATAGGATAAGATAGAGAATAGGATAGGATAGAAGATACGATATTATAGAGGAAAGGATATGATAGTGGATAGGATGGGACAGAGGATAGGATAGGTAATTGAATAGGATAGAGGATAGAATAGGATAGAGGATAGAATAGGATAGAGGATAGGATAGCATAGAGGATAGGATAGGATAGAGGATAGGATAGGATTGAGGATAGGATATGATAGAGGATAGGATAGGATAGAGGATAGGATAGGATGGAGGATAGGATAGGATAGAGGATAGGATAGGATAGAGGAGAGGATAGGATGGAGGATAGGATAGGATAGAGGATAGGATAGGATAGAGGATTGGATAGGATAGAGGATAGGATAGGATAGAGGATAGGATAGGATAGAGGATAGGATAGGATAGAGGATAGGATAGAGGATTGGATAGGCTAGAGGATAGGATAGGATAGAGCATAGGATAGATTATTGGATAGGATAGACGATAGGATACGATAGAGGATAGGACATGATAGAGGATAGGATAGGATATGAGATTGGATAGGATATGAGATTGGATAGGATAGAGGATAGGATAGGATAGAGGATAGGATAGGATAGAGGATAGGATACGATAGAGGATAGGATAGGATAGAGGATAGGATAGGATAGAGGATAAGATAGGATAGTGGATAGGATAAGATAGAGGATAGGATAGAATAGAGGACAGGATAGGATAGAGGATAGGATAGGATACAGCATACGATAGAGGATAGGATAGGATAGAGGATAGGATAGGATAGAGCGTAAGATAGGATAGAGGATAGGATAGGATAGAGAATAGAATAGGATAGAGGATTGGATAGGATAAAGGATAGGATACGATAGAGGATAGGATTGGATTGAGGATAGGAGAGGATAGAGGATAGGATAGGAGATTGGATACGATAGAGGATAGGATACGATATAGCATGCGATAGAGGATAGGATACGATATAGCATACGATAGAGGATAGGATAGGATAGAGGATAGGATAGGATAGGATAGGATAGAGGGTGGGATATGATAGAGGATAGGATAGGATTGAGGATAGGATAGGATAGTTGATAGGATAGGATAGAGCATGCGATAGAGGATAGGATCGGATAGGATGGAGAATAGGATAGGATACATGGTATTATGGGGTAGAGGATAATAGAGGATAGAGGATAGGATAGGGGATTGGATAGGATAGAGGATAGAATAGGATAGAGGATAGGATAGGATAGAGGATAGGATAGGATAGAGGATAGGATATGATAGAGGAGAGGATAAGATTGAGGATAGGATAGTATAGGATAGTGGATAGGTTAGGATAGAGCATACGATAGAGAATAGGATAGGATAGGTTAGAGAATAGGATAGGATACATGGTATTATAGAGTAGAGGATAGGATAGGATAGAGGATAGGATAGGGGATTGGATAGGATAGAGGATAGGATAGAGGATAGGATAGAGGATAGGATAGAGGATAGGATAGGATAGGATAGGGGATTGGATAGGATAGAGGATAGGATAGAGGATAGGATAGAGGATAGGATAGGATAGGATAGGATAGGTTAGGATAGGATTGAGGATAGGATAGGATAGAGGAGAGGATAGGATAGAGGATATTATAGGATAGAGGATAGGATAGGATAGAGGATAGGATAGGATTGAGGATAGGATAGGATAGAGGATAAGATAGGATAGAGGATAGGATAGGATAGAGGATAGGATAGGATAGAGGATAGGATATGATAGAGGATAGGTTAGGATTGAGGTTAGGATAGGATAGTGGATAGGATAGGATAGAGCATACGATTGAGGATAGGATAGGGTAGGATAGAGAATAGTATAGGATACATGGTATTATAGGGTAGAGGTTAGGATAGGATTTAGGATAGGATAGGATTGAGGATAGGATAGGATAGAGCATACGATAGAGGATAGGATAGGATAGAGGATAGGATAGAGGATTGGATAGGATTGAGGGTAGGATAGGATAGAGGATAGAATGGGATAGAGGATTGGATAGGATAGAGGATAGGATACGATAGAGGATAGGATAGGATAGAGGATAGGATTGGATTGAGTATAGGAGAGGATAGAGGATAGGATAGGGGATTGGATACGATAGAGGATAGGATACGATATAGCATACGATAGTGGACAGAATACGGTATAGCATACGATAGAGGATAGGATAGGATAGAGGATAGGATAAGATAGAGGATAGGATAGGATAGAGGGTAGGATAGAGGATTGGATAGGGTAGAGGATAGGATAGGATAGAGGATAGGATAAGTAAGAGGATAGGATAGGATAGATTATAGGATAGAGGAAAGGATAGGATTGAGGATGGGATAGGATAGAGGATAGGATAGGATAGGATAGAGGACAGGATAGGATAGAGGATAGGATACGATAGAGGATAGGATAGGATAGAGGATAGATAGGATAGAGGATAGAATAGCATAGAGGATAGGTTGGCATAGAGGATAGGATAGGATGGAGGATAGGATAGGATAGAGGATAGGTTACGATAGAAGATACGACATTATAGAGGAAAGGATAGGATAGAGAATAGGATACGATAGAGGATAGGATAGAATAGAGGACAGGATAGGATAGAGGATAAGATAGGATAGAGGATAGGATAGGATAGAGGATAAGATAGGTTAGAGGATAGGATAGGATTGAGGATAGGATAGGATAGAGGATAAGATAGGTTAGAGGATAGGATAGGATTGAGGATAGGATAGATGATAGGATACGATAAGAGGATAGGATAGGATAGAGGATAGGATAGGTTTGAGGATGGGATAGGATAGAGGATAGGATAGGATAGAGGAGAGGATAGGATAGAGGAGAGGATAGGATAAGATAGAAGATAAGAAAGGATAGTGGATAGGATAAGATAGAGGAGAGGATGGAATAGAGAACAGGATAGGATAGAGGGTAAGATAGGATAGAGGATAGGATAGGATAGAGGATAGGATAGGATAGAGGATAGGATAGAGGATAGGATAGGATAGAGGATAGGATAGGGGATTGGATAGGATAGAGGATAGGATAGGATAGAGCATACGATGGAGGATAGGATAGGATAGAGGATAGGATAGGATAGAGAATAGGATACGATAGAGGATAGGATAGGATAGAGGATAGGATAGAGGATAGGATACGATACAGGATAGGATAGGATAGAGTGTAGGATTGGATTGAGGATAGGATAGGATTGAGGATAGGATAGGATTGAGGATAGGATAGAGGATAGGATAGGATGGAGCATACGATAGGATGGAGCATACGATAGAGGATAGGATATGATAGAATATAGGATTGGATTGAGGATAGGATAGGATAGAGGATAGGATAGGATTGAGGATAGGATAGGATAGTGGATAGAATAGGATAGAGCATACGATAGACGATAGGATAGGATAGGATGGGATAGAGAATAGGATAGGATACATGGTATTATAGGGTAGAGGATAGGATAGGATATAGGATTGAATAGTGGATTGGATAGGATAGAGGATAGGATAGGATAGAGCATACGATAGAGGATAGGATACGATAGAGCATACGATAGAGGATAGGATAGGATAGAGGATACGTTAGGATAGAGAATAGGATAGGATAGAGTATAGGATAGGATAGAGGATAGGATAGAGGATTGGATAGGATAGAGGATAGGATACGATAGACGATAGGATAGGATAGAGGATAGGATTGGATTGAGGATAGGATAAGATAGAGGATAGAATAGTATAGAGGATAGGATAGCATAGAGGATTGGATAGGATATAGGATAGGATAGGATTGAGGATAGGGTAGAGGATTGGATAGGATAGAATATAGGATACGATAGAGGATAGGATAGGATAGAGGATAGGATTGGATAGAGGATAGGATACGATAGATGATACGATATTATAGAGGAAAGGATAGGATAGAGAAGAGGATAGGATATAGGATAGGATAGGAAAGAGGATAGGATAGGATTGAGGATAGGATAGGATAGAGGATAGGAGATAATAGAAGAGAGGATAGGATAGAGGATAGGATAGGATAGAGTATAGGAAAGGATTGAGTATAGGATAGAGGATTGGATCGGATAGAAGATAGGATACGGAAGAGGATAGGATATGATAGATGATAGGATTGGATTGAGGATAGATAGGATAGAGGATAGAATAGCATAGAGGATAGGATGGCATAGAGGATAGGATAGGATGCAGGATAGGATAGGATAGAGGATAGGTTACGATAGAAGATACGACATTATAGAGGAAAGGATAGGATAGAGAATAGGATACGATAGAGGATAGGATAGAGGATAGGATAGGATAGAGGATAAGATAGGATAGTGGATAGGATAAGATAGAGGATAGGATAGAATAGAGGACAGGATAGGATAGAGGATAAGATAGGATAGAGGATAGGATAGGATAGAGGATAAGATAGGATAGAGAATAGGATAGGATAGAGGATAGGATAGGATAGAGGATAGGATAGAGGATTGGATAGGATAGATGATAGGATATGATAGAGGATAGGATATGATAGAGGATAGGATAGGATAGAGGATAAGATAGGATAGTGGATAGGATAAGATAGAGGATAGGATAGAATACAGGACAGGATAGGACAGAGGATAAGATAGGATGGAGGATAGGATAGGATAGAGGATAGGATATGATAGAGGATAGGATAGGATATGAGATTGGATAATATAAAGGATAGGAAAGGATAGAGGATAGGATAGGATAGAGGATAGGATAGGACAGAGGATAGGATAGGGGATTGGATAGGATAGAGGATAGAATACGATAGAGGATAGGATAGGATAGAGGATAGGATAGAATAGAGGATAAGATAGGATAGTAGATAGGATAAGATAGAGGATATGATAGAATAGAGGACAGGATAGGACAGAGGATAAGATAGGATAGAGGATAGGATAGGATAGAGGATAGGATAGGATAGAGGATAGGATATGATAGAGAATAGGATAAGATAGAGAATAGGATAGGTTAGAAGATACGATATTATAGAGGAAAGGATATGATAGTGGATAGGATGGGACAGAGGATAGGATAGGTAATTGAATAGGATAGAGGATAGAATAGGATAGAGGATAGGATAGCATAGAGGATAGGATAGGATAGAGGATAGGATAGGATTGAGGATAGGATATGATAGAGGATAGGATAGGATAGAGGATAGGATAGGATAGAGGAGAGGATAGGATAGAGGAGAGGATAGGATAAGATAGAAGATAAGAAAGGATAGTGGATAGGATAAGATAGAGGAGAGGATGGAATAGAGAACAGGATAGGATAGAGGGTAAGATAGGATAGAGGATAGGATAGGATAGAGGATAGGATAGAGGATAGGATAGGATAGAGGATAGGATAGGGGATTGGATAGGATAGAGGATAGGATAGGATAGAGCATACGATGCAGGATAGGATAGGATAGAGGATAGGATAGGATAGAGAATAGGATACGATAGAGGATAGGATAGGATAGAGGATAGGATAGGATTCAGGATAGGATAGGATTGAGGATAGGATAGGATAGAGGATAAGATAGGATAGAGGATAGGATAGGATAGAGGATAGGATAGGATAGAGGATAGGATATGATAGAGGATAGGTTAGGATTGAGGTTAGGATAGGATAGTGGATAGGATAGGATAGAGCATACGATAGAGGATAGGATAGGGTAGGATAGAGAATAGTATAGGATACATGGTTTTATAGGGAAGAGGATAGGATAGGATAGAGGATAGGATAGGGGATTGGATAGCATAGAGGATAGGATAGGATAGAGCATACGATAGAGGATAGGATAGGATAGAGGATAGGATAGAGGATTGGATAGGATTGAGGGTAGGATAGGATAGAGGATAGAATGGGATAGAGGATTGGATAGGATAGAGGATAGGATACGATAGAGGATAGGATAGGATAGAGGATAGGATTGGATTGAGTATAGGAGAGGATAGAGGATAGGATAGGGGATTGGATACGATAGAGGATAGGATACGATATAGCATACGATAGTGGACAGAATACGGTATAGCATACGATAGAGGATAGGATAGGATAGAGGATAGGATAAGATAGAGGATAGGATAGGATAGAGGGTAGGATAGAGGATTGGATAGGGTAGAGGATAGGATAGGATAGAGGATAGGATAAGTAAGAGGATAGGATAGGATAGATTATAGGATAGAGGAAAGGATAGGATTGAGGATGGGATAGGATAGAGGATAGGATAGGATAGGATAGAGGACAGGATAGGATAGAGGATAGGATACGATAGAGGATAGGATAGGATAGAGTATAGGATAGGATAGAGGATAGGATTGGATTGAGGATAGGATAGGATAGAGAATAGAATAGGATAGAGAATAGAATAGGATAGAGGATTGGATAGGATAAAGGATAGGATACGATAGAGGATAGGATTGGATTGAGGATAGGAGAGGATAGAGGATAGGATAGGAGATTGGATACGATAGAGGATAGGATACGATATAGCATGCGATAGAGGATAGGATACGATATAGCATACGATAGAGGATAGGATAGGATAGAGGACAGGATAGGATAGGATAGGATAGAGGGTGGGATATGATAGAGGATAGGATAGGATTGAGGATAGGATAGGATAGTTGATAGGATAGGATAGAGCATACGATAGAGGATAGGATAGGATAGGATGGAGAATAGGATAGGATACATGGTATTATGGGGTAGAGGATAATAGAGGATAGAGGATAGGATAGGGGATTGGATAGGATAGAGGATAGAATAGGATAGAGGATAGGATAGGATAGAGGATAGGATAGGATAGAGGATAGGATAGGATAGAGGATAGGATATGATAGAGGAGAGGATAAGATTGAGGATAGGATAGTATAGGATAGTTTATAGGTTAGGATAGAGCATACGATAGAGAATAGGATAGGATAGGTTAGAGAATAGGATAGGATACATGGTATTATAGAGTAGAGGATAGGATAGGATAGAGGATAGGATAGGGGATTGGATAGGATAGAGGATAGGATAGAGGATAGGATAGGATAGGATAGGGGATTGGATAGGATAGAGGATAGGATAGAGGATAGGATAGAGGATAGGATAGGATAGGATAGGATAGGTTAGGATAGGATTGAGGATAGGATAGGATAGAGGAGAGGATAGGATAGAGGATATTATAGGATAGAGGATAGGATAGGATAGAGGATAGGATAGGATTGAGGATAGGATAGGATAGAGGATAAGATAGGATAGAGGATAGGATAGGATAGAGGATAGGATAGGATAGAGGATAGGATATGATAGAGGATAGGTTAGGATTGAGGTTAGGATAGGATAGTGGATAGGATAGGATAGAGCATACGATAGAGGATAGGATAGGGTAGGATAGAGAATAGTATAGGATACATGGTATTATAGGGTAGAGGTTAGGATAGGATTTAGGATAGGATAGGATTGAGGATAGGATAGGATAGAGGATAAGATAGGATAGAGGATAGGATAGGATAGAGGATAGGCATGGATAGAGGATACTATAGGATAGATTATAGGATAGGATTGAGGATAGCATAGGAATGAGGATAGGATAGGATTGGATAGAGGATAGGATAGGATAGAAGATAGGATAGGATTCAGGATAGGATAGGATTGAGGATAGGATAGGATAGAGGATAAGATAGGATAGAGGATAGGATAGGATAGAGGATAGGATAGGATAGAGGATAGGATATGATAGAGGATAGGTTAGGATTGAGGTTAGGATAGGATAGTGGATAGGATAGGATAGAGCATACGATAGAGGATAGGATAGGGTAGGATAGAGAATAGTATAGGATACATGGTTTTATAGGGAAGAGGATAGGATAGGATAGAGGATAGGATAGGGGATTGGATAGCATAGAGGATAGGATAGGATAGAGCATACGATAGAGGATAGGATAGGATAGAGGATAGGATAGAGGATTGGAGAGGATAGAGGATAGGATAGGATAGAGGATAGGATTGAATTGAGGATTGATAGGATAGAGGATAGAATAGGATAGAGGATAGGATAGCATAGAGGATAGGATAGGATAGAGGATAGGATATGATTGGGGATAGGATAGAGGATTGGATACGATAGAAGATAGGATACGATAGAGGATAGGATATGATAGAGGATAGGATAGGATATGAGATTGGATAGGATAGAGGATGCGATAGGATAGAGGATAATAAAGGATAGAGGATAGGATAGGATAGAGGATAGTATAGGATACAGGATAGGATAGGATAGAGGATAGGACAGGATAGAGGATAGGATAGGATAGAGGATAGGATACGATAAGAGGATAGGATAAGATAGAGGATAGGATAGAATAGAGGACAGGATAGGATAGAGGATAGGATAGGATACAGGATAGGATAGGATAGAGGATAGGATAGGATAGAGCATACGATAGAGGATAGGATAGGATAGAGGAGAGGATAGGATAGAGGATATTATAGGATAGAGGATAGGATAGGATAGAGGATAGGATAGGATAGAAGATAGGATAGGATAGAGGATAGGATAGGATAGAGGATAGGATAGGATAGAGAATAGAGGATAGGATAGGATAGAGGATAGGATAGGATTGAGGATTGGATTGGATAGAGGATAGGATAAGATAGAGGATAGGATAGGATAGAGGAGGTTGAGAGCGAATCGAAATCTCAGAGAGCGAATCGAAATCTCACCGAGCAAACATCGTAAGAGAGTATAGAAACGCGAAAATTTCAACCGCACTCGCGAGTTTTACTTTAATTTATTCCTACTCGATAGAATTAGTATGAGTACATATAAAAGTAAAAAGTGAGTGGAAAGTTTAAAGTCAAAAGGATTATAAAAGCCGAAAAGTGAATAAAGACGCGAGTTACACGGAAACCGGGTCAAAAGCCCCTCAGGGGCGGATAAACTGCTTTAATTCGAAATTAAATAATTGAATAACAATTGTATAATTCGTAAGAAAATAGCAGATCATTAAGTATAGAAACTCGAAAAACCAAACGCGAATACCTGAAAAAGAAAAAGAAAAGATTAAACTCTTAAAAGATAAAAACAGGAATACTTACGTGAAAAAAGATACTTTCAGCAAAATCCGGGTAACGGGAGTGCCGAAAAGCCGAAAAACTGCAACTCTTCGGGTAAAATAGCACCGTGCATCTACCTCGGGAACAGCTATACCTGAAAAGAAAGAAAAAAGATTAGAAACTCGTTAAAAATAATAGAAATTTCAATTAGATTCGAAAAATTAATAATTAATTAAAACCAGTGAAAAAAGGTGTAGAAAAAACGACCAAGTACACTCGAGACATAGTTACCAAGAACTTTCAAGTGTCTAGTGACGTGAGAGAGAGAGAGAGAGAGAAAGACAAAGAACAATAGAGGATAGAGAACACCCGAAAGGCCCGGCGGTAAAGGTCCACACACAACGTGAGGGGTCGGTCTAACGGTCAATCTAAAAGTAAGGTAGGAATTAGAAAGAACTTATACCACAGAGGGATAGCCAGGGTAATAAGTACACCGGATATAAAGTTTTAGAATATCGGACAGAAACGGGTGGAACTCGAAAATAGGCCGATCATAATAAAATTTTAGGAGGGTCTATTTCGGAGGGTGGCGAGTGGAAGGGGGCCGGAAAGGAGAAGCAATTCTCCCCCCTGAAAACCTTTTTGCTCTATACCCACCCATTTCGGAGATATAGCGATTAGCAGGTTTATTTTACGGAATTTAGGGAAACGGACCAGACGAAAGTAAAGTGCTCGCCCGTACCTTTACAACGAGCCGCTGAACGCCGGAATCGGTTATAGTTTAAAATTAGCGTGCATACCGGGTGACCAAATAATTTCGGATCAGAAAAAATTCTGAGTACGTGGGTCGACTCGGTAGGAGTATGTAAGGGGTGTTTTTGATCTGGGGAACAGGGTTCCCCAAGGCAAAAAATTTTTTCGAACCCCCCCCCCCCCCTTTTTCGAGATAACAGCACTGACAAGGGGAAGGAGCCGATTTTCGAAAAAACTTTCAACGAGGCAAATTACGCAGACAGCGAGGGCTTTACAACCATATAAGAATAAGTGGGGGTTAACTATCCAAAAACCCCCACTTCCCTCTTGCGAAATCCTGAATTTAGCAGAATTTTAGAATTTTTTAGCGTTTTTTCGTCACGTTCAGACGACTGCAGACAAGTCGAAGCGTTTTTAGAATTGTTCCCGTCGATCGCACGAGATTTTTCCAAAAATTCTAACAATTTTGCGAAATTCGTCAAATTTCCGAAGTTAGCAGGCAGAGAGAACTTTGCAGCCGTGAAGTAGATTTCTGCGGACCTCGGCGATTCTGTGCGATTTGTAGATAACATAGGTTAGGTTAATAGAAAAATTAGAATTACAACTGTTTGCGTTAGTTTTTTGGTTTTTAGTTGATAGGTTTAGCTAGTAAAGTATTAGAGTTTAGGTTTTAGATTTGTAATCCTAGTGTTAATCTCGAGTCTAGGTACTTTAAGTGTTAGTATATATAAAATAGATTAAGTCTAAGCGAATCGATTAGAGCAAATTAAATTAAGTACATGCGTAACCAGCGATAATAGATTTTTAACGATTTTTGTAGAAATTGAAAAGTCAAATAGAGGCAAATACCTTTAAAAAAAAAAGGATAGGATAGAGGATAGGATAGGATAGAGGATAGGATAGGATAGAGGATAGGATAGGATAGAGGATAGGATAGGATAGAGGATAGGATAGGATAGAGGATAGGATAGGATAGAGCATACGATAGAGGATAGGATAGGATAGAGGAGAGGATAGGATAGAGGATATTATAGGATAGAGGATAGGATAGGATAGAGGATAGGATAGGATAGAAGATAGGATAGGATAGAGGATAGGATAGGATAGAGGATAGGATAGGATAGAGAATAGAGGATAGGATAGGATAGAGGATAGGATAGGATTGAGGATTGGATAGGATAGTGGATAGGATATGATAGAGGATAGGTTAGGATTGAGGTTAGGATAGGATAGTGATATAGGATAGGATAGAGCATACGATAAAGGATAGGATAGGGTAGGATAGAGAATAGTATAGGATACATGGTATTATAGGGTAGAGGATAGGATAGGATAGAGGATAGGATAGGGGATTGGATAGCAAAGCGGATAGGATAGGATAGAGCATACGATAGAGGATAGGATAGAGGATAGGATAGAGGATTGGATAGGATAGAGGATAGGATTTGATTGAGGATAGATAGGATAGAGGATAGAATAGGATAGAGGATAGGATAGCATAGAGGATAGGATAGGATAGAGGATAGGATATGATTGGGGATAGGATAGAGGATTGGATAGGATAGAAGATAGGATAGGATGGAGGATACTATAGGATAGATTATAGGATAGGATTGAGGATAGGATACGATATTATAGAGGAAAGGATAGGATAGAGAATAGGATAGGATAGAGGATAGGATAGAGGATAGGATAGAGGATAGGATACGATAAGAGGATAGAGGATAGGATACGATAAGAGGATATTAAAGGATAGAGGAGAGGATAGGATTGAGGATAGGATAGGATAGGGAATAGGATAGGGGACTGGATAGGATAGACGATAGGATAGGATAGAGCATACGATAGAGGATAGGATAGGATAGAGGATAGGATAGGATAGAGGATAGGATAAGATAGAGGATAGGATAGGATAGAAGATAGGATAGGATAGAGGATAGGATAGGGGATTGGATAGCAAAGCGGATAGGATAGGATAGAGCATACGATAGAGGATAGGATAGAGGATAGGATAGAGGATTGGATAGGATAGAGGATAGGATTTGATTGAGGATAGATAGGATAGAGGATAGAATAGGATAGAGGATAGGATAGCATAGAGGATAGGATAGGATAGATCATAGGATAGGATTGAGGATAGGATTGGATAGAGGATAGGTTAGGATAGAGGATAGGATAGGATTGAGGATAGGATAGGATTGAGGATAGGATAGGATAGAGGATAGGATAGGATAGAGGATAGGATAGGATTGAGGAGAGGATAGGATATGAGATTGGATAGGATAGAGGATAGGATTGGATAGAGGATAGGATAGGATAGAGGATAGGATAGGATAGAGGATAGGATACGATATTATAGAGGAAAGGATAGGATAGAGAATAGGATAGGATAGAGGATAGGATAGAGGATAGGATAGAGGATAGGATACGATAAGAGGATAGAGGATAGGATACGATAAGAGGATATTAAAGGATAGAGGAGAGGATAGGATTGAGGATAGGATAGGATAGGGAATAGGATAGGGGACTGGATAGGATAGAGGATAGGATAGGATAGAGCATACGATAGAGGATAGGATAGGATAGAGGATAGGATAGGATAGAGGATAGGATAAGATAGAGGATAGGATAGGATAGAAGATAGGATAGGATAGAGGATAGGATAGGGGATTGATAGGATAGAGATTAGGATAGGATAGAGGATATTATAGGATAGACGATAGGATAGGATAGAGGATAGGATAGGATTGAGGATAGGATAGGATAGAGGATAAGATAGGATAGAGGATAGGATAGGATAGAGGATAGGATAGGATAGAGGATAGGATATGATAGAGGATAGGTTAGGATTGAGGTTAGGATAGGATAGTGGATAGGATAGGATAGAGCATACGATAGAGGATAGGATAGGGTAGGATAGAGAATAGTATAGGATACATGGTATTATAGGGTAGAGGTTAGGATAGGATTTAGGATAGGATAGGATTGAGGATAGGATAGGATAGAGGATAAGATAGGATAGAGGATAGGATAGGATAGAGGATAGGATAGGATAGAGGATAGGAATGGATAGAGGATACTATAGGATAGATTATAGGATAGGATTGAGGATAGGATAGGATAGCATAGGATAGAGGATAGGATGAGATAAAGGATAGGATAGGGTTGAGGATAGGATTGGATAGAGGATAGGATAGGATAGATGGTAGGAGAGGATAGAGGATACGATAGGATAGAGGATACGATAGAATAGAGGATACGATATGATAGGCGATATGATAGGATAGAGGACAGGATAGGATAGTATAGTGGATAGGATAGGATAGAGGATAGGATAGGATAGAGGATAGATAGCATAGAGGATAGGACGAGATAAAGGATAGGATAGGATAGGATAGAGGATAGGATAGGATAGAGGATAGGATAGGATAGAGAATAGGATATTATAGAGGATATTATAGAGTAGAGGATAGGATAGGATAGAGGATAGGATAGGATAGAGAATAGGATATTATAGAGGATATTATAGGGTAGAGGATAGGATAGGATGGAGGATAGGATAGGATAGAGGATAGGATGGAGGATAGGATAGGATAGAGGATAGGATAGGATAGAGGATAGGATTGGATAGAGGATAGGATAGGATAGAGGATGGGATAGGATTGAGGAAAGGATAGGATAGAGGATAGGATAGGATAGAGGATAGGATAGGATGGAGGACAGGAGACGATAGAGGACAGGAGACGATAGAGGAGTGAGGATAGGGTAGAGGATAGGATAGGATACAGGATAGGATAGGATAGAGGGTAGGATAGACCATAGGATCGGATATAGGATAGGATAGGGGATTGGATAGGATAGAGGATAGGATAGGATAGAGGATAGGATAGGATAGAGCATACGATATGATAGAGGATAGGATAGAGGATAGGTTAGGATAAAGGATAGGATAGGGTAGAAGATCGGACAGAGGATAGGATAGAGGATAGGATACGATATATGATATTATCAGATAGAGGATAGGATAGGATAGTGCATACGATATTATAGAGGATAGGATAAGATGGAGGATAGGATAGGATAGAGGATATGATATTATAGAGGATGGGATAAGATAGAGGATACGATAGGATAGAGGATACGATATTATAGAGGATAGGATAGGATAGAGGATAGGATAGGATAGATAATAGGACAGGATATATGATATTATGGGAAAGAGGATAGGATATGATAGAGGATAGGATAGGATTGAGCAAAGGTTAGGATAGAGGATAGGATAGGATAGAGAATATTATAGGATACATGATATTATATGATAGAGGATAGGATAGGGGATTTGATAGGATATAGGATGGGATAGGATAGAGGATAGTATATAATACAGTCTAGGATAGGATTGAAGATGGGACGGGATAGAGGATGGGATATCGGATTGGATAGGATAGACGATAGGATGGGATAGAGGATAGGATAGGATAGAGGATAGGATAGGATTGAGCAAAGGTTAGGATAGAGGATACGGTAGAGGATTGGATATCACTGAGGTTAGGATAGAGGATAGGATAGGGTATTGGATAGGATTGAGGATAGGATAGGATAGAGAATATTATTGGATACATGATATTATATGATAGAGGATAGGATAGGGGATTTGATAGGATATAGGATAGGATAGGATAGAGGATAGTATATAATACAGTCTAGGATAGGATTGAAGATGGGACGGGATAGAGGATGGGATATCGGATTGGATAGGATAGACGATAGGATGGGATAGAGGATAGGATAGGATAGCGGATAATATAGGATAGTGGATAGGATAGGATAGTATAGGGGATAGGATAGGATAGAGGATAGTATTGTATAGAGGATAGGATAGTATACAGGATAGGATAGGATTGAGGATAGGATAGGATAGAGGATTGGATAGAGGATAGGACAGGATAGAGGATAGGACAGGATACAGGATAGGATAGGGGATTAGATAGGATAGAGGATAGGATACGATAGACGATAGGATAGGATAGAGGATAGGATAGGATAGAGAATAGGATAGGACAGATGATAGGATAGGGGATTGGATATGATAGAGGATAGGAGACGATAGATGATAGGATACTATAGAGGATAAGATAGGATAGAGAATAGGATAGAAAAGGTGATATTATAGGAAAGAGGATAGGATAGGATAGCGGATGGGATAGGACAGAGGATACCATAGAGGATTGGATAGTATAAATGATTGGATAGGATATAGGATAGGATAGGATTGAGGATAGGATAGGATAGTGGATAGGATAGGATAGTACAGGGGATAGGATAGGATAGAGGATAGTATAGTATAGAGGCTAGGATAGGATAGAGGATAGGACAGAGGATAGGATAGGGGATTGGATAGGATAGAGGATAGGATTGGATAGAGGATAGGACAGAGGATAGGATAGGGGAATGGATAGGATAGAGGATATGATAGGATAGAGGATAGGATTGAGGATAGGATAGAATAGAGGATAGGATAGGATAGACGATAGAATAGGATTGAGGATAAGATAGGATAGAGGATAGGGTAGAATAGAGAAATGGATAGGATAGAGAATAGGATAGGATAGATGATATTATGGGAAAGAGGATAGGATATGATAGAGGATACGATATTGTAGAGGATAGGATAGGATTGACGATAGGATTATATAGAGGATATGGTAGGATAGAATATAGGATACGATGGATGATAGGATATGATAGAGGATAGGATAGGATAGAAGATAGGATAGGATAGAGGATAGGATAGGATATAGGATAGAATAGGTTAGAGGATAGGATAGGATAGGATAGAGTATAGGATAGGATAGAGGATAGGATAGAGTATAGGATAGGATAGAGGATAGGATAGAGGATAGAATAGAGGATAGGATAGAGGATAGGATAGAGGATAGGATAGAGGATACTATAGAGGATAGGATAGAGGATAGGATAGAGGATAGGATAGGATAGAGGATACGGTAGGATAGATGAAGGATAGAGGATTGCATAGGATAGTGGATAGGATAGGATAGAGGATGCGATATTATATAGGATAGAATAGGTTAGAGGATAGGATAGGATAGAGGATAGGATAGGATAAAGGAAAGGATAGTATTGAGGATAGGATAGAGGATAGGATTGGATAGAGAATATGAACGGATAGATGATATTATAGGATAGAGGATAGGATATGATAGAGTATACGGTTATTATAGAGGACAGGATAGGATAGAGAATAGGATAGGATAGTGGATAGGATAGAGGATAGGATTGAGGATAGGATAGAGGATAGGATAGGATAGAGGATACGATAGGATAGATGAAGGATAGAGGATTGCATAGGATAGAGGATAGGGTAGGATAGAGGATACGATAGGATAGATAAAATATAGAGGATTGTATAGGATAGAGGATAGGATAGGATAGAGGATACGATAATGGATAGGATACGATAGAAGATAGGATAGGATTGAGGATAGTATAGGATAGAGGATAGTATAGGATAGAGGATACGATAGAGAATTGGATAGGATAGGGGATTGGATAGGATAGAGGATAGGATAGGGGATTGGATAGGATAGAGGATAGGATTGGGGATTGGATAGGATAGAGGATAGGATAGGGGATTGGATAGGATAGAGGATAGGATAGGGGATTGGATAGGATAGAGGATATGATACGATAGAGGATAGGATAGGATAGAGAATAGGATAGGATAGATGATATTATGGGACAGAGGTTAGGATATGATAGAGGATACGATATTGTAGAGGATAGGATAGGATAGCGGATACGATAGGATAGAGGTTACCATAGAGGATTGGTTAGTATAAATCATAGGATATAATAGAGGATAGGATAGGATTGAGGATAGGATAGGATAGTGGATAGGATAGGATAGTATAGGGGATAGGATAGGATAGAGGATAGGATAGGATTGAGGATAGGATAGGATAGAGGATAGGATAGGATAGAGGATAGGATAGGATAGAGGATAGGATAGGATAGAGGATAGGATAGGATAGGATAGAGGATAGGATGGGATAGAGGATAGGATAGGATGGAGGATAGGATAGGATAGAGGATAGGATAGGATAGAGGATAGGATAGGATAGAGGATACGATAGGATAGAGGATAGGATAGGATAGAGGATACGATATGATAGGCGATATGATAGGATAGAGGACAGGATAGGATAGTATAGTGGATAGGATAGGATAGAGGATAGGATAGGATAGAGGATAGATAGCATAGAGGATAGGATGAGATAAAGGATAGGATAGGATTGAGGATAGGATAGGATAGAGGATAGGATAGGATAGAGGATAGGATAGGATAGAAAATAGGATATTATAGATGATATTATAGAGTAGAGGATAGGATAGGATAGAGGATAGGATAGGATAGAGAATAGGATATTATAGAGGATATTATAGGGTAGAGGATAGGATAGGATGGAGGATAGGATAGGATAGAGGATAGGATGGAGGATAGGATAGGATAGAGGATAGGATAGGATAGAGGATAGGATTGGATAGAGGATAGGATAGGATAGAGGATGGGATAGGATTGAGGAAAGGATAGGATAGAGGATAGGATAGGATAGAGGATAGGATAGGATGGAGGACAGGAGACGATAGAGGACAGGAGACGATAGAGGAGTGAGGATAGGGTAGAGGATAGGATAGGATACAGGATAGGACAGGATAGAGGGTAGGATAGACCATAGGATCGGATATAGGATAGGATAGGGGATTGGATAGGATAGAGGATAGTATAGGATAGAGGATAGGATAGGATAGAGGATAGGATATAATAGAGGATAGGATCGGATAGAGGATAGGATAGGGGATTGGATAGGACAGAGGATATGAGACGATAGAGGATAGGATAGGGGATTGGATAGGATAGAGGACAGGAGACGATAGAGGATAGGATAGGATAGAGGATAGGATAGGATAGTGAATAGGATGTAGGATTGGATTGGATAGAGGATAGGATACGATAGAGGATAGGATAGGTTAGGATAGAGAATAGGATAGCATGGATGTGATTATAGGATAGAGGACAGGATAGGATAGAGGATACGATATTATAGAGGTTAGGATAGGATAGAGTATATTATAGGATAGAGGATAGGATAGTATAGAGGATAGAATAGGATAGAGGATTGGATACGATTTGAGGATAGGATAGGATAGAGGATAGGATAGGAATGAGGATAGGGTAGGATAGAGGATAGGATATGATAGGATAGAGAATAGTATAGGATAGATGATATTATATGATAGAGGATACGATATTATAGAGGATAGGATAGGATAGAGTATAGGATAGGATAGAGTATAGGATAGGATAGAGGATCAGATAGGATAGAGGATAGGGTAGGATAGAGCATACGATATGATAGAGGATAGGATAGAGGATAGGTTAGGATAAAGGATAGGATAGGGTAGAAGATCGGACAGAGGATAGGATAGAGGATAGGATACGATATATGATATTATCAGATAGAGGATAGGATAGGATAGAGGATAGTATAGAATAGAGGATAGGATAGGATAGAGGATGGGATAGGATAGAGTATACGATAGAATAGAGGATGGGATAGGATAGAGGATAGAGGATAGGATATAGGATAGGATAGAGGATTGGATAGGATAGAGGATACTATAGGATAGAGGATAGGATAGGATAGAGGATATTATAGGATAGAGGATAGTATAGAATAGAGGATAGGATAGGATAGAGGATAGGATAGGATTGGGCATAGGGTAGGATAGAGGATAGGACAGGATAGAGGATAGGATAGGATAGAGGATATTATAGGATAGAGGATAGTATAGAATAGAGGATAGGATAGGATAGAGTATGGGATAGGATAGAGTATACGATAGAATACAGGATGGGATAGGATAGAGGATAGAATAGGATTGAGGATAAGATAGGATAGAGGATAGGATAGAGGATAGGATAGGATAGAGGATAGGATAGGATAGAGGATAGGATAGATGATTGGATAGGATAGACGATAGGATGGGATAGAGGATACGAAATTATAGAGGATAGGATAGGGGATTTGATAGGATATAGGATAGGATAGGATAGAGGATAGTATATAATACAGTCTAGGATAGGATTGAGGATGGGACGGGATAGAGGATGGGATATCGGATTGGATAGGATAGACGATAGGATGGGATAGAGGATAGGATAGGATAGAGGATAGGATAGGATTGAGCAAAGGTTAGGATAGGATAGAGGATGGGGACCGAGGGGATATGGGCTTAGTAGTGGGGACTCGGATCCACTACTAGGTATTCCACAGTGGTGGCGGTCATATCCCTAAAATCCTCTACGCTCCACCTCCTCGTGGTGGTCCCTGGGAACACACACAGTTGTGTGTTGCTAACGGAGCGAGGGGTATTCCGCGGGAAGTAGTCCTAATGATGTGTGAGGCGATGCCGGCGGGATCTTCGGATCCTGGCAGGGCCTCCCTTGCCGGTAAGGTTCACACGGAGGGATGAAAAACCGCGGAATGGGTCCTGCGATAACGACCGGGGAGGTCGCCGCAGGGCCCTGGCCGTAAACCGGTGGTCATGTTTTACCGGAACGGTGGTCTTGCCTTAACCGGCCGGGCCGCGAGGATGATAACCTCTATAAAAATCCCCAACCCTAAGCTTCGGTGCGCGGCGAGAGGGTACGCCCTGGTAACAGGGCGTGGCTGGTGGGGTACACCAGTCGCGAGCGCACCAACAACCACTGGATACCTGGCGCCTCCAGTGCGTATCTAGCCTTACCCGGGTAGTGGGGGCTCTGCCCGGGTGGACCTTGTTTCCCGCCATATTCGTGGGATCTTTATGGATGCTTTTTTAATAAACAAAAATAAGGAGGTTAAGGAGAGGGAACCACACCCGGAAGTGGTTGAGGGGGGAGCTGTGGTGGCAGTGCCATTGGTGAGGGGCCCACCACCGGCCCGGGTGAATCTGATGCCGCCTCCGGCACCGGTTCCCCGGGATCCCAGGCCCCGGCCTGGGAGGGGTACCCCGGTGCCCGATCAGGAGGATGACCGGGCGTCGGTCCGCTCGGGGGTTAGCAGCGGGAGCAGAAAGCGACCGCTGGATTCGGCGAAGGTCTCACCGACGCCGGTCGACAAGCGGGGGCGCCTTGAAGAGACCTCCCAGAAACCACGCCCGGAGATAAGAAGCCTTCTCCCCGGAGAGCTGGCGTCTCTAATTGTTGAGCGGTCCCGCGACAACCGGGATATGGCGGAACGGAGCCGGAACCTGAAGGGGACATTCCTCAAAGGGTTCCGGGACAACCATGAGGATATAGAGGCGGCGGTACAGGAGCTAGTCCTCAGGGGCGTCCAGGGTGGACACCATCTATCGGACTCCTGCCCTCCCTCCCTCATGGACCCCGAAAGCGCCTGGCTGCGGGAGAGGTGCGCGGCACTCGAGAGGGAACTCCGGGATACCCGCGAAACGCTGGAGGCCATCAGGGGGGAACTGATGGCGATGAAGCGTTTGCGGGACGCTGCCCCCCTGCCGGCCCCCAGCGTCGGAGCGGAGATAGTGGCGCCCGCATCAGACATGTTGGCTCAGATGCGGGCGTTGCTGGAGGCGGGGTTGGGCTCGATCCGTCAGGAGATGCGGGCGGAGCTCCGACGCGCGCTCGTGGCCGCTGCCCCGGCCGCGGGAACGCGTAGTGCCCCCCAACCGCCGCCTCCTATGCCTCTGGCGCTGCCGACACCCGCGCCGCCGACGCCGGCCCCTGCCCCGGTGGCGGGAGAGGCCGCGAAGGCGAAAAAGAAGAAGAAGAAGGGGGCGAATGCCGCGGCCCAGGTCCCGTCCACCACCCCGGCCCCGGCTGCCTCTGATGAGGACACCTGGGCGAGGATTGTGGGCAGGCGAGAGAAAGCCGCTGCGAAGGCCGCTGCCAAAGCCGGGAACTCCGCACCCACCCAGAAGGGAGGGAATGCTGCGGCCTCTGCCGTGAAGGGCAGGAACGCCCCGGCCAGGGTGAAAGCCCCCCCTCGTGCGGCGGCGGTCACGCTGACCGTCCCCGAGGGGGTAAAGACCACGTACGAGGAGGCGATCCGGAGGGCACGCCAGGGTGTCGACCTCGACGCCCTAGGCATTGGGGCCCTCCACTGGAAGAGGGCGGTAACCGGGGGTCTCGTTATAGAGGTCCCCGGGGCCGACGGAGGCTCCAAGGCCGACGCCCTGGCGGCGAAGATGTCCGCCGTCCTGGGGGACATGGGGGTGAAGATCTCCAGGCCCGTGAAGAAGGCGGAATTCCGCCTCACGGGCCTGGATGTGTCCGTGACCCCCCGGGAGGTGGCCGAGGCGGTTGCAAAGGCCGGGGGCTGCACCGTCGAGTCCGTGAGGGTGGGGGAGGTGAAGATCCCACCCAACGGGCTCGGCACGATATGGGTGCAGTGCCCGGCCGTAGCAGTGCTGGCCTTGGAAAAGGCCGGCAAAGTGAGGGTGGGGTGGTCTACCGCCCAGGTGGTGGTTCTGGAGGCGCGGCCGCTGCAGTGCTTCCGCTGCCTAGCCCTGGGCCACGTCCGGCAGCGGTGCACTGCAGCGGAGGACCGTAGCGGCCATTGTTACCGCTGCGGGGATGCGTCCCACCGGGCGGTGGACTGCAAGGCCCTACCCCACTGCGTGGTTTGCGCGGCGGTGGGCAGGCCGGCAAACCACAAGGCGGGGAGTAAAGCCTGCTCCCCGCCTCCGAAGGAGAAGAAGGGCGCAAAAAAGGGGGGCGGTGTGGCGCCTCCCCAAAACCCGCCGAAAAGCCCGCCGAGAGGGACCCAGAGGTCATTAAAGGCCACTCCCACCACCTCCTCCCAACAAACCAGTATGGAGGTGGAGGAAGACCCGAACGGGGCGAGGGACACTAATCCCCCTGCCCCCCCATCCATCGTTGGGGACGAGAGGCCTGAAGGCGCCGCATAATGGCCCACGCGCCTCGCCGGTCTCCCCAGCCGGTCCTCCAGGCCAACCTCAACCACTGCCGCCGGGCACAGGACCTGATGGTCCAGTGCCTGGAGGAGTGGGGGGTTGGCCTGGCCGTCGTCTCGGAGCCGTACACCGTCCCGGACCATCCACACTGGTTCGGTGACGCTGACGGCTCCGTGGCGGTGTGGTCACGTCGACATTCGGCGACCGTACCCCCCTGCTCCGTGGTCGAACGGGGCAGGGGGATGGTAATGGTGAAGTGGGGAAGACTTCTGGTCGTGGGGTGCTACAGCTCACCCAGTTATGACTCCGCCGCACTCGGGAGGTTCCTGGACCGGCTGGGGCTTATGATAGCCCCACATTTAGCCGGTCCGGTGTTGGTCCTGGGGGACTTCAATGCCAGGTCCACCACATGGGGAAACCCCGGGACCAACGCCCGAGGCGGAGTCCTAGAAGACTGGGCGGAGGGGATGGAGCTCCGGTTGTTAAACCGGGGCTCCGTGCCTACGTGCGTGAGGTGGAACGGCTGGTCGATAGTGGATGTATCGTTCGCGACCGCCGCCGCCTCTCGCCGTGTGTCCAACTGGCGGGTCTGGGATGGAGAAACTTTGTCGGACCACTGCTACATCCTGATGGACGTGGCAGTGGTCTCGGACCCGCCGATGGACACGCCCCTCCGGCGTGGCACCCCGTCAGCGCCCAGATGGGCGCTGAAACGACTAGACGGGGACCTACTGAGGGCCGCAATTATCGGCTCCGCCTGGCCATCGGCCAGGGAGCGCGGGGCACAAAAGGGGGCGACTTGGATCCGGGACACGTTGCAAATGATTTGCGACGTGGCGATGCCCCGGGTCCGAGCTCAGCCCCCGAGAAAGTCAACATACTGGTGGTCGGGGGAGCTGGCCGAACTACGCAGTTCGGCCGGCCGAGCCCGCCGCCAGTACACCCGCGCCCGTCGCCGCCATTTTCTGGGCGGCGACGCGGAGCCGAGGGTCGCCGAGCTGTACAGGGAGTACAGATCGGCGGCCGTGGCCCTCAAGCGTGCTATAGCCGCTGCTAAGGCCAGGGCCTGGGAAGAGCTCCTGCTCACCCTCCGTGACGACCCATGGGGACGCCCATACAAGGCGGTGCTTGGGAAGCTCCGCCCCTGGGCGTCCCCGGTCACGGGGAGGTTAGACCCGGAACTCTTGGGGCGCGTCGTAGATACCCTCTTCCCCCGCAGCGATGGGGACGAGGTGAGGAGGGAACGCGCCCCGGAGCCGACCACAGAATGGTCGGATGAGTTCCGGGTCACCGAGTGGGAGCTTGACCGGGCCGTCCGGGAACTCCGGGCTGGAGGCAAGAAGGCCCCCGGCCCCGATGGGGTTCCCGGTGGTGTAATGGCCTTGGCCCTAAGGGTCCTCGCCCCGGCGTTCAGGAGCGTTATGGACGCGAGCCTGCGCCGGGGAGTCTTCCCCACAGTGTGGAAAAGTGCGTGCCTGGTTCTCCTCCACAAGGAGGGGAAACCCGCAGAGTCTCCCTCTGCATACCGGCCGGTATGTTTACTCGACGAGGCGGGCAAGCTGTTCGAAAGAATAATTGCTGCCCGCCTCGTCGAGCACCTGTCGCGAGGTGGTCCCGACCTGAGCGACAGCCAGTACGGGTTCCGGAGGGGGCGCTCCACGATAGACGCCTTGGAGCGCCTGCATCTCCTCCGTGAACGGGCTGTCGCTCGGGGCAGGGTGTTGATTGCGGTGTCGTTGGACATCTCCAACGCTTTCAACTCCCTGCCCTGGAAGGAGATAGCGGGGGCGATGGAATATTTCCAGGTGCCCCCCTATCTCCGGGAGGTGGTCGGCGACTACCTCCGCGGCAGACAGGTGGTGTTTACCGGCCGGTACAAGATCGTGCATATGAGGGAGATGCACCGCGGGGTTCCGAAGGGGTCGGTCCTCGGGCCGCTCCTGTGGAACCTGGCATTCGACGCGGTGCTGCGGGTTGTCCTCCCCCCGGGTACGGGTGTCATCTGTTATGCAGATGACACCCTAGTATACGCGGAGGGGGAGGATTGGAGGAGAACCAGGCACCTGGCAGAGGCTGCCCTGGACTGCGTTGTCGGGCGAATCCGGAGGATGGGGCTAACCGTGGCCGCCGCAAAGACCGAGGCGATCTGGCTGTATGGATCGCCTCGGCCGTGGCGGCTGCCCCGAGGTCAAGACCTCCGGATTCGTGTCGCCGAGACCTCCGTCGAGATCGGGCCCAGTATAAGATACCTGGGCCTGGTGATCGACGGCCGCTGGCGTTTCGTGGAGCACTTCGAGCTCCTCGCCCCCCGATTAGAGAGGACGGCATCCGCCCTTGCGCGGCTGCTGCCTAATATCGGGGGGCCGGAGCTGAATGTCCGCCGCCTCTATATGGAGGTGGTGCGGTCCATTGCCCTATATGGGGCCCCCGTGTGGCACCGCTCGCTCGGGGCCAGCCAGAAAAGCCAAGACCTCTTAGAAAGAGTGCGGCGACGGCTGGCCCTGCGGGCCATACGGGGGTACCGCACCATCTCTGGGGAGGTGGCGGGTCTCCTCGCCGTGGTTCCACCACTCCATTTGGTGGCGGCGGAGCGGGCGAAACTATACCATATCGCCCGCTCGTTTCGCCGCCCGCCGGGGGTGGAACTCACGAGCGAGGAGGAGGAGGAGCTCGAGGCTCAGAAACGCCAGGCCCGGGCGGACGTATTTGCGGAGTGGAGGGTGCTCCTGGCACCCTCCACACGTCCGATTGTCCGGGCCCTCCTGCCCATATTTCTTATATGGTGCGGGAGGCGGGGAAGGCTGACCTTCCGCCTCACGCAGGTGCTCTCCGGTCACGGTTGTTTCGGAGAGTACCTGCATAGGATGGGGCGGGAGCCGACCACGCAGTGCCACCACTGAGACGAGAATGTGGACACGGCGCGGCACACCTTAGAGGAGTGCCCGGCCTGGGCCGAGCCGCGCCGTGTCCTTAGAGACGCAGTGGGCGGGTGGGACCTCTCGCTGCCGACCGTGGTCGACCACATGGTCGACAGCGAGGGGTCGTGGAGAGCGGTGGCCTCCTTCTGTGAGGTTGTAATGACCCAGAAGGAGGCCGCCGAGCGGGCCCGGGAACGGGACCCGGGCTCGGCGAGGAGGGTGTGGGCGCGGGGACGACCCCCGCGCCGACGTGTGGCCCCCAGGAGTGGGGCGCCGACGGCTGGGAGGGCGCGGGGGTCTCCCCCGCGCCAACGTGTGCCCCCGGCTGTGGGGGGCGGAGTGGGGCTGGCGCGGGGAGTTTCCCCGCGCCCTGTTATGCCCCCACAACTGGGGGCGGTGAACTTAGGGGCCCGGGGTGTGAGCTGACCCGGGCCCCCGGGGGGAGCATAGCTCCCCCGTGATTGGCCGATACCCCCGGGTTATTTTCCCGGTGTAGGGGGGTGTCGGTCCGTCCCTTCCCGATTGGGGAGGGGGATCCGTGGGGGGTTTGGGGAAAGGAAGGGTCGGGGCGTGCCGGATCGCGCCTCCGACGGCCCTTCCTCCCGGTGGCGGCGTCTTCTTGCCTCGGCCGGGGCTGGTTCCTTCGGGATACCGGCTCCGAGCGGGGCACGAAGACTCCGGGAGCTGTGGGTGGACCGAGCTGGGCCTCGGGAAGCCCAATCCGAAGGCTCCAGGGATGGGGACACCGGGCGGGTCCCTCCGCCCGGGGTCTTATAGCGTAGGCAGTGGGGGAGGTTAACCCCTCCCCCGGGGCATGATGATAGCTGGGAGGTGTCCTGTTGAGTACTCGCGTGATCCAGGCACCTCCTGTGTAGCTTAGGTGGGCGTGAGGTTTTAGTGGGTAGTCTCCGGGGGGTCATCCCCCGGGGAGAATCCCACATAACCCCGGCTACCCCCACGGAGTCGGGGTATGTATAAAACATTTCCTCACGATAAAAAAAAAAAAAAATAAAAAAAAAAAAAAAAAAAAAGGTTAGGATAGAGGATAGGATAGGATTGAGCAAAGGTTAGGATAGAGGATAGGATAGGATAGAGGATACGATAGAGGATTGGATATGACTGAGGTTAGGATAGAGGATAGGATAGAGGAATGGATAGGATAGAGGATAGGATAGGATAGAGTATAGGATAGGATAGAGGATAGGATAGGATAGAGGATACGATAGAGGATTGGATAGGATAGAGGATAGGATAGGATAGAGGATAGGATACGATAGACGATAGTATAGGATAGAGGATAGGATATGATAGAGGATACGATATTATAGAGGATAGGATAGGATAGAGGATAGGATAGGGGATTGGATAGGATAGATGATATTATGGGAAAGAGTATAGGATAAGATAGAGGATACGATATTGTAGAGGATAGGATAGGATACAGGATAGGATAGGATAGAGAATAGGATAGGATAGATGATATTATGGGAAAGAGGATAGGATATGATAGAGGATACGATATTGTAGAGGATAGGATAGGATAGAGGTTAGTATAGGATAGACGATACGATAGATGATTGGATAGTATAAAGGATAGGATAGGATAGAGGATATTATGGGAAAGAGGATAGGATAGATTATACGATAGAGGATTGGATAGTATAAAGGATAGGATAGGATAGAGGATAGGATAGGATTGAGGATAGGATAGGATAGTGGATAGGTTGGATAGGATAGAGAATAGGATAGGCTAGATGATATTATAGGATAGAGGATACGATATTATAGAGGATAGGATAGGATAGAGGATAGGAGAGGATACAGTATAGGATATAATAGAGGATAGGATAGGATTGTGGATCGGATAGTATAGACGATAGGATAGGATAGAGGATAGTATAGTATAGAGGATAGGATAGGATACAGGATAGGACAGAGGATAGGATAGGATTGAGGATAAGATAGGATAGAAGATAGGATAGGATAGAGAATAGGATAGGATAGATGATATTATGGGAAAGAGGATAGGATAGGATAGATTATACGATAGAGGATTGGATAGTATAAAGGATAGGATAGGATAGAGGATATGATAGGATTGAGGATAGGATAGGATAGTGGATAGGATAGGATAGGATAGAGAATAGGATAGGGTAGATGATATTATAGGATAGAGGATACGATATTATAGAGGATAGGATGGGATAGAGGATAGGATAGGATAGAGGATAGGATAGGATAGACGATAGTATAGGATAGAGGATAGGATATGATAGAGGATACGATATTATAGAGGATAGGATAGGATAGAGGATAGGATAGGGGATTGGATAGGATAGATGATATTATGGGAAAGAGTATAGGATAAGATAGAGGATACGATATTGTAGAGGATAGGATAGGATACAGGATAGGATAGGATAGAGAATAGGATAGGATAGATGATATTATGGGAAAGAGGATAGGATATGATAGAGGATACGATATTGTAGAGGATAGGATAGGATAGAGGTTAGTATAGGATAGACGATACGATAGAGGATTGGATAGTATAAAGGATAGGATAGGATAGAGGATATTATGGGAAAGAGGATAGGATAGATTATACGATAGAGGATTGGATAGTATAAAGGATAGGATAGGATAGAGGATAGGATAGGATTGAGGATAGGATAGGATAGTGGATAGGTTGGATAGGATAGAGAATAGGATAGGCTAGATGATATTATAGGATAGAGGATACGATATTATAGAGGATAGGATAGGATAGAGGATAGGAGAGGATACAGTATAGGATATAATAGAGGATAGGATAGGATTGTGGATCGGATAGTATAGACGATAGGATAGGATAGAGGATAGTATAGTATAGAGGATAGGATAGGATACAGGATAGGACAGAGGATAGGATAGGATTGAGGATAAGATAGGATAGAAGATAGGATAGGATAGAGAATAGGATAGGGTAGATGATATTATGGGAAAGAGGATAGGATAGGATAGATTATACGATAGAGGATTGGATAGTATAAAGGATAGGATAGGATAGAGGATATGATAGGATTGAGGATAGGATAGGATAGTGGATAGGATAGGATAGGATAGAGAATAGGATAGGGTAGATGATATTATAGGATAGAGGATACGATATTATAGAGGATAGGATGGGATAGAGGATAGGATAGGATAGAGGATAGGATAGGATAGAGGATGGGATAGGATTGAGGATAGGATAGGATAGAGGATAGGAGAGCATAGAGGATACGATAGGATAGAGGATAGGATAGGATAGTGCATTGGATAGGATAGAGTATAGAATAGGATAGAGGATAGGATAGGATAGAGTATAGGATATAGGATTGGATAGGATAGATTATAGAACACGATAGAGGATAAGATAGGATAGAAGATAGGATAGAGAAAAGGATAGGATAGAGGATAGGATAGGATAGATGATATGATAGAGAAAAGGATAGGATAGAGGATAGGATAGGATAGAGAATAGGATAGGAAAGAGGATAGGATATGATTGAGGATAGGATAGGTTAGAGGAAAGGATAGGATACAGGATAGGATAGGATAGAGGATAGGATAGAGCATAGGATCGTATAGAGGATAGGATAGGGGATTGGATAGGATAGAGGACAGGAGACGATAGAGGATAGGATAGGATAGAGGATAGGGGATTGGATAGGATAGAGGATAGGATAGTGTATAGGATAGGATAGAGGGTAGGATAGGATTGAGGATAGAGCATAGGATGGAGGATAGGATAGGATAGAGGATAGGATGGGATAGAGGATATTATAGGATAGATGATATGATAGAGAAAAGGATAGGATAGAGGATAGGATAGGATAGAGAATAGTATAGGGAAGAGGATAGGATATGATTGAGGATAGGATAGGATAGAGGAAAGGATAGGATACAGGATAGGATAGGATAGAGGATAGGATAGAGCATAGGATCGGATAGAGGATAGGATAGGGGATTGGATAGGATAGAGGACAGGAGACGATAGAGGATAGGATAGGATGGAGGATAGGGGATTGGATAGGATAGAGGATAGGATAGAGTATAGGATAGGATAGAGGATAGGATAGGATAGAGGATAGGATTGAGGATAGAGCATAGGATGGAGGATAGGATAGGATAGAGGATAGGATGGGATAGAGGATAGGATAGGATAGATAATAGGATAGGATAGAGGCTAGGATAGGATAGAGGATAGGACAGAGGATAGGATAGGGGATTGGATAGGATAGAGGATAGGATTGGATAGAGGATAGGACAGAGGATAGGATAGGGGAATGGATAGAATAGGGGATAGGATAGGATAGAGGATAGGATTGAGGATAGGATAGAATAGAGGATAGGATAGGATAGACGATAGAATAGGATTGAGGATAAGATAGGATAGAGGATAGGGTAGTATAGAGAAATGGATAGGATAGAGAATAGGATAGGGTAGATGATATTATGGGAAAGAGGATAGGATATGATAGAGGATACGATATTGTAGAGGATAGGATAGGATTGAGGATAGGATTCGATAGAGGATATGGTAGGATAGAATATAGGATACGATGGATGATAGGATATGATAGAGGATAGGATAGGATAGAAGATAGGATAGGATAGAGGATAGGATAGGATATAGGATAGAATAGGTTAGAGGATAGGATAGGATAGGATAGAGTATAGGATAGGATAGAGGATAGGATAGAGTATAGGATAGGATAGAGGATAGGATAGAGGATAGAATAGAGGATAGGATAGAGGATAGGAAAGAGGATAGGATAGAGGATACTATAGAGGATAGCATAGAGGATAGGATAGAGGATAGGATAGAGGATAGGATAGGATAGAGGATACGGTAGGATAGATGAAGGATAGAGGATTGCATAGGATAGTGGATAGGATAGGATAGAGGATGCGATATTATATAGGATAGAATAGGTTAGAGGATAGGATAGGATAGAGGATAGGATAGGATAAAGGAAAGGATAGTATTGAGGATAGGATAGAGGATAGGATTGGATAGAGAATATGAACGGATAGATGATATTATAGGATAGAGGATAGGATATGATAGAGTATACGGTTATTATAGAGGACAGGATAGGATAGAGAATAGGATAGGATAGAGGATAGGATAGAGGATAGGATTGAGGATAGGATAGAGGATAGGATAGGATAGAGGATACGATAGGATAGATGTAGGATAGAGGATTGCATAGGATAGAGGATAGGGTAGGATAGAGGATACGATAGGATAGATAAAATATAGAGGATTGTATAGGATAGAGGATAGGATAGGATAGAGGATACGATAATGGATAGGATACGATAGAAGATAGGATAGGATTGAGGATAGTATAGGATAGAGGATAGTATAGGATAGAGGATACGATAGAGAATTGGATAGGATAGGGGATTGGATAGGATAGAGGATAGGATAGGGGATTGGATAGGATAGAGGATAGGATTGGGGATTGGATAGGATAGAGGATAGGATAGGGGATTGGATAGGATAGAGGATAGGATAGGGGATTGGATAGGATAGAGGATATGATACGATAGAGGATAGGATAGGATAGAGGATAGGATAGGATAGAGGATAGGATAGGATAGAGAATAGGATAGTATAGAGGATAGGATAGGGTAGAGGATAGGATAGGATTGAGGATAGGATAGGATTGAGGATGGGATCGGATAGACGATAGGATGGGATAGAGGATACGATATTATAGAGGATAGGATAGGGGATTTGATAGAATATAGGATAGGATAGGATAGAGGATAGTATATAATACAGTCTAGGATAGGAATGAGGATGGGACGGGATAGAGGATAGGATATATGATTGGATAGGATAGACGATAGGATGGGATAGAGGATAGGATAGGATAGAGGATAGTATAGGATTGAGGAAATGATAGGATAGAGGATAGGATAGGCGATTGGATAGGATAGGATAGAGGATAGGATAGGATAGAGGATAGGATTGGATTGAGGATAGGATAGGGGATTGGATAGGATACAGCATATGATAGGATAGAGGATAGGATAGGACAGAGGAAATGATAGGATAGAGGATAGGATAGGATAGAGGATAGGATAGGATAGAGGATAGGATAGGATTGAGGATAGGATAGGATAGAGAATAGGACAGGATAGAGGATAGGATAAGGGATTGGAAGGGATTGATGATATTATAGGATAGAGGACAGAATATGATAGAGGATAGGATAGGATAGAGGATAGGATAGGGGATTGGATAGGATAGATGATATTATGCGAAAGAGTATAGGATAAGATAGAGGATACGATATTGTAGAGGATAGGATATGATAGAGGATAGGATAGGATAGAGGATAGGATAGGATAGAGAATAGGATAGGATAGAGGATAGGATAGGGTAGAGGATAGGATAGGATTGAGGATAGGATAGGATTGAGGATGGGATCGGATAGACGATAGGATGGGATAGAGGATAGGATAGGGGATTTGATAGAATATAGGATAGGATAGGATAGAGGATAGTATATAATACAGTCTAGGATAGGATTGAGGATGGGACGGGATAGAGGATAGGATATATGATTGGATAGGATAGACGATAGGATGGGATAGAGGCTAGGATAGGATAGAGGATAGGATAGGATTGAGGAAATGATAGGATAGAGGATAGGATAGGATAGAGGATAGGATAGGCGATTGGATAGGATAGGATAGAGGATAGGATAGGATAGAGGATAGGATAGGATTGAGGATAGGATAGGGGATTGGATAGGATACAGCATATGATAGGATAGAGGATAGGATAGGACAGAGGATGGTATATAATACACTATACGATAGGATTGAGGATAGGACAGGATAGAGGATAGGATAGAGGATTGGATAGGATAGACGATATGATGGGATAGAGGATACGAAATTATAGAGGATAGGATAGGGGATTTGATAGGATATAGGATAGGATAGGATAGAGGATAATATATAATACAGTCTAGGATAGGATTGAGGATGGGACGGGATAGAGGATGGGATATCGGATTGGATAGGATAGACGATAGGATGGGATAGAGGATAGGATAGGATAGAGGATACGATAGGGGATTGGATAAGATAGAGGATAGGATAGGATAGAGGATAGGATATAATACACTATAGGATAGGATTGAGGATAGGATAGGATAGAGGATACGATAGAGGATTGGATAGGATAGAGGATAGGATAGGATAGAGGATAGGATACGATAGAGGATAGTATATATAGGATAGAGAATAGGACAGGATAGAGGATAGGATAAGGGATTGGAAGGCATTGATGATATTATAGGATAGAGGATAGAATATGATAGAGGATACGATATTTTAGAGGATAGGATAGGATAGAGGATAGGACAGGGGATTGGATAGGGTAGATGATATTATTTGAAAGAGTATAGGATAAGATAGAGGATACGATATTGTAGAGGATAGGATATGGTAGAGGATAGGCTAGGATAGAGGATAGGATAGGATAGAGTATAGGATAGGATAGAGGATAGGATAGGGTAGAGGATAGGATAGGATTGAGGATAGGATAGGATTGAGGATGGGATCGGATAGACGATAGGATGGGATAGAGGATACGATATTATAGAGGATAGGATAGGGGATTTGATAGAATATAGGATAGGATAGGATAGAGGATAGTATATAATACAGTCTAGGATAGGATTGAGGATGGGACGGGATAGAGGATAGGATATATGATTGGATAGGATAGACGATAGGATGGGATAGAGGATAGGATAGGATAGAGGATAGGATAGGATTGAGGAAATGATAGGATAGAGGATAGGATAGGATAGAGGATAGGATAGGCGATTGGATAGGATAGGATAGAGGATAGGATAGGATAGAGGATAGGATAGGATTGAGGATAGGATAGGGGATAGGATAGGATAGAGGATAGGATAGGGAATTGGATAGGATAGAGGATAGGATAGGTTAGAGGATTGGATAGGATAGAGAATAGGATAGGATAGATGATACGATATTATAGGCGGTAGGATAGGATAGAGGATAGGATAGGATTGAGGATAGGATAGGATAGAGGATAGAATAGGTGATTGGATAGGATAGATGACAGAGGCTAGGGTAGGATAGAGGAATTTGTAGGGTAGAGGATAGGATAGGATTGAGGATACGATAGGATAGAGGATAGGATAGGAAAGAGTATAGGATAGGATAGAGGATGGGACAGGTTAGAAGATAGGAGAGGATACAGGATAGGATAGGATAGAGAATAGAATAGGATAGATGATATTATAGGCAAGAGGATAGGATATGATAGAGGATACGATATTATAGAGGATAGGATAGTATACAGGATAGGATAGGATTGAGGATAGGATAGGATAGAGGATTGGATAGAGGATAGGACAGGATAGAGGATAGGACAGGATAGAGGATAGGATAGAGGATTTGATAGGATAGACGATAGGATGGGATAGAGGATACGAAATTATAGAGGATAGGATAGGGGATTTGATAGGATATAGGATAGGATAGGATAGAGGATAGTATATAATACAGTCTAGGATAGGATTGAAGATGGGACGGGATAGAGGATGGGATATCGGATTGGATAGGATAGACGATAGGATGGGATAGAGGATAGGATAGGATAGAGGATACGATAGGGGATTGGATAAGATAGAGGATAGGATAGGATAGAGGATAGGATATAATACACTATAGGATAGGATTGAGGATAGGATAGGATAGAGGATACGATAGAGGATTGGATAGGATAGAGGATAGGATAGGACAGAGGATGGTATATAATACACTATACGATAGGATTGAGGATAGGACAGGATAGAGGATAGGATAGAGGATTGGATAG
The DNA here is from genome assembly GCF_050948215.1 of Halictus rubicundus. Classification (NCBI taxonomy): domain Eukaryota; kingdom Metazoa; phylum Arthropoda; class Insecta; order Hymenoptera; family Halictidae; genus Halictus; species Halictus rubicundus. The sequence goes on along the minus strand of NW_027488818.1, from coordinate 199,691 downwards.
GATAGACGATATGATGGGATAGAGGATACGAAATTATAGAGGATAGGATAGGGGATTTGATAGGATATAGGATAGGATAGGATAGAGGATAATATATAATACAGTCTAGGATAGGATTGAGGATGGGACGGGATAGAGGATGGGATATCGGATTGGATAGGATAGACGATAGGATGGGATAGAGGATAGGATAGGATAGAGGATACGATAGGGGATTGGATAAGATAGAGGATAGGATAGGATAGAGGATAGGATATAATACACTATAGGATAGGATTGAGGATAGGATAGGATAGAGGATACGATAGAGGATTGGATAGGATAGAGGATAGGATAGGATAGAGGATAGGATACGATAGAGGATAGTATATATAGGATAGAGAATAGGACAGGATAGAGGATAGGATAAGGGATTGGAAGGCATTGATGATATTATAGGATAGAGGATAGAATATGATAGAGGATACGATATTTTAGAGGATAGGATAGGATAGAGGATAGGACAGGGGATTGGATAGGGTAGATGATATTATTTGAAAGAGTATAGGATAAGATAGAGGATACGATATTGTAGAGGATAGGATATGGTAGAGGATAGGCTAGGATAGAGGATAGGATAGGATAGAGTATAGGATAGGATAGAGGATAGGATAGGGTAGAGGATAGGATAGGATTGAGGATAGGATAGGATTGAGGATGGGATCGGATAGACGATAGGATGGGATAGAGGATACGATATTATAGAGGATAGGATAGGGGATTTGATAGAATATAGGATAGGATAGGATAGAGGATAGTATATAATACAGTCTAGGATAGGATTGAGGATGGGACGGGATAGAGGATAGGATATATGATTGGATAGGATAGACGATAGGATGGGATAGAGGATAGGATAGGATAGAGGATAGGATAGGATTGAGGAAATGATAGGATAGAGGATAGGATAGGATAGAGGATAGGATAGGCGATTGGATAGGATAGGATAGAGGATAGGATAGGATAGAGGATAGGATAGGATTGAGGATAGGATAGGGGATAGGATAGGATAGAGGATAGGATAGGGAATTGGATAGGATAGAGGATAGGATAGGTTAGAGGATTGGATAGGATAGAGAATAGGATAGGATAGATGATACGATATTATAGGCGGTAGGATAGGATAGAGGATAGGATAGGATTGAGGATAGGATAGGATAGAGGATAGAATAGGTGATTGGATAGGATAGATGACAGAGGCTAGGGTAGGATAGAGGAATTTGTAGGGTAGAGGATAGGATAGGATTGAGGATACGATAGGATAGAGGATAGGATAGGAAAGAGTATAGGATAGGATAGAGGATGGGACAGGTTAGAAGATAGGAGAGGATACAGGATAGGATAGGATAGAGAATAGAATAGGATAGATGATATTATAGGCAAGAGGATAGGATATGATAGAGGATACGATATTATAGAGGATAGGATAGTATACAGGATAGGATAGGATTGAGGATAGGATAGGATAGAGGATTGGATAGAGGATAGGACAGGATAGAGGATAGGACAGGATAGAGGATAGGATAGAGGATTTGATAGGATAGACGATAGGATGGGATAGAGGATACGAAATTATAGAGGATAGGATAGGGGATTTGATAGGATATAGGATAGGATAGGATAGAGGATAGTATATAATACAGTCTAGGATAGGATTGAAGATGGGACGGGATAGAGGATGGGATATAGGATTTTATAGGATAGACGATAGGATGGGATAGAGGATAGGATAGTATAGCGGATAATATAGGATAGTGGATAGGATAGGATAGTATAGGTTATAGGATAGGATAGAGGATAGTATTGTATAGAGGATAGGATAGGATAGAGGATAGAATAGGATAGATGATATTATAGGCAAGAGGATAGGATATGATAGAGGATACGATATTATAGAGGATAGGATAGTATACAGGATAGGATAGGATTGAGGATAGGATAGGATACAGGATAGGATAGGGGATTAGATAGGATAGAGGATAGGATACGATAGACGATAGGATAGGATAGAGGATAGGATAGGATAGAGAATAGGATAGGACAGATGATAGGATAGGGGATTGGATATGATAGAGGATAGGAGACGATAGATGATAGGATTCTATAGAGGATAAGATAGGATAGAGAATAGGATAGAAAAGGTGATATTATAGGAAAGAGGATAGGATAGGATAGCGGATGGGATAGGACAGAGGATAGTATAGTATAGAGGCTAGGATAGGATAGAGGATAGGACAGAGGATAGGATAGGGGATTGGATAGGATAGAGGATAGGATTGGATAGAGGATAGGACAGAGGATAGGATAGGGGAAAGGATAGGATAGAGGATAGGATAGGATAGAGGATAGGATTGAGGATAGGATAGAATAGAGGATAGGATAGGATAGACGATAGAATAGGATTGAGGATAAGATAGGATAGAGGATAGGGTAGAATAGAGAAATGGATAGGATAGAGAATAGGATAGAGTATAGGATAGGATAGAGGATAGGATAGGATTGAGGATAGAGCATAGGATGGAGGATAGGATAGGATAGATGATAGGATGGGATAGAGGATAGGATAGGATAGATGATATGATAGAGAAAAGGATAGGATAGAGGATAGGATAGGATAGAGAATAGGATAGGAAAGAGGATAGGATATGATTGAGGATAGGATAGGATAGAGGAAAGGATAGGATACAGGATAGGATAGGATAGAGGATAGGATAGGATAGAGGATATGATGGTATAGAGGATAGGATAGAAAATAGAGGATAGGATAGAGGATTGGATACGATACGGGGTATTATAGGATAGAGGGTAGGATAGGATAGCGAATAGGATAGGATATAGGATTGGATAGGATAGAGGATAGGATATGATAGAGGAGAGAATAGGATCGGATAGAGAATAGGATAGGGGATTGGATAGGATAGAGGATAGGAGACGATAGAGGATAGGATAGGTCATTGGATAGGATAGAGGACTGGAGACGATAGAGGATAGGATAGGATAGAGGATAGGATAGGATAGAGGATAGGATAGAATAGCCGATAGGATAGGATGGAGTATAGGATAGAATTGAGGATAGGATAGGGTTGAGCATAGGATAGGATAGAGGATAGGATAGTGTAGACAATAGGATAGGATAGGGAATATGATAATGTATATGATATTATAGGATAGAGGATAGGATATGATAGAGGATACGATATTTATAGGATAGGATAGGATAGAGGATAGGATACAGGATAGGATAGAGGATAGGATAGAGGATAGGATAGGATAGAGGATAGGATCGGATAGAGGATAGGATAGGATGGTGGATAGGATAGGATTGAGGATAGGATAGAGGATAGGATAGGATAGGATAGAGAATAGGATATGATAGAGGATAGAATAGGATAGGATAGAGAATAGGATAGGGGATTGGATAGGATAGAGGATAGGAGACGATAGAGGATAGGATAGGTCATTGGATAGGATAGAGGAGATGGAGACGATAGAGGATAGGATAGGATAGGATAGAGGATAGGATAGGATAGGATAGAGGATAGGATAGGATAGCCGATAGGATAGGATGGAGTATAGGGTAGAATTGAGGATAGAATAGGGTTGAGGATAGGATAGGATAGAGGATAGGATAGTAAAGAGAATAGGATAGGATAGGGAATATGATAATGTATATGATATTATAGGATAGAGGATAGGATATGATAGAGGATAGGATAGGATAGCGAATAGGATAGGATATAGGATTGGATAGGATAGAGGATAGGATATGATAGAGGATAGAATAGGATTGGATAGAGAATAGGATAGGGGATTGGATAGGATAGAGGATAGGAGACGATAGAGGATAGGATAGGTCATTGGATAGGATAGAGGACTGGAGACGATAGAGGATAGGATAGGATAGAGGATAGGATAGGATAGAGGATAGGATAGGATAGAGGATAGGATAGGATAGCCGATAGGATAGGATGGAGTATAGGATAGAATTCAGGATAGGATAGGGTTGGGGATAGGATAGGATAGAGGATAGGATAGTATAGAGAATAGGATAGGATAGGGAATATGACAATGTATATGATATTATAGGATAGAGGATAGGATATGATAGAGGATACGATATTTATAGGATAGGATAGGATAGAGGATCGGATATGATAGAGGATTGGATAGGATAGAGGGTAGGATCGGACAGAGAATAGGATAGTGCATTGGATAGGATAGAGGATAGGATAGGGTAGAGGATATGATAGGATAGATGATAGGATAGGATTGAGGATAGGATAGGATAGAGTATAGGATAGGATATAGGATAGGATAGGATAGAGGATAGGATAGGATAGAGGGTAGGATAGGATAGAGGATAGGATAGGATAGATGATAGGATAGGATAGAGGATAGGATAGGATAGAGGAAAGGATAGGATAGAGGATAGGATAGGATAGAGGATAGGATGGGATAGAGGATAGGATAGGATAGAGGATAGGATAGGATAGAGGATAGGATAGGATAGAGGATAGAATAGGATAGATTATAGGATAGTGGATTGGGTATGATAGAGAACAGGAGTCGATAGAGGATGGGATAGGATAGGATAAAGGATAGGATAGGATAGAGTGTAGAATAGGATAAAGGATAGGATAGGATAGAGGATAGGATAGGATAGAGGATAGGATGGTATAGAGGATAGGATAGAAAATAGAGGATAGGATAGAGGATTGGATACGGCAGAGGATAGGATACGATAGAGGATAGGATAGAGGATTGGATAGGGCAGAGGATAGGATACGATAGAGGATAGGATAGCATAGAGGATAGGATAGCATAGAGGATAGGATAGAGGATAGGATAGAGGATTGGATCGGGTAGAGAATTGTATAGGATAGAGGATATTATAGCATACAGGATAGGATATGATAGAGGGTAGGATAGGATGGAGTATAGGATAGGATTGAGGATTGGATAGGGTTGAACATAACATAGGATAGAGGATAGGATGGGATAGAGGATAGGATAGAGGATAGAGGATAGGATAGAGGATAGGATAGAGGATTGGACACGATAGGTGTATTATAGGATAGAGGGTAGGATAGGATAGCGGATAGGATAGGATATAGGATTGGATAGGATACGATAGAGGATAGGATAGGATAGGATAGAGAATAGGGTAGGGGATTCGATAGGATAGAGGATAGGAGACGATAGAGGATAGGATAGGTCATTGGATAGGATAGAGGACTGGAGACGATAGAGGATAGGATAGGATAGAGGATAGGATAGGATAGAGGATAGGATAGAGGATAGGATAGGATAGAGGATAGGATCGGATAGAGGATAGGATAGGATAGAGGATAGGATAGGATTGAGGATAGGATAGAGGATAGGATAGGATAGGATAGAGAATAGGATATGATAGAGGATAGAATAGGATAGGATAGAGAATAGGATAGGGGATTGGATAGGATAGAGGATAGGATAGGATAGAGGATAGGATAGGATAGAGGGTAGGATAGGATAGAGGGTAGGATAGGATAGAGGATAGGATAGAGGATAGGATAGAGGATAGGATACAGGATAGGATAGAGGATAGGATAGAGGATAGGATAGGATAGAGGATAGGATAGGATAGAGGGTAGGATAGGATAGAGGGTAGGATAGGATAGAGGATAGGATAGGATAGAGGATAGGATAGGATAGAGGATAGGATAGGATAGAGGATAGGATAGGATAGAGGATAGGATAGGATAGAGGATAGGATAGGATTGAGGGGTAGGATAGGATAGAGGATAGGAGGGGTAGAGGATAGGATAGGATGGAGTATAGGATAGGATTGAGGATAGGATAGGGTTGAGCATAACATAGGGTAGAGGATAGGATAGTATAGAGGATAGAATAGGATAGATTATAGGATAGTGGATTGGGTATGATAGAGAACAGGAGTCGATAGAGGATGGGATAGGATAGGATAAAGGATAGGATAGGATAGAGTGTAGAATAGGATAGAGGATAGGATAGGATAGAGGATAGGATATGATAGAGGATACGATATTTATAGGATAGGATAGGATAGAGGATCGGATATGATAGAGGATTGGATAGGATAGAGGGTAGGATCGGATAGAGAATAGGATAGTGCATTGGATAGGATAGAGGATAGGATAGGATAGAGGATATGATAGGATAGATGATAGGATAGGATTGAGGATAGGATAGGATAGAGTATAGGATAGGATATAGGATAGGATAGGATAGAGGATAGGATAGGATAGAGGGTAGGATAGGATAGAGGATAGGATAGGATAGAGGATAGGATAGGATAGAGGATAGGATAGGATAGAGGATAGGATAGGATAGAGGATAGGAGGGGTAGAGGATAGGATAGGATGGAGGATAGGATAGGATAGAGGATAGGATAGGATAGAGGATAGGATAGGATAGAGGATAGGATAGGATAGAGGATGGGATATGATAGAGGATAGGATAGGATATAGGATTGGATAGGATACGATAGAGGATAGGATAGGATAGGATAGAGAATAGGGTAGGAGATTCGATAGGATAGGGGATAGGAGATGATAGAGGATAGGATAGGTCATTGGATAGGATAGAGGACTGGAGACGATAGAGGATAGGATAGGATAGAGGATAGGATAGGATAGAGGATAGGTTAGGATAGAGGATAGGATAGGTTAGAGGATAGGATAGGATAGAGGATAGGATAGGATAGAGGATAGGATAGGATATAGGATTGGATAGGATACGATAGAGGATAGGATAGGATAGGATAGAGAATAGGGTAGGGGATTCGATAGGATAGAGGATAGGAGACGATAGAGGATAGGATAGGTCATTGGATAGGATAGAGGACTGGAGACGATAGAGGATAGGATAGGATAGAGGATAGGATAGGATAGAGGATAGGATAGGATAGAGGATAGGATAGGATAGAGGATAGGAGGGGTAGAGGATAGGATAGGATGGAGTATAGGATAGGATTGAGGATAGGATAGGGTTGAGCATAACATAGGGTAGAGGATAGGATAGTATAGAGGATAGAATAGGATAGATTATAGGATAGTGGATTGGGTATGACAGAGAACAGGAGTCGATAGAGGATGGGATAGGATAGGATAAAGGATAGGATAGGATAGAGTGTAGAATAGGATAGAGGATAGGATAGGATAGAGGATAGGATAGGATAGAGGATAGGATGGTATAGAGGATAGGATAGAAAATAGAGGATAGGATAGAGGATTGGATAGGGCAGAGGATAGGATACGATAGAGGATAGGATAGCATAGAGGATAGGATAGCATAGAGGATAGGATAGAGGATAGGATAGAGGATTGGATCGGGTAGAGAATTGTATAGGATAGAGGATATTATAGCATACAGGATAGGATATGATAGAGGGTAGGATAGGATGGAGTATAGGATAGGATAGAGGATAGGATAGGATAGAGGATATGATAGGATAGATGATAGGATAGGATAGAGGATAGGATAGGATAGAGGATAGGATAGGATAGAGGATAAGATAGGATAGAGGATAGGAGGGGTAGAGGATAGGATAGAATGGAGGATAGGATAGGATAGAGGATAGGATAGGATAGAGGATAGGATAGGATAGAGGATAGGATAGGATAGAGGATAGGATATGATAGAGGATAGGATAGGATATAGGATTGGATAGGATACGATAGAGGATAGGATAGGATAGGATAGAGAATAGGGTAGGAGATTCGATAGGATAGGGGATAGGAGACGATAGAGGATAGGATAGGTCATTGGATAGGATAGAGGACTGGAGACGATAGAGGATAGGATAGGATAGAGGATAGGATAGGATAGAGGATAGGATAGGATAGAGGATAGGATAGGTTAGAGGATAGGATAGGATAGAGGATAGGATAGGATAGAGGATAGGATAGGATATAGGATTGGATAGGATACGATAGAGGATAGGATAGGATAGGATAGAGAATAGGGTAGGGGATTCGATAGGATAGAGGATAGGAGACGATAGAGGATAGGATAGGTCATTGGATAGGATAGAGGACTGGAGACGATAGAGGATAGGATAGGATAGAGGATAGGATAGGATAGAGGATAGGATAGGATAGAGGATAGGACAGGATAGAGGATAGGATAGGATAGAGGATAGGATAGGATAGAGGATAGGATAGGATAGAGGATAGGATAGGATAGAGGATAGGATAGGATAGAGGATAGGATAGGATAGATGATAGGATAGGATAGAGGATAGGATAGGATAGAGGATAGGATAGGATAGAGTGTAGAATAGGATAGAGGATAGGATAGGATAGAGGATAGGATAGGATAGAGAATAGGATAGGATAGGGAATATGACAATGTATATGATATTATAGGATAGAGGATAGGATATGATAGAGGATACGATATTTATAGGATAGGATAGGATAGAGGATCGGATATGATAGAGGATTGGATAGGATAGAGGGTAGGATCGGATAGAGAATAGGATAGTGCATTGGATAGGATAGAGGATAGGATAGGATAGAGGATATGATAGGATAGATGATAGGATAGGATTGAGGATAGGATAGGATAGAGTATAGGATAGGATATAGGATAGGATAGGATAGAGGATAGGATAGGATAGAGGGTAGGATAGGATAGAGGATAGGATAGGATAGAGGATAGGATAGGATAGAGGATAGGATAGGATAGAGGATAGGATAGGATAGAGGATAGGATAGGATAGAGGATAGGAGGGGTAGAGGATAGGATAGGATGGAGGATAGGATAGGATAGAGGATAGGATAGGATAGAGGATAGGATAGGATAGAGGATAGGATAGGATAGAGGATAGGATATGATAGAGGATAGGATAGGATATAGGATTGGATAGGATACGATAGAGGATAGGATAGGATAGGATAGAGAATAGGGTAGGAGATTCGATAGGATAGGGGATAGGAGACGATAGAGGATAGGATAGGTCATTGGATAGGATAGAGGACTGGAGACGATAGAGGATAGGATAGGATAGAGGATAGGATAGGATAGAGGATAGGATAGGATAGAGGATAGGATAGGTTAGAGGATAGGATAGGATAGAGGATAGGATAGGATAGAGGATAGGATAGGATATAGGATTGGATAGGATACGATCGAGGATAGGATAGGATAGGATAGAGAATAGGGTAGGGGATTCGATAGGATAGAGGATAGGAGACGATAGAGGATAGGATAGGTCATTGGATAGGATAGAGGACTGGAGACGATAGAGGATAGGATAGGATAGAGGATAGGATAGGATAGAGGATAGGATAGGATAGAGGATAGGATAGGATAGAGGATAGGATGGGATAGAGGATAGGATAGGATAGATGATAGGATAGGATAGAGGATAGGATAGGATAGAGGATAGGATAGGATAGAGGATAGGATAGGATAGAGGATAGGATAGGATAGAGGATAGGATAGGATAGAGGATAGGATAGGATAGAGGATAGGATAGGATAGAGGATAGGACGGGTAGAGGATAGGATAGGATGGAGTATAGGATAGGATTGAGGATAGGATAGGGTTGAGCATAACATAGGGTAGAGGATAGGATAGTATAGAGGATAGAATAGGATAGATTATAGGATAGTGGATTGGGTATGATAGAGAACAGGAGTCGATAGAGGATGGGATAGGATAGGATAAAGGATAGGATAGGATAGAGTGTAGAATAGGATAGAGGATAGGATAGGATAGAGGATAGGATAGGATAGAGGATAGGATGGTATAGAGGATAGGATAGAAAATAGAGGATAGGATAGAGGATTGGATAGGGCAGAGGATAGGATACGATAGAGGATAGGATAGAGGATTGGATAGGGCAGAGGATAGGATACGATAGAGGATAGGATAGCATAGAGGATAGGATAGCATAGAGGATAGGATAGAGGATAGGATAGAGGATTGGATCGGGTAGAGAATTGTATAGGATAGAGGATATTATAGCATACAGGATAGGATATGATAGAGGGTAGGATAGGATGGAGTATAGGATAGGATAGAGGATAGGATAGGATAGAGGATATGATAGGATAGATGATAGGATAGGATTAAGGATAGGATAGGATAGAGTATAGGATAGGATATAGGATAGGATAGGATAGAGGGTAGGATAGGATAGAGGGTAGGATAGGATAGAGGATAGGATAGGATAGAGGATAGGATAGGATAGAGGATAGGATAGGATAGAGGATAGGATAGGATAGAGGATAGGAGGGGTAGAGGATAGGATAGGATGGAGGATAGGATAGGATAGAGGATAGGATAGGATAGAGGATAGGATAGGATAGAGGATAGGATAGGATAGAGGATAGGATATGATAGAGGATAGGATAGGATATAGGATTGGATAGGATACGATAGAGGATAGGATAGGATAGGATAGAGAATAGGGTAGGAGATTCGATAGGATAGGGGATAGGAGACGATAGAGGATAGGATAGGTCATTGGATAGGATAGAGGACTGGAGACGATAGAGGATAGGATAGGATAGAGGATAGGATAGGATAGAGGATAGGATAGGATAGAGGATAGGATAGGTTAGAGGATAGGATAGGATAGAGGATAGGATAGGATAGAGGATAGGATAGGATATAGGATTGGATAGGATACGATAGAGGATAGGATAGGATAGGATAGAGAATAGGGTAGGGGATTCGATAGGATAGAGGATAGGAGACGATAGAGGATAGGATAGGTCATTGGATAGGATAGAGGACTGGAGACGATAGAGGATAGGATAGGATAGAGGATAGGATAGGATAGAGGATAGGATAGGATAGAGGATAGGATAGGATAGAGGATAGGATAGGATAGAGGATAGGATAGGATAGAGGATAGGATAGGATAGAGGATAGGATAGGATAGAGGATAGGATAGGATAGAGGGTAGGATAGGATAGAGGATAGGATAGGATAGAGGATAGGATAGGATAGAGGATAGGATAGGATAGAGGATAGGATAGGATAGAGGATAGGATAGGATAGAGGATAGGATAGGATAGAGGATAGGATAGGATAGAGGATAGGATAGGATAGAGGATAGGATAGGATAGAGGATAGGATAGGATAGAGGATAGGGTAGGATAGAGGATAGGATAGGATAGAGGATAGGATAGGATAGAGGATAGGATAGGATAGAGGATAGGATAGGATAGAGGATAGGATAGGATAGAGGATAGGATAGGATAGAGGATAGGATAGGATAGAGGATAGCATAGGATAGAGGATAGGATAGGATAGAGGATAGGATAGGATAGAGGATTGGATAGGATAGAGGATAGGATAGGATAGAGGATAGGATAGGATATAGGATTGGATAGGATACGATAGAGGATAGGATAGGATAGGATAGAGAATAGGGTAGGGGATTCGATAGGATAGAGGATAGGAGACGATAGAGGATAGGATAGGTCATTGGATAGGATAGAGGACTGGAGACGATAGAGGATAGGATAGGATAGAGGATAGGATAGGATAGAGGATAGGATAGGATAGAGGATAGGATAGGATAGAGGATAGGATAGGATAGAGGATAGGAGAGGATAGGATAGGATAGAGGATAGGATAGGATAGAGGATAGGATAGGATAGAGGATAGGAGAGGATAGGATAGGATAGAGGATAGGATAGGATAGAGGATAGGATAGGATAGAGGATAGGATAGGATAGAGGATAGGATAGGATAGAGGATAGGATAGGATAGAGGATAGGATAGGATAGAGGATAGGATAGGATAGAGGATAGGATAGGATAGAGGATAGGATAGGATAGAGGATAGGATAGGATAGAGGATAGGATAGGATAGAGGATAGGATAGGATAGAGGATAGGATAGGATAGAGGATAGGATAGGATAGAGGATAGGATAGGATAGAGGATAGGATAGGATAGAGGATAGGATAGGATAGAGGATAGGATAGGATAGAGGATAGGATAGGATAGAGGATAGGATAGGATAGAGGATAGGATAGGATAGAGGATAGGATAGGACATAGGATTGGATAGGATACGATAGAGGATAGGATAGGATAGGATAGAGAATAGGGTAGGGGATTCGATAGGATAGAGGATAGGAGACGATAGAGGATAGGATAGGTCATTGGATAGGATAGAGGACTGGAGACGATAGAGGATAGGATAGGATAGAGGATAGGATAGGATAGAGGATAGGATAGGATAGAGGATAGGATAGGATAGAGGATAGGATAGGATAGAGGATAGGATAGGATAGAGGATAGGATAGGATAGAGGATAGGATAGGATAGAGGATAGGATAGGATAGAGGATAGGATAGGATAGAGGATAGGATAGGATAGAGGATAGGATAGGATAGAGGATAGGATAGGATAGAGGATAGGATAGGATAGAGGATAGGATAGGATAGAGGATAGGATAGGATAGAGGATAGGATAGGATAGAGGATAGGATAGGATAGAGGATAGGATAGGATATAGGATTGGATAGGATACGATAGAGGATAGGATAGGATAGGATAGAGAATAGGGTAGGGGATTCGATAGGATAGAGGATAGGAGACGATAGAGGATAGGATAGGTCATTGGATAGGATAGAGGACTGGAGACGATAGAGGATAGGATAGGATAGAGGATAGGATAGGATAGAGGATAGGATAGGATAGAGGATAGGATAGGATAGAGGATAGGATAGGATAGAGGATAGGATAGGATAGAGGATAGGATAGGATAGAGGATAGGTTAGGATAGAGGATAGGATAGGATAGAGGATAGGATAGGATAGAGGATAGGATAGGATAGAGGATAGGATAGGATAGAGGATAGGATAGGATAGAGGATAGGATAGGATAGAGGATAGGATAGGATAGAGGATAGGATAGGATAGGATAGAGGATAGGATAGGATAGAGGATAGGATAGGATAGAGGATAGGATAGGATATAGGATTGGATAGGATACGATAGAGGATAGGATAGGATAGGATAGAGAATAGGGTAGGGGATTCGATAGGATAGAGGATAGGAGACGATAGAGGATAGGATAGGTCATTGGATAGGATAGAGGACTGGAGACGATAGAGGATAGGATAGGATAGAGGATAGGATAGGATAGAGGATAGGATAGGATAGAGGATAGGATAGGGTAGAGGATAGGATAGGATAGAGGATAGGATAGGATAGAGGATAGGATAGGATAGAGGATAGGATAGGATAGAGGATAGGATAGGATAGAGGATAGGATAGGATAGAGGATAGGATAGGATAGAGGATAGGATAGGATAGAGGATAGGATAGGTTAGAGGATAGGATAGGATAGAGGATAGGATAGGATAGAGGATAGGATAGGATAGAGGATAGGATAGGATAGAGGATAGGATAGGATATAGGATTGGATAGGATACGATCGAGGATAGGATAGGATAGGATAGAGAATAGGGTAGGGGATTCGATAGGATAGAGGATAGGAGACGATAGAGGATAGGATAGGTCATTGGATAGGATAGAGGACTGGAGACGATAGAGGATAGGATAGGATAGAGGATAGGATAGGATAGAGGATAGGATAGGATAGATGATAGGATAGGATAGAGGATAGGATAGGATAGAGGATAGGATAGGATAGAGGATAGGATAGGATAGAGGATAGGATAGGATAGAGGATAGGATAGGATAGAGGATAGGATAGGATAGAGGATAGGACGGGTAGAGGATAGGATAGGATGGAGTATAGGATAGGATTGAGGATAGGATAGGGTTGAGCATAACATAGGGTAGAGGATAGGATAGTATAGAGGATAGAATAGGATAGATTATAGGATAGTGGATTGGGTATGATAGAGAACAGGAGTCGATAGAGGATGGGATAGGATAGGATAAAGGATAGGATAGGATAGAGTGTAGAATAGGATAGAGGATAGGATAGGATAGAGGATAGGATAGGATAGAGGATAGGATGGTATAGAGGATAGGATAGAAAATAGAGGATAGGATAGAGGATTGGATAGGGCAGATGATAGGATACGATAGAGGATAGGATAGAGGATTGGATAGGGCAGAGGATAGGATACGATAGAGGATAGGATAGCATAGAGGATAGGATAGCATAGAGGATAGGATAGAGGATAGGATAGAGGATTGGATCGGGTAGAGAATTGTATAGGATAGAGGATATTATAGCATACAGGATAGGATATGATAGAGGGTAGGATAGGATGGAGTATAGGATAGGATAGAGGATAGGATAGGATAGAGGATATGATAGGATAGATGATAGGATAGGATTGAGGATAGGATAGGATAGAGTATAGGATAGGATATAGGATAGGATAGGATAGAGGATAGGATAGGATAGAGGGTAGGATAGGATAGAGGATAGGATAGGATAGAGGATAGGATAGGATAGAGGATAGGATAGGATAGAGGATAGGATAGGATAGAGGATAGGAGGGGTAGAGGATAGGATAGGATGGAGGATAGGATAGGATAGAGGATAGGATAGGATAGAGGATAGGATAGGATAGAGGATAGGATAGGATAGAGGATAGGATATGATAGAGGATAGGATAGGATATAGGATTGGATAGGATACGATAGAGGATAGGATAGGATAGGATAGAGAATAGGGTAGGAGATTCGATAGGTTAGGGGATAGGAGACGATAGAGGATAGGATAGGTCATTGGATAGGATAGAGGACTGGAGACGATAGAGGATAGGATAGGATAGAGGATAGGATAGGATAGAGGATAGGATAGGATAGAGGATAGGATAGGTTAGAGGATAGGATAGGATAGAGGATAGGATAGGATAGAGGATAGGATAGGATATAGGATTGGATAGGATACGATAGAGGATAGGATAGGATAGGATAGAGAATAGGGTAGGGGATTCGATAGGATAGAGGATAGGATAGGATAGAGGATAGGATAGGATAGGATAGGATAGAGGATAGGATAGGATAGAGGATAGGATAGGATAGAGGATAGGATAGGATAGAGGATAGGATAGGATAGAGGATAGGATAGGATAGAGGATAGGATAGGATTGAGGATTGGATAGGATAGAGGATAGGATAGGATAGAGGATAGGATAGGATATAGGATTGGATAGGATACGATAGAGGATAGGATAGGATAGGATAGAGAATAGGGTAGGGGATTCGATAGGATAGAGGATAGGAGACGATAGAGGATAGGATAGGTCATTGGATAGGATAGAGGACTGGAGACGATAGAGGATAGGATAGGATAGAGGATAGGATAGGATAGAGGATAGGATAGGATAGAGGATAGGATAGGATAGAGGATAGGATAGGATAGAGGATAGGATAGGATAGAGGATAGGATAGGATAGAGGATAGGATAGGATAGAGGGTAGGATAGGATAGAGGATAGGATAGGATAGAGGATAGGATAGGATAGAGGATAGGATAGGATAGAGGATAGGATAGGATAGAGGATAGGATAGGATAGAGGATAGGATAGGATAGAGGATAGGATAGGATAGAGGATAGGATAGGATAGAGGATAGGATAGGATAGAGGATAGGATAGGATAGAGGATAGGATAGGATAGAGGATAGGGTAGGATAGAGGATAGGATAGGATAGAGGATAGGATAGGATAGAGGATAGGATAGGATAGAGGATAGGATAGGATAGAGGATAGGATAGGATAGAGGATAGGATAGGATAGAGGATAGGATAGGATAGAGGATAGGATAGGATAGAGGATAGCATAGGATAGAGGATAGGATAGGATAGAGGATAGGATAGGATAGAGGATTGGATAGGATAGAGGATAGGATAGGATAGAGGATAGGATAGGATATAGGATTGGATAGGATACGATAGAGGATAGGATAGGATAGGATAGAGAATAGGGTAGGGGATTCGATAGGATAGAGGATAGGAGACGATAGAGGATAGGATAGGTCATTGGATAGGATAGAGGACTGGAGACGATAGAGGATAGGATAGGATAGAGGATAGGATAGGATAGAGGATAGGATAGGATAGAGGATAGGATAGGATAGAGGATAGGATAGGATAGAGGATAGGAGAGGATAGGATAGGATAGAGGATAGGATAGGATAGAGGATAGGATAGGATAGAGGATAGGAGAGGATAGGATAGGATAGAGGATAGGATAGGATAGAGGATAGGATAGGATAGAGGATAGGATAGGATAGAGGATAGGATAGGATAGAGGATAGGATAGGATAGAGGATAGGATAGGATAGAGGATAGGATAGGATAGAGGATAGGATAGGATAGAGGATAGGATAGGATAGAGGATAGGATAGGATAGAGGATAGGATAGGATAGAGGATAGGATAGGATAGAGGATAGGATAGGATAGAGGATAGGATAGGATAGAGGATAGGATAGGATAGAGGATAGGATAGGATAGAGGATAGGATAGGATAGAGGATAGGATAGGATAGAGGATAGGATAGGATAGAGGATAGGATAGGATAGAGGATAGGATAGGATAGAGGATAGGATAGGATAGAGGATAGGATAGGATAGAGGATAGGATAGGACATAGGATTGGATAGGATACGATAGAGGATAGGATAGGATAGGATAGAGAATAGGGTAGGGGATTCGATAGGATAGAGGATAGGAGACGATAGAGGATAGGATAGGTCATTGGATAGGATAGAGGACTGGAGACGATAGAGGATAGGATAGGATAGAGGATAGGATAGGATAGAGGATAGGATAGGATAGAGGATAGGATAGGATAGAGGATAGGATAGGATAGAGGATAGGATAGGATAGGATAGAGGATAGGATAGGATAGAGGATATTATAGGACAGAGGATAGGATAGGATAGGATTGAGGATAGTATAGGATAGAGGATACGATATTATAGTGGATATTATAGGATAGAGGATAGGATAGGATAGAGGATAGGATAGGATAGATGATATGATAGGATAGGATAGAGGATAGGATAGCATGGAGGATAGGATACGATAGATGATATGATAGGATAGGATAGAGGATAGGATAGCATGGAGGATAGGATAGGATAGGGGGATAGGATAGGATACAGGATAGGATAGGATAGAGGTTTGGATAGGATAGAGGATAGGATAGGATAGAGGATAGGATAGGATAGAGGATACCATATAGGATTGGATAGGATAGAGGATAGGATAGGATAGACGATAGGATAGGATAGAGGATAGGATATGATAGAGGATAGGATACGATAGAGGATAGGATAGGATAGAGGATAGGATAGGATATAGGATAGGATGGGATAGAGGATAGGATAGGATAGAGGATTGGATGGGGTCGAGGATAGGAGACGATAGAGGATAGCATAAGATAGAGGATAGGATAGGATAGAGGATAGGAGAGGATTGAAGATAGGATAGCATAGAGGATAGGATAGAGGATAGGATAGAGGATTGGATAGGATAGATGATATTATAGGAAAGAGGATACGATAGGATGGAGGATAGGATAGGATAGAGGATCAGATAGGATAGCGGCAAAGGATAGCATAGAGTATAGGATAGGATAGAGGATAGGATAGGATAGCGGATAGGATAGGATGGAGTATAGGATAGAATTGAGGATAGGATAGGAACGAGGATAGGATAGGATAGAGAATAGGATAGGATAGATGATATGATAGGATAGGATAGGATAGAGGATAGGATAGCATGGAGGATATGATTGGATTAAGGATAGGATAGGATAGAGGATAGGATAGCATGGAGGATAGGATAGGATTAAGGATAGGATAGGTTAGAGGATAGGATAGGATAGAGGATAGGATAGGATAGAGGATAGGATAGGATTGAGTATAATATATAGGATTGGATAGGATAGAGGATAGGATACGATAGAGGATTGGATGGAATAGAAGATACGATAGAGAATAGGATAGTATAGAGGATATGATAGGAAAGAGGATACGATAGGATAGAGGATAGGATAGGATAGAGGATAGGATAGGATAGATGATATTATAGGATAGAGGACAGGATAGGACAGAGGAAACGATATTATAGAGGATAGGATAGGATAGAGGACAAGATCGGATAGAGGATAGGATAGGGGATTGGATAGGATAGAGGATAGGATAGGATAGAGGATAGGATAGTATAGAGGATAGGATAGGATAGAGGATAGGATAGGATAGAGGATAGGATAGGATATTGGATACGATAGGATTGAAGATAGGATTGGAGAGAGGATAGGATAGGATAAAGGATAGGATAGAATAGTGGATAGGATAGGATAGAGGATAGCATAGAGAATAGGGTAGGATACAGGATAGGATAGGCGATTGGATAGGATAGATGATATTATAGGAAAGAGGATATGATATGATAGAGGATACGATATTATAGAGGATAGGGTAGGATAGAGGATAGGATAGGATAGAGGATAGGATAGGATAGTGGATAGGATAGGATTGAGGATAGGATAGGAAAGAGGATAGGATAGGATAGAGGAGAGGATAGGATAGAGGATTGGATAGGATAGAGGATACGATCTTCTAGAGGATTGGATAGGATAGAGGAAAGGATAGGATAGTGGAAAGGATAGGATAGAGGATAGGATAGGGGATTGATAGGATAGAGGATAGGAGGCGAAATAGGATAAGATTGGATACAGAATAGGATAGATAATAAGATAGAGGATTGGATAGGATAGAGGATAGGATAGGATAGCGGATAGGATAGGATGGAGTATAGGATAGAATTGAGGATAGGATAGGAACGAGGATAGGATAGGATAGAGAATAGGATAGGATAGATGATATGATATTATAGGATAGGATAGAGGATAGGATAGTATGGAGGATATGATAGGATTAAGGATAGGATAGGATAGAGGATACGATAGCATGGAGGATAGGATAGGATTAAGGATAGGATAGGTTAGAGGATAGGATAGGATAGAGGATAGGATAGGATAGAGGATAGGAAAGGATAGACGATAGGATAGGATAGAGGATAGGATAAAGGATTGGATAGGATAGAGGACAGGATACGATAAAGTATAGGATAGGATAGAGGATAGGATAGGATAGAGAATAGGATAGGAAAGAGGATAGGATAGGATAGTGGATAGGATAGGATAGAGGATATGATAGGATAGAGGATAGGATAGGATAGGGGGATAGGATAGGATAGAGGATAGGATAGGATAGAGGTTTGGATAGGATAGAGGATAGGATAGGATAGAGGATAGGATAGGATAGAGGATAGGATAGGATAGAGGATACGATATAGAATTGGATAGGATAGAGGATAGGATAGGAAAGAGGATAGGATAGGATAGAGAATGGGATAGGATAGAGGATAGGATAGGATAGGGAATATGATAGGGGATTGGATAGGATAGATGATAGGATAGGATTGAGGATAGGATAGGGAAGAGGATAGGATAGGAAAGAGATTCGGATAGGGTAGATGATGTTATAGGAAAGAGGATAGGATATGATAGCGGATACGATATTATAGAGAATAGGATGGGATGGAGGATCGGATAGGATAGGATAGAGGATAGGATAGAGGATTGGATGGGATAGAGGATAGGATAGGATAGTGGATAGGATAGGATAGAGGATATGATAGGATAGAGTATGGGATAGGGAAGAGGATGGGATAGGATAGAGAATAGCGTAGGATAGATGATATTATAGGATAGAGGATAGGACAGGATTCGATTGAGGATAGCATATGATAGAGGATAGGATAGAGTATAGGATAGAGGATTGGAAAGGATAGAGGATAGAGGATAGGATAGGATAGAGGATAGGATAGGATAGAGGATAGGATAGGAGATTGGATAGGATACAGGCTAGGAGACGATAGAGAATAGGATAGGATAGATGGTATTATAGGAAAGTGGATACGATAGGATAGAGAATAGGATAGGAAAGACGATACGATAGGATAGAGGAAAGGATAGGATAGAGGATAGGATAGGATAGAGGATAGGATAGGATTGAGGATAGGATTGGAGAGGATAGGATAGGATAAAGGATAGGATAGGATAGAGAATAGGATAGGAAAGACGATAGGATAGGATAGAGAATGGGATTTGATAGAGGATAGGATAGGATAGAGGATAGCACAGAGAATAGGATAGGATAGAGGAAAATGATAGGATTGAGGATAGGATTGGAGAGAGGATAGGATAGGGTAGAGGATAGGATAGGATAGAGGATAGGATAGGATAGACGATAGGATAGGATAGAGGATAGGATATGATAGAGGATAGGATGGGATAGAGGATAGGATAGGATAGAGGATAGGATAGGATAGAGGATAGGATAGGCTAGAGGATAGGATAGGATAGGATAGAGGATAGGATAGGATAGAGAATACGATAGGATAGAGGATAGGATAGGATAGAGGATAGGATAGGCTAGAGGATAGGATAGGATAGAGGATAGGATCGGATAGAGGATAGGATAGGATAGAGGATAGGATAGGATAGGATAGAGGATAGGATAGGATAGAGGACAGGAGAGGATAGAGGATAGGATAGCATAGAGGATAGGATAGGATAGAGGATAGGATAGGATAGAGGATAGGATAGGATAGGATAGAGGATAGGATAGGCTAGAGGATAGGATAGGATAGAGGACAGGATACAGGATAGGGTAGGACAGAGGATAGGATAGGGTAGAGGATAGCATAGGAGAGATGATATGATGGGATAGAGGATAGTATAGGATAGAGGATAAGATATTATAGAGGATAGGATAGGGTAGAGTATAGGATAGGATAGAGGATATTATAGGATAGTGGATAGGATAGGATAGAGGATATGATAGGATAGAGTATAGGATAGGGCAGAGTATGGGATAGGATAGAGGATACGATAGGATAGAGGATAGGATAGGATAGAGGATAGGATAGGATAGATGATATTATAGGAAAGAGGATAGGATATGATAGAGGATACGATATTATAGAGGATAGGATAGGATAGCAGATAGGATAGCATGGAGTATAGGATGGAATTGAGGATAGGATAGGGTTGAGGATAGGATAGGATAGAGGATAGGATCGGATAGAGGATAGGATAGGATAGAGGATAGGATACAGGATAGGGTAGGACAGAGGATAGGATAGGGTAGAGGATAGCATAGGAGAGATGATATGATGGGATAGAGGATAGTATAGGATAGAGGATAAGATATTATAGAGGATAGGATAGGGTAGAGTATAGGATAGGATGGAGGATATTGAGGATAGTGGATAGGATAGGATAGAGGATATGATAGGATAGAGTATAGGATAGGGCAGAGTATGGGATAGGATAGAGGATACGATAGGATAGAGGATAGGATAGAGGATAGGATAGGAAAGAGGATAGGATAGGATAGAGGGTAGGATAGGATAGACGATAGGATAGGATAGATGATATTATAGGATAGAGGACAGGATATGATAGAGGATACGATCTTATAGAGGATAGGATAGGATAGAGGAAAGGATGGGATAGTGGAAAGGATAGGATAGAGGATAGGACAGGGGATTGGATAGGATAGAGGATAGGAGACGAAAGAGGATAGGATTGGATAGAGAATAGGATAGAGGATAGGATAGAGGATTGGATAGGATAGAGGATATTATAGGATAGAGGATAGGATATGATAGAGGATACGTTATTATAGAGGATAGGATAGGATAGCGGATAGGATAGGATGGAGTATAGGATGGAATTGAGGATAGGATAGGGTTGAGGATAGGATAGGATAGAGGATAGGATCGGATAGAGGATAGGATAGGGGATTGGATAGGATAGAGGATAGGAGACGAAAGAGGATAGGATTGGATAGAGAATAGGATAGAGGATAGGATAGAGGATTGGATAGGATAGAGGATATTATAGCATACAGGATAGGATATGATAGAGGATAGGATAGGATAGAGGATAGGATAGGATATAGGATAGGATGGGATAGAGGATAGGATAGGATAGAGGATAGGATAGGAAAGAGGATAGGATAGGATAGAGAATGGGATAGGATAGAGGATAGGATAGGATAGAGGATAGCACAGAGAATAGGATAGGATAGAGAATATGATAGGCGATTGGATAGGGTAGATGATAGGATAGGATTGAGGATAGGATAGGAAAGAGGATAGGAGAGGATAGAGGATAGGATAGGATTGAGTATAGAATATAGGATTGGATAGGATAGAGGATAGGATACGATAGAGGATTGGATGGAATAGAAGATACGATAGAGAATAGGATAGTATAGAGGATATGATAGGATAGAGGATACGATAGGATAGAGGATAGGATAGGATAGAGGATAGGATAGGATAGATGATATTATAGGATAGAGGATATTGTAGGATAGTGGATAGGATAGGATAGAGGATATGATAGGATAGAGTATAGGATAGGGCAGAGTATGGGATAGGATAGAGGATACGATAGGATAGAGGATAGGATAGAGGATAGGATAGGAAAGAGGATAGGATAGGATAGAGGGTAGGATAGGATAGACGATAGGATAGGATAGATGATATTATAGGATAGAGGACAGGATATGATAGAGGATACGATCTTATAGAGGATAGGATAGGATAGAGGAAAGGATGGGATAGTGGAAAGGATAGGATAGAGGATAGGACAGGGGATTGGATAGGATAGAGGATAGGAGACGAAAGAGGATAGGATTGGATAGAGAATAGGATAGAGGATAGGATAGAGGATTGGATAGGATAGAGGATATTATAGGATAGAGGATAGGATATGATAGAGGATACGTTATTATAGAGGATAGGATAGGATAGCGGATAGGATAGGATGGAGTATAGGATGGAATTGAGGATAGGATAGGGTTGAGGATAGGATAGGGTTGAGGATAGGATGGGGTATGGACGTGAGGGTCTCCAGGCCTGTCAAGAAGGCGGAATTCCGCCTGACGGGCCTGGAGGTCTCGGTTACCCCCCAGGAGGTAATGGAGGCGGTGGCTAGGGCCGGGGGCTGCGCCGCCGGGTCCGTAAAGGTGGGGGAGCTGAAGGCCCCGCCCAACGGACTCGGCACCATTTGGGTGCAGTGCCCGGCCGTGGCGGCCTTAGCCATTGAGAAGGCTGGGAAGGTACGCGTGGGGTGGTCCACCGCCCAGGTGGTGGTGCTGGCACCACGACCAATGCAGTGCTTCCGCTGCTTGGCCCTTGGCCATGTCAGGCAGCGGTGCACTGCAGAGGTCGACCGCAGCGGTCACTGTTACCGCTGCGGGGATGCCAGCCACCGGGCGGTGGATTGCAAGGCACCACCCCACTGCGTGGTATGTGCCGCGGCCGGCCGACCGGCGGGTCACAAGGCGGGGAGCAAGTCGTGCTCCCCGCCCCCAAAGGCCAACAGGAAGGTAAAAGGGGTGGGCGGTGTGGCGCCCCCCCCAAACACCGTTAACACCGGCGACGAAGACGGCCACTCCCCCAACCGATAAACAGGGGAAGGGTATGGAGGTGGAGGTGGCCCCTGGCGGGTCGGGGGAGTCATCCCCCCCGACACCCGCGCAGGGCGCTGGAGAGGGGACTAGCGCGGGGACCCAATAATGGCCCACACTCCGCGCCGGTCCCCTCTACCGGTACTCCAGGCCAACCTCAACCACTGCCGCCGGGCCCAGGACCTGATGATCCAATGCCTGGCGGGGTGGGGGGTTGGCCTGGCCGTCGCCACGGAGCCGTACAGGGTCCCGGACCATCCACACTGGTCCGGTGACCTTGACGGCTCCGTGGCGATGTGGTGGGATCGCCATTCGGCGAGTGTACCCCCCTGCTCCGTGGTCGAACGGGGCAGGGGGATGATTTTAGTGAAGTGGGGAGGACTTCTGGTCGTGGGGTGCTACAACTCACCCAGCTGCGACTCCGCCGAACTCGGGTTGTTTTTGGACCGGCTGGGGCTGATGATAGCCCCATATATAGCCGGTCCGGTGTTGGTCCTGGGGGACCTCAATGCGAGGTCCACCACGTGGGGTAACCCCAGGACCAACACCCGAGGCGGAGTCCTAGAAGACTGGGCGGAGGGGATGGAGCTCCGGTTGATTAACCGGGGCTCCGTGCCTACGTGCGTGAGGTGGAACGGCTGGTCCATTGTGGACGTTACGTTTGCGACGGCCGCCGCCTCACGCCGTGTGTCCAATTGGCGGGTCCTTGATGGAGAGACCTTGTCGGACCACTGCTACGTCCTGATGGACGTGGCAGTGGTCTCGGACCCGCCGTTGGACACGCCCCTCCGACGTGGCACCCCTTCAGCGCCAAGATGGGCGCTGAAGCGACTAGACGGGGACCTGTTGAGGGCCGTGATTATCGGCTCCGCCTGGCCTTCGGCCAGGGAGCGCGGGGTGAATGAGGGGGCGGCCTGGATTCGGGACACGTTACAAATGATTTGTGACGTGGCGATGCCCCGGGTCCAGGCTCAGCCCCCGAGAAAGACCGTTTACTGGTGGTCGGGCGAGCTGGCCGAACTCCGTTGTTCGGCCGGCCGTGCCCGCCGCCAGTACACCCGCGCCCGTCGCCGCCATTTCCTGGGCGGCGACGCGGAGCCGAGGGTCGCCGAGCTGTACAGGGAGTACAGATCGGCGGCCGTGGCCCTCAAGCGAGCTATTGCCGCAGCTAAGGCCGGGGCCTGGGACGAGCTCCTGCTCACCCTCCGTGACGATCCGTGGGGACGCCCATATAAGGCGGTGCTTGGGAAGCTCCGCCCCCGGGCGTCCCCTGTCACGGAGAGGTTGGACCCGGAACTTCTGGGGCGCGTTATCGATACCCTCTTCCCCCTCGCGGAGGAGGGGAGGTGGGTACGCGCCCCAGGTCCGACCATGGGATGGTCGGACGAGTTCCGGGTCACCGAGCTGGAGCTTGACCGGGCCGTCCGGGAGCTCCGGGCCGGGGGCAAGAAGGCCCCTGGCCCCGATGGGGTTCCCGGGAGCGTAATGGTCTTAGCCATAGAGGTCCTCGCCCCGGCGTTCAGGAGCGTCATGGACGCGAGCCTGCGCCGGGGAGTCTTCCCCACTGTTTGGAAGCAAGCGTGCCTGGTTCTCCTCCACAAGGAGGGGAAACCCGCAGAGTCTCCCTCTGCATACCGGCCGGTATGTTTGCTCGACGAGGCGGGCAAGCTATTCGAAAGAATAATTGCCGCCCGCCTCGTCGAGCACCTGTCGCGGGGTGGTCCCGACCTGAGCGACAGCCAGTATGGATTCCGGAGGGGGCGCTCTACAATAGACGCATTAGAGCGTCTGCGCCTCCTCCGGGAAAGGGCTGTCGCTCGGGGCGGGGTGTTGATGGCTGTTTCGTTGGACATATCCAATGCTTTCAACACCCTGCCCTGGTCGGAGATAATGGGGGCCCTGGACCATTTCCAGGTGCCCCCTTATCTCCGGGAGGTGGTCGGCGACTATCTCCGCGACAGGGAGGTGGTGTTCACCGGCCGGTATGGCATGGTTTATACGAGGGAGACGCACCGCGGGGTTCCACAGGGGTCGGTCCTTGGGCCACTCCTGTGGAACCTAGCGTATGACGCGGTGCTGCGGGTTGTCCTCCCCCCGGATACGGGTGTCATCTGTTATGCAGATGACACCCTGGTTTATGCCGAGGGGGAGGACTGGAGGAGGACCAGGCACCTTGCTGAGGCCGCCCTGGACTGCGTGGTCGGGCGAATCCGCAGAATGGGTCTGACGGTGGCCGCCGCAAAGACCGAGGCGATCTGGTTATACGGATCGTCTCGGTCGCCGCGGCCACCCCGTGGTCGGGACCTGTGGATTCGCGTCGCTGAAACCTCCGTCGCGATCGGGCCCAGGATGAGGTACCTGGGCCTGATCATAGACGGCCGCTGGCGATTCGATGGACACTTCGAGCTCCTCGCCCCCCGACTAGAGAAGACGGCAGCCGCATTGGCGCGGCTGCTGCCGAATGTCGGGGGGCCGGATTTGAAAGTACGCCGCCTCTATGTGGAGGTGGTGCGGTCTATAGCCCTGTATGGGGCCCCCGTATGGCACCGCGCGCTCGAGGCCAGCACGCCTAGCCGCAAGCTCTTTGAAAGAGTGCGGCGGCGGCTGGCCTTGCGGGTCATACGGGGGTACCGCACCATCTCCACCGAGGCGGCGGGACTCCTCGCCGTGATTCCACCCTTCACTGTGGTGGCGGCGGAGCGGGCGAAGCTATACCACATCGCCCGCTCCTTCCGCCGCCCGCCTGGGGTGGAACTCACGCGCGAGGAGGAGGAGGAGCTCGAGGGCCAGAATCGCCAGGCCCGGACGGAAAGTTTATCGGAGTGGAGGGCGCTGCTGACGCCCTCCACACGTCCGATTGTCCGGGCCCTCCTGCCCATATTTTATATATGGTGCGGGAGGCGGGGAAGGTTGACCTTCCGCCTCACGCAGGTGCTCTCCGGCCACGGCTGTTTTGGAGAGTACCTGCACAGAATGGGGCGGGAGCCGACGGCGCAG
The DNA here is from genome assembly GCF_050948215.1 of Halictus rubicundus. Classification (NCBI taxonomy): domain Eukaryota; kingdom Metazoa; phylum Arthropoda; class Insecta; order Hymenoptera; family Halictidae; genus Halictus; species Halictus rubicundus. The sequence goes on along the minus strand of NW_027488818.1, from coordinate 173,181 downwards.
TGCCACCACTGCGGCGAAGATGTCGACACGGCGCGGCACACTCTCGAGGAGTGCCCTGCTTGGGCCGGGCCGCGCCGTGTCCTGCGAGCCGCAGTGGGCGGGTGGGACCTCGCGCTGTCGACCGTGGTCGACCACATGGTCGACAGCGTGGGGTCGTGGAATGCGGTGGCCTCCTTCTGTGAGGACGTGATGTCCCGGAAGGAGGCCGCCGAGCGGGCCCGGGAACGGGACCCGGGCTCCGCGAGGAGGGTGTGGGCGCGGGGACGACCCCCGCGCCGGCGTGTGCCCCCCACGAGGGGGGCGGTGAGGGATGGGAGGGCGCGGGGGTCTCCCCCGCGTCAACCATTGCCCCCGGGAGTGGGGGGCGGAGGGGGTTTGGCGCGGGGAGTATCCCCGCGCCCTGTTTCGCCCCCACTTGTGGGGGCGCTGAATTTGGGGGCCCGGGGTGCGAGCTGACCCGGGCCCCCGGGGGGAGCGTAGCTCCCCCCGTGATTGGCCGACACCCCCCGGGTTAGTTTCCCGGTTGGTGGGGGGTGTCGGTCCCCCTCCCCCCGATAGGGGAGGGGGACCGTGGGGGGGTTTTGGGGAAAGGAAGGGTCGGGGCGTGCCGGATCGCGCCTCCGACGGCCCTTCCTTCCGGTGGCGGCGTCCTCTTGCTCTGGCCGGGGCTGGTTCCTTCGGGACACTGGCCCTGAGCGGGGCACGAGGACTCCGGGAGCTGTGGGTGGACCGAGCTGGGGCTCGGGAAGCCCAATCCGAAGGCTCCAGGGATGGGGACACCGGGCGGGTCCCTCCGCCCGGGGTCTTATAGCGTAGGCAGTGGGGGAGGCTAACCCCCTCCCCCGGGGTATGATGATAGCTGGGGGGTGTCCTGTTGAGTACTCGCGTGATCCAGGCACCTCCCGTGTAGCTTAGGTGGGCGTGAGGTTTTAGTGGGTAGTCTCCGGGGGCTCCGCCCCCCGGAGAGAATCCCACATAACCCCGGCTTCCCCCAGGGAGCCGGGGTATGTATAAAACATTTCCTCACGATAAAAAAAAAAAAAAAAAAAAAAAGGGTTGAGGATAGGATAGGATAGAGGATAGGATCGGATAGAGGATAGGATAGGGGATTGGATAGGATAGACGAGAGGATAGGATAGGATAGCGGAAAGGATAGGATAGAGTATAGAATAGGATAGAGGATATGATAGGATAGATGATAGGATATGTTATTTGGTTGGTATATGTTATAGGATATGTATGCAGAGTATAGGATAGGTGATTGGATAGGATAGAGGATAAGATATTATAGAGGATAGGATAGGGTAGAGGATAGGATAGGATAGAGAATACGATAGGATAGATGATATTATAGGATAGAGGATACGATATTATAGGGGATAGGATAGGATAGAGCATGGGATAGGATAGAGTACAGGATAGGATAGAGGATAGGATAGGATAGAGGATAGGATAGGATAGAGGATAGGATAGGATAGATGATATTATAGGATTGACGATAGGATAGGATAGAGGACAGGACGGGATAGAGGACAGGATAGAGGATTGGATATGATAGAGGATAGGATAGGATAGAGGATAGGATAGGATAGAGGATAGGATAGGATAGAAGATAGGATAGGATAGAGGATAGGATACGATAGATGATATGATAGGATAGGATAGAGGATAGGATAGCATGGAGGATAGGATACGATGGATGATATGATAGGATAGGATAGAGGATAGGGTAGCATGGAGGATAGGATAGGATTAAGGATAGGATAGGTTAGAGGATAGGATAGGATAGAGGATAGGATAGGATAGAGGATAGGAAAGGATAGAGGATCGGATAGGATAGAGGATAATATAAAGGATTGGATACGATAGAGGACAGGATACGATAAAGTATAGGATAGGATAGAGGGTAGGATAGGATAGAGAATAGGATAGGAAAGAGGATAGGATAGGATAGTGGATAGGATAGGATAGAGGATATGATAGGATAGAGTATGGGATAGGGAAGAGGATGGGATAGGATAGAGAATAGCGTAGGATAGAGGATAGGATAGGATAGAGGATAGGATAGGATAGAAGATAGGATAGGATAGAGGATAGGATACGATAGATGATATGATAGGATAGGATAGAGGATAGGATAGCATGGAGGATAGGATACGATGGATGATATGATAGGATAGGATAGAGGATAGGGTAGCATGGAGGATAGGATAGGATTAAGGATAGGATAGGTTAGAGGATAGGATAGGACAGAGGATAGGATAGGGTAGAGGAGAGCATAGGAGAGATGATATGATGGGATAGAGGATAGTATAGGATAGAGGATAAGATATTATAGAGGATAGGATAGGGTAGAGTATAGGATAGGATAGAGGATATTGTAGGATAGTGGATAGGATAGGATAGAGGATATGATAGGTTAGAGTATAGGATAGGGCAGAGTATGGGATAGGATAGAGGATACGATAGGATAGAGGATAGGATAGAGGATAGGATAGGAAAGAGGATAGGATAGGATAGAGGGTAGGATAGGATAGACGATAGGATAGGATAGACGATAGGATAGAGGATAGGACAGGATAGAGGATAGGACAGGATAGAGGATAGGATAGCATAGAAGATAGGATAGGATTGAGGATAGGATAGGATAGAGGATAGGATACAGGATAGGGTAGGACAGAGGATAGGATAGGGTAGAGGATACCATAAGATAGATGATATTATGGGATAGAGGATAGTATAGGATAGAGGATAGGATATTATAGAGGATAGGATATAATACAGGATATGATAGAGTATAGGATAGGGGATTGGATAGGATAGAGGATAGGATAGGATAGAGGGTAGGATAGGATAGAGGCTAGGATAGGATGGAGGATAGGATATAATACAGGATATGATTGGACAGAGGATAGGATAGGATAGATGATATTATAGGATAGAGGACAGGATAGGATAGAGGATACGATCTTATAGAGGATAGGATAGGATAGAGGAAAGGATAGGATAGAGTATAGAATAGGATAGAGGATATGATAGGATAGATGATAGGATATGTTATTTGGTTGGTATATGTTACAGGATATGTATGCAGAGTATAGGATAGGTGATTGGATAGGATAGAGGATAAGATATTATAGAGGATAGGATAGGGTAGAGGATAGGATAGGATAGAGAATAGGATAGGATAGATGATATTATAGGATAGAGGATACGATATTATAGGGGATAGGATAGGATAGACGATGGGATAGGATAGAGTACAGGATAGGATAGAGGATAGGATAGGATAGAGGATAGGATAGGATAGAGGATAGGATAGGATAGATGATATTATAGGATAGAGGACAGGATAGGACAGAGGAAACGATATTATAGAGGATAGGATAGGATAGAGGATACGATCTTATAGAGGATAGGATAGGATAGAGGAAAGGATGGGATAGTGGAAAGGATAGGATAGAGGATAGGACAGGGGATTGGATAGGATAGAGGATAGGAGACGAAAGAGGATAGGATTGGATAGAGAATAGGATAGAGGATAGGATAGAGGATTGGATAGGATAGAGGATATTATAGGATAGAGGATAGGATATGATAGAGGATACGTTATTATAGAGGATAGGATAGGATAGCGGATAGGATAGGATGGAGTATAGGATGGAATTGAGGATAGGATAGGGTTGAGGATAGGATAGGATAGAGGATAGAATCGGATAGAGGATAGGATAGGGGATTGGATAGGATAGAGGATAGGAGACGAAAGAGGATAGGATTGGATAGAGAATAGGATAGAGGATAGGATAGAGGATTGGATAGGATAGAGGATATTATAGCATACGGGATAGGATATGATAGAGGATAGGATAGGATAGAGGATAGGATAGGATATAGGATAGGATGGGATAGAGGATAGGATAGGATAGAGGATAGGATAGGAAAGAGGATAGGATAGGATAGAGAATGGGATAGGATAGAGGATAGGATAGGATAGAGGATAGCACAGAGAATAGGATAGGATAGAGAATATGATAGGCGATTGGATAGGGTAGATGATAGGATAGGATTGAGGATAGGATAGGAAAGAGGATAGGATAGGATAGAGGATAGGATAGGATTGAGTATAGGATATAGGATTGGATAGGATAGAGGATAGGATACGATAGAGGATTGGATGGAATAGATGATACGATAGAGAATAGGATAGTATAGAGGATATGATAGGATAGAGGATACGATAGGATAGAGGATAGGATAGGATAGAGGATAGGATAGGATAGATGATATTATAGGATAGAGGACAGGATAGGACAGAGGAAACGATATTATAGAGGATAGGATAGGATAGAGGATAAGATCGGATAGAGGATAGGATAGAGGATAGGATAGCATAGAGGATAGGATAGGATAGGGAATAGGATAGGATAGATGGTATTATAGGAAAGAGGATAGGATATGATAGAGGATACGATATTATAGAGGATAGGATAGGATAGCAGATAGGATAGCATGGAGTATAGGATGGAATTGAGGATAGGATAGGGTTGAGGATAGGATAGGATAGAGGATAGGATCGGATAGAGGATAGGATAGGATAGAGGATAGGATACAGGATAGGGTAGGACAGAGGATAGGATAGGGTAGAGGATAGCATAGGAGAGATGATATGATGGGATAGAGGATAGTATAGGATAGAGGATAAGATATTATAGAGGATAGGATAGGGTAGAGTATAGGATAGGATAGAGGATATTGTAGGATAGTGGATAGGATAGGAGAGAGGATATGATAGGATAGAGTATAGGATAGGGCAGAGTATGGGATAGAATAGAGGATACGATAGGATAGAGGATAGGATAGGATAGTGGATAGGATAGGATAGAAGAGAGGATAGGATAGAGGATAGGATAGGATAGACGATAGGATAGGATAGAGGATAGGATAGCATAGAGGATAGGATAGGATTGACGATAGGATAGGATAGAGGACAGGACGGGATAGAGGATAGGATAGAGGATTGGATAGGATAGAGGATAGGATACGATAGAGGATAGGATAGGATATAGGATAGGATAGGATAGAGAATAGGATAGGATAGATGATATTATAGGATAGAGGATACGATATTATAGGGGATAGGATAGGATAGAGGATGGGATAGGATAGAGTACAGGATAGGATAGAGGATAGGATAGGATAGAGGATAGGATAGGATAGAGGATAGGATAGTATAGATGATATTATAGGATTGACGATAGGATAGGATAGAGGATTGGATAGTATAGAGGATAGGATTGGATAGAGGATAGGATAGGGGATTGGATAGGATAGACGAGAGGATAGGATAGGATAGCGTAAAGGATAGGATAGAGTATAGAATAGGATAGAGGATATGATAGGATAGATGATAGGATATGTTAGAGTATAGGATAGGTGATTGGATAGGCTAGAGGATAGGATAGGATAGAGGATAGGATACAGGATAGGGTAGGACAGAGGATAGGATAGGGTAGAGGATAGCATAGGAGAGATGATATGATGGGATAGAGGATAGTATAGGATAGAGGATAAGATATTATAGAGGATAGGATAGGGTAGAGTATAGGATAGGATAGAGGATATTATAGGATAGTGGATAGGATAGGATAGAGGATATGATAGGATAGAGTATAGGATAGGGCAGAGTATGGATAGAATAGAGGATACGATAGGATAGAGGATAGGATAGGATAGTGGATAGGATAGGATAGAGGAGAGGATAGGATAGAGGATAGGATAGGATAGACGATAGGATAGGATAGAGGATAGGATAGCATAGAGGATAGGATAGGATTGACGATAGGATAGGATAGAGGACAGGACGGGATAGAGGATAGGATAGAGGATTGGATAGGATAGAGGATAGGATACGATAGAGGATAGGATAGGATATAGGATAGGATAGGATAGAGAATAGGATAGGATAGATGATATTATAGGATAGAGGATACGATATTATAGGGGATAGGATAGGATAGAGGATGGGATAGGATAGAGTACAGGATAGGATAGAGGATAGGATAGGATAGAGGATAGGATAGGATAGAGGATAGGATAGTATAGATGATATTATAGGATTGACGATAGGATAGGATAGAGGACAGGACGGGATAGAGGACAGGATAGAGGATTGGATAGGATAGAGGATAGGATAGGATAGAGGATAGGATAGGATAGAGGATAGGATAGGATAGAAGATAGGATAGGATAGAGGATAGGATACGATAGATGATATGATAGGATAGGATAGAGGATAGGATAGCATGGAGGATAGGATACGATAGATGATATGATAGGATAGGATAGACGATAGGGTAGCATGGAGGATATGATAGGATTACGGATAGGATAGGATAGAGGATAGGATAGCATAGAGGATAGGATAGGATTGACGATAGGATAGGATAGAGGACAGGACGGGATAGAGGATAGGATAGAGGATTGGATAGGATAGAGGATAGGATACGATAGAGGATAGGATAGGATATAGGATAGGATAGGATAGAGAATAGGATAGGATAGATGATATTATAGGATAGAGGATACGATATTATAGGGGATAGGATAGGATAGAGGATGGGATAGGATAGAGTACAGGATAGGATAGAGGATAGGATAGGATAGAGGATAGGATAGGATAGAGGATAGGATAGTATAGATGATATTATAGGATTGACGATAGGATAGGATAGAGGATTGGATAGTATAGAGGATAGGATTGGATAGAGGATAGGATAGGGGATTGGATAGGATAGACGAGAGGATAGGATAGGATAGCGTAAAGGATAGGATAGAGTATAGAATAGGATAGAGGATATGATAGGATAGATGATAGGATATGTTAGAGTATAGTATAGGTGATTGGATAGGCTAGAGGATAGGATAGGATAGAGGATAGGATACAGGATAGGGTAGGACAGAGGATAGGATAGGGTAGAGGATAGCATAGGAGAGATGATATGATGGGATAGAGGATAGTATAGGATAGAGGATAAGATATTATAGAGGATAGGATAGGATAGAGGAGAGGATAGGATAGAGGATAGGATAGGATAGACGATAGGATAGGATAGAGGATAGGATAGCATAGAGGATAGGATAGGATTGACGATAGGATAGGATAGAGGACAGGACGGGATAGAGGATAGGATAGAGGATTGGATAGGATAGAGGATAGGATACGATAGAGGATAGGATAGGATATAGGATAGGATAGGATAGAGAATAGGATAGGATAGATGATATTATAGGATAGAGGATACGATATTATAGGGGATAGGATAGGATAGAGGATGGGATAGGATAGAGTACAGGATAGGATAGAGGATAGGATAGGATAGAGGATAGGATAGGATAGAGGATAGGATAGTATAGATGATATTATAGGATTGACGATAGGATAGGATAGAGGACAGGACGGGATAGAGGACAGGATAGAGGATTGGATAGGATAGAGGATAGGATAGGATAGAGGATAGGATAGGATAGAGGATAGGATAGGATAGAAGATAGGATAGGATAGAGGATAGGATACGATAGATGATATGATAGGATAGGATAGAGGATAGGATAGGATAGAGAATAGGATAGGAAAGAGGATAGGATAGGATAGTGGTTAGGATAGGATAGAGGATATGATAGGATAGAGTATGGGATAGGGAAGAGGATGGGATAGGATAGAGAATAGCGTAGGATAGATTATATTATAGGATAGAGGATAGGATAGGATAGAGGATAGGATAGGATTCGAATGAGGATAGCATATGATAGAGGATAGGATAGAGGATAGGATAGGATAGAGGATAGGATAGGATAGTGGATAGGATAGGATAGAGGATAGGATAGAATAGAGGATAGGATAGAATAGACGATAGGATAGGATAGAGGATAGGATAGCATAGAGGATAGGATAGGTTAGTGGATAGGATAGGATAGAGGATAGGATAGGATTGAGGATAGGATAGGATAGACGATAGGATAGGATAGAGGATAGGATAGCATAGAGGATAGGATAGGATTGACGATAGGATAGGATTGACGATAGGATAGGATAGAGGACAGGACGGGATAGAGGATAGGATAGAGGATGAGATAGGATAGAGGATAAGATACGATAGAGGATAGGATAGGATAGAGGATAGGATAGGATAGAGAATAGGATAGGATAGATGATATTATAGGATAGAGGATACGATATTATAGGGGTTAGGATAGGATAGAGGATGGGATAGGATAGAGTACAGGATAGGATAGAGGATAGGATAGGATACAGGATAGGATAGAGGATAGGATAGGATGGAGGATATGATAGGAAAGAGGATAGGATATGATAGAGGATAGGATAGGATTGAGGACAGGATAAAATAGAAGATAGGATAATATAGAAGACACGATAGGATAGAGGATAGGATAGGATAGAGGATAGGATAGGATAGAGGATAGGATAGGATAGAGGATAGGATAGGATAGAAGATAGGATTGGATAGAGGATAGGATACGATAGATGATATGATAGGATAGGATAGAGGATAGGATAGCATGGAGGATAGGATAGGATTAAGGATAGGATAGGATAGAGGATAGGATAGGATGGAGGATAGGATAGGATTAAGGATAGGATACGTTAGAGAATAGGATAGGATACTTGATAGGATAGGATAGAGGATAGGAATGGATAGAGGATAGGATAGGATATAGGATAGGATAAAGGATTGGATACGATAGAGTATAGGATAGGATAGAGGATAGGATAGGATAGAGAATAGGATAGGAAAGAGGATAGGATAGGATAGTGGATAGGATAGGATAGAGGATATGATAGGGTAGAGTATGGGTTAGGGAAGAGGATGGGATAGGATAGAGAATAGCGTAGGATAGATGATATTATAGGATAGAGGATAGGATAGGATAGAGGATAGGATAGGATAGAGGATTGGATAGGATAGAGGATAGAGGATAGGATAGGATAGAGGATAGGATAGGATAGAGGATAGGATAGGATAGAGGATAGGATGGGATAGAGGATAGGATAGGATAGAGAATAGGATAGGAAAGAGGATAGGATAGGATAGTGGATAGGATAGGATAGAGGATAGGATACAGGATAGGGTAGGACAGAGGATAGGATAGGGTAGAGGATAGCATAGGAGAGATGATATGATGGGATAGAGGATAGTATAGGATAGAGGATAAGATATTATAGAGGATAGGATAGGGTAGAGTATAGGATAGGATAGAGGATATTGTAGGATAGTGGATAGGATAGGATAGAGAGTAGGATAGGATAGACGATAGGATAGGATAGAGGATAGGATAGAGGATAGGACAGGATAGAGGATAGGACAGGATAGAGGATAGGATAGCATAGAAGATAGGATAGGATTGAGGATAGGATAGGATAGAGGATAGGATACAGGATAGGGTAGGACAGAGGATAGGATAGGGTAGAGGATACCATAGGATAGATGATATTATGGGATAGAGGATAGTATAGGATAGAGGATAGGATATTATAGAGGATAGGATATAATACAGGATATGATAGAGTATAGGATAGGGGATTGGATAGGATAGAGGATAGGATAGGATAGAGGGTAGGATAGGATAGAGGCTAGGATAGGATGGAGGGTAGGATATAATACAGGATATGATTGGACAGAGGATAGGATAGGATAGATGATATTATAGGATAGAGGACAGGATAGGATAGAGGATACGATCTTATAGAGGATAGGATAGGATAGAGGAAAGGATGGGATAGTGGAAAGGGTAGGATAGAGGATAGGACAGGGGATTGGATAGGATAGAGGATAGGAGACGAAAGAGGATAGGATTGGATAGAGAATAGGATAGAGGATAGGATAGAGGATTGGATAGGATAGAGGATATTATAGGATAGAGGATAGGATATGATAGAGGATACGCTATTATAGAGGATAGGATAGGATAGCGGATAGGATAGGATGGAGTATAGGATGGAATTGAGGATAGGATAGAATAGAGGATAGGATAGAATAGACGATAGGATAGGATAGAGGATAGGATAGCATAGAGGATAGGATAGGATAGAGGATAGGATAGGATAGAGGATAGGATAGGATAGTGGATAGGATAGGATAGAGGATAGGATAGGATAGAGGATAGGATAGGATAGACGATAGGATAGGATAGAGGATAGGATAGCATAGAGGATAGGATAGGATTGACGATAGGATAGGATAGAGGACAGGACGGGATAGAGGATAGGATAGAGGATTGGATAGGATAGAGGATAGGATACGATAGAGGATAGGATAGGATAGAGGATAGGATAGGATAGAGAATAGGATAGGATAGATGATATTATAGGATAGAGGATACGATATTATAGGGGATAGGATAGGATAGAGGATGGGATAGGATAGAGTACAGGATAGGATAGAGGATAGGATAGGATACAGTATAGGATAGAGGATAGGATAGGATGGAGGATAGGATAGGATAGAGGATAGGATAGGGTAGAGGATATTATAGGACAGAGGATAGGATAGGATAGGATTGAGGATAGGATAGGATAGAGGATACGATATTATAGAGGCTATTATACTATAGTGGATAGGATAGGATAGAGGATAGGATAGGATAGAGAATAGGATAGGAAAGAGGATAGGATATGATAGAGGATAGGATAGGATTGAGGACAGGATAAAATAGAAGATAGGATAATATAGAAGATAGGATAGGATAGAGGATAGGATAGGATAGAGGATAGGATAGGATAGAGGATAGGATAGGATAGAGGATAGGATAGGATAGAAGATAGGATTGGATAAAGGATAGGATACGATAGATGATATGATAGGATAGGATAGAGGATAGGATAGCATGGAGGATAGGATAGGACTAAGGATAGGATAGGATAGAGGATAGGATAGCATGGAGGATAGGATAGGATTAAGGATAGGATACGTTAGAGGATAGGATAGGATACAGGATAGGATAGGATAGAGGATAGGAAAGGATAGAGGATAGGATAGGATAGAGGATAGGATAAAGGATTGGATAGGATAGGGGACAGGATACGATAGAGTATAGGATAGGATAGAGGATAGGATAGGATACAGGATAGGATAGGAAAGAGGATAGGATAGGATAGTGGATAGGATAGGATAGAGGATAGGATAGGATAGAGGATAGGATAGGATAGACGATAGGATAGGATAGAGGATAGGATAGCATAGAGGATAGGATAGGATTGACGATAGGATAGGATAGAGGACAGGACGGGATAGAGCATAGGATAGGATAGATGATATTATAGGATAGAGGATACGATATTATAGGGGATAGGATAGGATAGAGGATGGGATAGGATAGAGTACAGGATAGGATAGAGGATAGGATAGGATAGAGGATAGGATAGGATAGAGGATAGGATAGGATAGAGGATAATATAAAGGATTGGATAGGATAGAGGACAGGATACGATAAAGTATAGGATAGGATACAGGATAGGATAGGATAGAGAATAGGATAGGAAAGAGGATAGGATAGGTTAGTGGGTAGGATAGGATAGAGGATATGATAGGATAGAGTATGGGATAGGGAAGAGGATGGGATAGGATAGAGAATAGCGTAGGATAGATTATATTATAGGATAGAGGATAGGATAGGATAGAGGATAGGATAGGATAGAAGATAGGATAGGATAGAGGATAGGATACGATAGATGATATGATAGGATAGGATAGAGGATAGGATAGCATGGAGGATAGGATACGATAGATGATATGATAGGATAGGATAGAGGATAGGGTAGCATGGTGGATAGGATAGGATTAAGGATAGGATAGGTTAGAGGATCTGATAGGATAGAGGATAGGATAGGATAGAGGATAGGAAAGGATAGAGGATAGGATAGGATAGAGGATAATATAAAGGATTGGATAGGATAGAGGACAGGATACGATAAAGTATAGGATAGGATAGAGGATAGGATAGGATAGAGAATAGGATAGGAAAGAGGATAGGATAGGATAGTGGTTAGGATAGGATAGAGGATATGATAGGATAGAGTATGGGATGGGGAAGAGGATGGGATAGGATAGAGAATAGCGTAGGATAGATTATATTATAGGATAGAGGATAGGATAGGATAGAGGATAGGATAGGATTCGATTGAGGATAGCATATGATAGAGGATAGGACAGAGGATAGGATAGGATAGAGGATAGGATAGGATAGTGGATAGGATAGGATAGAGGATAGGATAGAATAGAGGATAGGATAGAATAGACGATAGGATAGGATAGAGGATAGGATAGCATAGAGGATAGGATAGGATAGAGGATAGGATAGGATAGAGGATAGGATAGGATAGTGGATAGGATAGGATAGAGGATAGGATAGGATAGAGGATAGGATAGGATAGACGATAGGATAGGATAGAGGATAGGATAGCATAGAGGATAGGATAGAGGATAGGATAGCATAGAGGACAGGACGGGATAGAGGATAGGATAGAGGATTGGATAGGATAGAGGATAGGATACGATAGAGGATAGGGTAGGATAGAGGATAGGATAGGATAGAGAATAGGATAGGATAGATGATATTATAGGATAGAGGATACGATATTATAGGGGATATGATAGGATAGAGGATAGGATAGGATAGAGAATAGGATAGGATAGAGGATAGGATAGGATAGAAGACAGGATTGGATAGAGGATACGATACGATAGATGATATGATAGGATAGGATAGAGGATAGGATAGCATGGAGGATAGGATAGGATTAAGGATAGGATAGGATAGAGGATAGGATAGCATGGAGGATAGGATAGGATTAAGGATAGGATAGGATAGAGGATAGGATAGGATAGAGGATATGATAGGATAGAGTATGGGTTAGGGAAGAGGATGGGATAGGATAGAGAATAGCGTAGGATAGATGATATTATAGGATAGAGGATAGGATAGGATAGAGGATAGGATAGCATTCGATTGAGGATAGCATATGATAGAGGATAGGATAGAGGATTGGATAGGATAGAGGATAGAGGATAGGATAGGGGATAGGATACGATAGAGGATAGGATAGGATAGAGGATAGGATAGGATAGAGAATAGGATAGGATAGATGATATTATAGGATAGATTATACGATATTATAGGGGATAGGATAGGATAGTGGATAGGATAGGATAGAGGATAGGATAGGATAGAGGATAGGATAGGATAGACGATAGGATAGGATAGAGGATAGGATAGCATAGAGGATAGGATACAGGATAGGATAGCATAGAGGACAGGACGGGATAGAGGATAGGATAGAGGATTGGATAGGATAGAGGATAGGATACGATAGAGGATAGGGTAGGATAGAGGATAGGATAGGATAGAGAATAGGATAGGATAGATGATATTATAGGATAGAGGATACGATATTATAGGGGATATGATAGGATAGAGGATAGGATAGGATAGAGGATAGGATAGGATAGAGGATATGATAGGATAGAGAATAGCGTAGGATAGATGACATTATAGGATAGAGGATAGGATAGGATAGAGGATAGGATAGGATTCGATTGAGGATAGCATATGATAGAGGATAGGATAGAGGATTGGATAGGATAGAGGATAGAGGATAGGATAGGGGATAGGATACGATAGAGGATAGGATAGGATAGAGGTTAGGATAGGATAGAGAATAGGATAGGATAGATGATATTATAGGATAGATTATACGATATTATAGGCGATAGGATAGGATAGAGGATAGGATAGGATAGAGGATATTATAGGACAGAGGATAGGATAGGATAGGATTGAGGATAGGATAGGATAGAGGATAGGATAGGATGGAGGATAGGATAGGATAGAAGATAGGATAGGATAGAGGATAGGAAACGATAGATGATATGATAGGATAGGATAGAGGATAGGATAGGATAGAGGATAGGATAGCATGGAGGATAGGATAGGATTATGGATAGGATAGGTTAGAGGATAGGATAGGATAGAGGATAGGATAGGATAGAGGATGGGAAATGATAGATTATAGGATAGGATAGAGGATAGGATAAAGGATTGGATAGGATAGAGGACAGGATACGATAGAGTATAGGATAGGATAGAGGATAGGATAGGATAGAAAATAGGATAGGAAAGAGGATAGGATAGGATAGTGGATAGGATAGGATAGAGGATATGATAGGATAGAGTATGGGATAGGGAAGAGGATGGGATAGGATAGAGAATAGCGTAGGATAGATGATATTATAGGATAGAGGATAGGATAGGATTCGATTGAGGATAGCATATGATAGAGGATAGGACAGAGTATAGGATTGAGGATTGGAAAGGATAGAGGATAGAGGATAGGATAGGATAGAGGATAGGATAGGATAGAGGATAGGATAGGATAGAGGATAGGATAGGATAGAGGATAGGATTAGGATTGAGGATAGGATAGGATAGAAGATAGGATAGGATATAGGATAGGATAGGATAGAGGATAGGATAGGATAGAGGATAGGATAGGATAGAGGATAGGATAGGATAGAGGATAGGATAGGATAGATGATAGGATAGGGTAGTGGATAGGATAGGATAGAGGATATGTTAGGATAGAGTATGGGATATGGAAGAGGATGGGATAGGATAGAAAATAGCGTAGGATAGATGATATTATAGGATAGAGGATAGGATAGGATAGAGGATAGGATAGGATTCGATTTAGGATAGCATATGATAGAGGATAGGATAGAGTATAGGATAGAGGATTGGATATTATAGAGGATAGAGGATAGGATAGGATAGAGGATAGGATAGGATAGAGGATAGGATAGGATAGAGGATAGGATAGGGTAGAGGATAGGATAGGATAGAGGATAGGATAGGATAGAGGATAGGATAGGATAGAGGATAGGATAGGATAGAGGATAGGATAGGATAGAGGATAGGATAGGATAGAGGATAGGATAGGATAGAGGAAAGGATAGGATAGAGGATAGGATAGGATAGAGGATAGGATAGGATAGAGGATAGGATAGGATAGAGGATAGGATAGGATAGAGGATAGGGGATTGGATAGGATAGAGGATAGGATTCGATAGAGGACAGGATAGGATAGGATTGCGGAAAGGATAGGATAGAGGATAGGATAGGATAGAGGATAGGATAGGATAGAGGATAGGATAGGATTGAGGATAGGATAGGATAGAAGATAGGATAGGATATAGGATAGGATAGGATAGAGGATAGGATAGGATAGAGGATAGGAGAGGATAGAGGATAGGATAGGATAGAGGATAGGATAGGATAGAGGATAGGATAGGATAGAGGAGAAGATATTATAGAGGATAGAATAGGGTAGAGGATAGGATAGGATAGAGGATAGGATAGGATAAACGATAGGATAGGATAGAGGATAGGATATGATAGAGGATAGGATAGGATAGAGGATAGGATAGGATAGAGGATAGGATAGGATAGATGATAGGATAAAGGATTGGATAGGATAGAGGACAGGAAACGATAGAGTATAGGATAGGATAGAGGATGGGATAGGATAGAGAATAGGATACGAAAGAGGATAGGATAGGGTAGTGGATAGGATAGGATAGAGGATATGTTAGGATAGAGTCTGGGATATGGAAGAGGATGGGATAGGATAGAGAATAGCGTAGGATAGATGATATTATAGGATAGAGGATAGGATAGGATAGAGGATAGGATAGGATAGGATAGAGGATAGGATAGGATAGAGGATAGGATAGGATAGAGGATAGGATAGGATAGAGGATAGGATAGGATAGAGGATAGGATAGGATAGAGGATAGGATAGGATAGAGGATAGGATAGGATAGAGGATAGGATAGGATAGAGGATAGGATAGGATAGAGGATAGGATAGGATAGAGGATAGGATAGGATAGAGGATAGGATAGGATAGAGGATAGGATAGGATAGAGGATAGGATAGGATAGAGGATAGGATAGGATAGAGGATAGGATAGGATAGAGGATAGGATAGGATAGAGGATAGGATAGGATAGAGGATAGGATAGGATAGAGGATAGGATAGGATAGAGGATAGGATAGGATAGAGGATAGGATAGGATAGAGGATAGGATAGGATAGAGGATAGGGGATTGGATAGGATAGAGGATAGGATTCGATAGAGGACAGGATAGGATAGGATTGCGGAAAGGATAGGATAGAGGATAGGATAGGATAGAGGATAGGATAGGATAGAGGATAGGATAGGATAGAGGATAGGATAGGATAGAGGATAGGATAGGATAGAGGATAGGATAGGATAGAGGATAGGATAGGATAGAGGATAGGATAGGATAGAGGATAGGATAGGATAGAGGGTAGGATAGGATAGAGGATAGGATAGGATGGAGGATAGGATAGAGGATAGGATAGGATAGCGGATAGTATAGGATAGAGGATAGGATAGGATAGTGGATAGGATAGGATAGAGGATAGGCTAGGATAGAGGATAGGATAGGATAGACGATACGATAGGATAGAGGATAGGATAGCATAGAGGATAGGATAGGATTGACGATAGGATAGGATAGAGGACAGGACGGGATAGAGGATAGGATAGAGGATTGGATAGGATAGAGGATAGGATACGATAGAGGATAGGATAGGATAGAGGATAGGATAGGATAGAGGATAGGATAGGATAGAGGATAGGATAGGATAGAGGATAGGATAGGATAGAGGATAGGATAGGATAGAGGATAGGATAGGATAGAGGATAGGATTAGGATTGAGGATAGGATAGGATAGAAGATAGGATAGGATATAGGATAGGATAGGATAGAGGATAGGATAGGATAGAGGATAGGATAGGATAGAGGATAGGATAGGATAGAGGATAGGATAGGATAGAGGAAAGGATAGGATTCGATTTAGGATAGCATATGATAGAGGATAGGATAGAGTATAGGATAGAGGATTGGATATTATAGAGGATAGAGGATAGGATAGGATAGAGGATAGGATAGGATAGAGGATAGGATAGGATAGAGGATAGGATAGGGTAGAGGATAGGATAGGATAGAGGATAGGATAGGATAGAGGATAGGATAGGATAGAGGATAGGATAGGATAGAGGATAGGATAGGATAGAGGATAGGATAGGATAGAGGATAGGATAGGATAGAGGAAAGGATAGGATAGAGGATAGGATAGGATAGAGGATAGGATAGGATAGAGGATAGGATAGGATAGAGGATAGGATAGGATAGAGGATAGGATAGGATAGAGGATAGGGGATTGGATAGGATAGAGGATAGGATTCGATAGAGGACAGGATAGGATAGGATTGCGGAAAGGATAGGATAGAGGATAGGATAGGATAGAGGATAGGATAGGATAGAGGATAGGATAGGATTGAGGATAGGATAGGATAGAAGATAGGATAGGATATAGGATAGGATAGGATAGAGGATAGGATAGGATAGAGGATAGGAGAGGATAGAGGATAGGATAGGATAGAGGATAGGATAGGATAGAGGATAGGATAGGATAGAGGAGAAGATATTATAGAGGATAGAATAGGGTAGAGGATAGGATAGGATAGAGGATAGGATAGGATAAACGATAGGATAGGATAGAGGATAGGATATGATAGAGGATAGGATAGGATAGAGGATAGGATAGGATAGAGGATAGGATAGGATAGATGATAGGATAAAGGATTGGATAGGATAGAGGACAGGAAACGATAGAGTATAGGATAGGATAGAGGATGGGATAGGATAGAGAATAGGATACGAAAGAGGATAGGATAGGGTAGTGGATAGGATAGGATAGAGGATATGTTAGGATAGAGTCTGGGATATGGAAGAGGATGGGATAGGATAGAGAATAGCGTAGGATAGATGATATTATAGGATAGAGGATAGGATAGGATAGAGGATAGGATAGGATAGGATAGAGGATAGGATAGGATAGAGGATAGGATAGGATAGAGGATAGGATAGGATAGAGGATAGGATAGGATAGAGGATAGGATAGGATAGAGGATAGGATAGGATAGAGGATAGGATAGGATAGAGGATAGGATAGGATAGAGGATAGGATAGGATAGAGGATAGGATAGGATAGAGGATAGGATAGGATAGAGGATAGGATAGGATAGAGGATAGGATAGGATAGAGGATAGGATAGGATAGAGGATAGGATAGGATAGAGGATAGGATAGGATAGAGGATAGGATAGGATAGAGGATAGGATAGGATAGAGGATAGGATAGGATAGAGGATAGGATAGGATAGAGGATAGGATAGGATAGAGGATAGGATAGGATAGAGGATAGGATAGGATAGAGGATAGGATAGGATAGAGGATAGGATAGGATAGAGGATAGGATAGGATAGAGGATAGGATAGGATAGAGGATAGGATAGGATAGAGGATAGGATAGGATAGAGGATAGGGGATTGGATAGGATAGAGGATAGGATTCGATAGAGGACAGGATAGGATAGGATTGCGGAAAGGATAGGATAGAGGATAGGATAGGATAGAGGATAGGATAGGATAGAGGATAGGATAGGATAGAGGATAGGATAGGATAGAGGATAGGATAGGATAGAGGATAGGATAGGATAGAGGATAGGATAGGATAGAGGATAGGATAGGATAGAGGGTAGGATAGGATAGAGGATAGGATAGGATGGAGGATAGGATAGAGGATAGGATAGGATAGCGGATAGTATAGGATAGAGGATAGGATAGGATAGTGGATAGGATAGGATAGAGGATAGGCTAGGATAGAGGATAGGATAGGATAGACGATACGATAGGATAGAGGATAGGATAGCATAGAGGATAGGATAGGATTGACGATAGGATAGGATAGAGGACAGGACGGGATAGAGGATAGGATAGAGGATTGGATAGGATAGAGGATAGGATACGATAGAGGATAGCATAGGGGATTGGATAGGATAGAGGATAGGATAGGATTGCGGATAGGATAGGTTAGAGGCTAGGATAGGATAGAGGATAGGATATAATACAGGATAGGATAGATGATATTATAGGATAGAGGACAGGATAGGATAGAGGATACGATCTTATAGAGGATAGGATAGGATAGAGGAAAGGATAGGATAGTGGAAAGGATAGGATAGAGGATAGGGCAGGGGATTGGATAGGATAGAGGATAGGAGACGAAAGAGGATGGGATTGGATAGAGAATAGGATAGAGGATAGGATAGAGGATTGGATAGGATAGAGGATATTATAGGATAGAGGATAGGATATGATAGAGGATACGATATTATAGAGGATAGGATAGGATAGCGGATAGGATAGGATGGAGGATAGGATAGGATAGACGATAGGATAGGATAGAGGATAGGATAGCATAGAGGATAGGATAGGATAGAGGATAGGATCAGATAGAGGATAGGATAGAATAGAGGATAGGATAGCATAGAGGATAGGATAGGATAGAGGATAGGATCAGATAGAGGATAGGATAGGATAGAGCATAGGATCAGATAGATGATAGGATAGGGGATTGGATAGGATAGACGAGAGTATAGAATAGGATAGAGGATATGATAGGATATATGATAGGATATGTTAGAGTATATTATAGGGGATTGGATAGGATACAGGATAGGATAGGATCGAAAATAGGATAGGATAGAGGATAGGATAGGATAGAGGATAGGATAGGCTAGAGGATAGGATAGGATAGAGGATAGGATAGGATAGAGGATAAGATAGGATAGCGGAAAGGATAGGATAGAGTATAGAATAGGTTGAGGATATGATAGGATAGATGATAGGACATGATAGAGTATAGCATAGGGGATTGGATAGGATAGAGGATAGGATTAGATAGAGGACACGATAGGATAGGATGGCGGAAAGGATAGGATAGAGTATAGAATAGGATAGAGGATAAGATAGGATAGAGGATAGGATAAGTTAGAGGATAGGATAGGATAGAGGATAGGATAGAGGATAGGATAGAGGATTGGTTAGGATAGAGGATACGATAGGATAGAGGATAGGATAGAGAATAGGATAGGATAGAGGATGCGATAGGGGATTGGATCGGATACAGGATAGGAGACGGAAGAGGATAGGATAGGATAGGATAGAGAATAGGATAGGATAGATGCTATTGCAGGATAGAGGACAGGATATTATAGAGGATAGGATAGGATAGAGGATAGGATAGGATAGAGGATAGGTTAGGATAGAGGATAGGATACGATAGCGGATAGGATAGGATAAAGGATAGAGGATAGGATAGAGAATAGGATAGTATAGAGGATACGATATTATAGAGGATCGGATAGAGGATAGGATAGGATATTGGATACGATAGGATTGAGGATAGGATTGGAGAGAGGACAGGATAGGATAAAGGATAGGATAGGATAGTGGATAGGATAGGATAGAGGATAGGATAGGGCAGAGTATGGGATAGGATAGAGGATACGATAGGATAGAGGATAGGATATTATAGAGGATAGGATAGGGTAGAGTATAGGATAGGATAGAGGATATTATAGGATAGTGGATAGGATAGGATAGAGGATATGATAGGATAGAGTATAGGATAGGGCAGAGTATGGGATAGGATAGAGGATACGATAGGATAGAGGATAGGATAGAGGACAGGATAGGAAATAGGATAGGATAGGATAGTGGATAGGTTAGGATAGAGGATCGGAATGGATAGAGGATAGGATAGGATAGAGGATAGGATAGGATAGAGTATAGGATAGGGTAGAGTATGGGATAGGATAGAGGATACGATAGGATAGAGGATAGGATAGAGGATAGGATAGGAAATAGGATAGGATAGGATAGAGGATAGGTTAGGATAGAGGATAGGATACGATAGAGGATAGGATAGGATAAAGGATACAGGATAGGATAGAGGATAGGATAGGATAGAGGATACGATATTATAGAGGATAGGATAGAGGATAGGACAGGATGGAGAATAGGATAGGTTAGAGGCTCGGATAGGATAGAGGATTGGATAGGATAGAGGATACGATCTTCTAGAGGATAGGATAGGATAGAGGAAAGGATAGGATAGGGGAAAGGATAGGATAGAGGATAGGATAGGGGATTGGATAGGATAGAGGATAGGAGGCGAAATAGGATAGGATTTAATACAGAATAGGATAGATAATAGGATAGAGGATTGGATATTATAGAGGATAGGATAGCATAGACGATAGGATAGGATTGACGATAGGATAGGATAGAGGACAGGACGGGATAGATTATAGGATAGAGAATTGGATAGGATAGAGGATAGGATAGGATAGAGGATAGGATAGGATAGAGGATAGGATAGGATAGAGAATAGGATAGGATAGAGGATAGGATCAGATAGAGGATAGGATAGGATAGAGCATAGGATCAGATAGATGATAGGATAGGGGATTGGATAGGATAGACGAGAGTATAGAATAGGATAGAGGATATGATAGGATATATGATAGGATATGTTAGAGTATATTATAGGGGATTGGATAGGATACAGGATAGGATAGGATAGAAAATAGGATAGGATAGAGGATAGGATAGGATAGAGGATAGGATAGGCTAGAGGATAGGATAGGATAGAGGATAGGATAGGATAGAGGATAGGATAGGATAGAGGATAGGATAGCATAGAGGATACGATTGGAGAGAGGATAGGATAGGATAAAGGATAGGATAGGATAGAGAATAGGATAGGAAAGAGGATAGTATAGGATAGAGAATGGGATAGGATAGAGGATAGGATAGGATAGAGGATAGCACAGAGAATAGGATAGGATAGAGGATAGGATAGGGGATTGGATAGGATAGAGGATAGGATAGGGGATTGGATAGGATAGAGGATATGAGGCGAAATAGGATAGGATTGGATACAGAATAGGATAGATAATAGGATAGAGGATTGGATAGGATAGAGGATAGGATAGGATAGAGGATAGGATAGGATAGAGGATAGGATAGGATAGAGGATAGGATAGGATAGAGGATAGGATAGCATTGAGGATAGGATTGGAGAGAGGATAGGATAGGATAGGATAGAGAATAGGATAGGAAAGAGGATAGTATAGGATAGAGAATGGGATAGGATAGAGGATAGGATAGGATAGAGGATAGCACAGAGAATAGGATAGGATAGAGGATAGGATAGGGGATTGGATAGGATAGAGGATAGGATAGGATTGAGGATAGGATAGGAAAGAGGATAGGATAGGAAAGAGATTCGGAGAGGGTAGATGATGTTATAGGAAAGAGGATAGGATATGATAAAGGATACGATATTATAGAGAATAGGATAGGATGGAGGATCGGATAGGATAGGATAGAGGATAGGAGAGGATAGAGGATAGGATAGGATAGAGGATAGCACAGAGAATAGGATAGGATAGAGGATAGGATAGGGGATTGGATAGGATAGAGGATAGGATAGGATTGAGGATAGGATAGGAAAGAGGATAGGATAGGAAAGAGATTCGGATAGGGTAGATGATGTTATAGGAAAGAGGATAGGATATGATAAAGGATACGATATTATAGAGAATAGGATAGGATGGAGGATCGGATTGGATAGGATAGAGGATACGATCTTCTAGAGGATAGGATAGGATAGAGGAAAGGATAGGATAGGGGAAAGGATAGGATAGAGGATAGGATAGGGGATTGGATAGGATAGAGGATAGGAGGCGAAATAGGATAGGATTTAATACAGAATAGGATAGATAATAGGATAGAGGATTGGATATTATAGAGGATAGGATAGCATAGACGATAGGATAGGATTGACGATAGGATAGGATAGAGGACAGGACGGGATAGAGGATAGGATAGAGAATTGGATAGGA
Source organism: Halictus rubicundus (assembly GCF_050948215.1). Classification (NCBI taxonomy): domain Eukaryota; kingdom Metazoa; phylum Arthropoda; class Insecta; order Hymenoptera; family Halictidae; genus Halictus; species Halictus rubicundus. The sequence goes on along the minus strand of NW_027488818.1, from coordinate 150,269 downwards.
TAGAGGATAGGATAGGATAGAGGATAGGATAGGATAGAGGATAGGATAGGATAGAGAATAGGATAGGATAGAGGATAGGATCAGATAGAGGATAGGATAGGATAGAGCATAGGATCAGATAGATGATAGGATAGGGGATTGGATAGGATAGACGAGAGTATAGAATAGGATAGAGGATATGATAGGATATATGATAGGATATGTTAGAGTATATTATAGGGGATTGGATAGGATACAGGATAGGATAGGATAGAAAATAGGATAGGATAGAGGATAGGATAGGATAGAGGATAGGATAGGCTAGAGGATAGGATAGGATAGAGGATAGGATAGGATAGATTATAGGGTCGGATAGAGGATAGGATAGGGGATTGGATAGGATAGACGATAGGATAGGATAGAGGATTGGATAGGATAGAGGATAGGATAGGATAGCGGAAAGGATAGGATAGAGTATAGAATAGGTTGAGGATATGATAGGATAGATGATAGGATATGATAGAGTATAGGATAGGGGATTGGATAGGATAGAGGATAGGATTAGATAGAGGACACGATAGGATAGGATGGCGGAAAGGATAGGATAGAGTATAGAATAGGATAGAGGATAAGATAGGATAGAGGATAGGATATGTTAGAGGATAGGATAGGATAGAGGATAGGATAGAGGATAGGATAGAGGATTGGTTAGGATAGAGGATACGATAGGATAGAGGATAGGATAGAGAATAGGATAGGATAGAGGATGCGATAGGGGATTGGATCGGATACAGGATAGGAGACGGAAGAGGATAGGATAGGATAGGATAGAGAATAGGATAGGATAGATGCTATTGCAGGATAGAGGATAGTATAGGATAGAGGATAGGATAGGATAGAGAATAGGATAGGAAAGACGATAGGATAGGATAGAGAATGGGATAGGATAGAGGATAGGATAGGATAGACGATAGCACAGAGAATAGGATAGGATAGAGGATAGGATAGGAGATTGGATAGGATACATGCCAGGAGACGATAGAGAATAGGATAGGATAGATGGTATTATAGGAAAGAGGATACGATAGGATAGAGGATAGGATAGGATAGAGGATAGGATAGGATAGAGGATAGGATAGGATAGAGGATAGGATAGGATAGAGGATAGGATAGCATAGAGGATACGATTGGAGAGAGGATAGGATAGGATAAAGGATAGGATAGGATAGAGAATAGGATAGGAAAGAGGATAGTATAGGATAGAGAATGGGATAGGATAGAGGATAGGATAGGATAGAGGATAGCACAGAGAATAGGATAGGATAGAGGATAGGATAGGGGATTGGATAGGATAGAGGATAGGATAGGGGATTGGATAGGATAGAGGATAGGAGGCGAAATAGGATAGGATTGGATACAGAATAGGATAGATAATAGGATAGAGGATTGGATAGGATAGAGAATAGGATAGGATAGAGGATAGGATAGGATAGAGGATAGGATAGGATAGAGGATAGGATAGGATAGAGGATAGGATAGCATTGAGGATAGGATTGGAGAGAGGATAGGATAGGATAGGATAGAGAATAGGATAGGAAAGAGGATAGTATAGGATAGAGAATGGGATAGGATAGAGGATAGGATAGGATAGAGGATAGCACAGAGAATAGGATAGGATAGAGGATAGGATAGGGGATTGGATAGGATAGAGGATAGGATAGGATTGAGGATAGGATAGGAAAGAGGATAGGATAGGAAAGAGATTCGGATAGGGTAGATGATGTTATAGGAAAGAGGATAGGATATGATAAAGGATACGATATTATAGAGAATAGGATAGGATGGAGGATCGGATAGGATAGGATAGAGGATAGGAGAGGATAGAGGATAGGATAGGATAGAGGATAGCACAGAGAATAGGATAGGATAGAGGATAGGATAGGGGATTGGATAGGATAGAGGATAGGATAGGATTGAGGATAGGATAGGAAAGAGGATAGGATAGGAAAGAGATTCGGATAGGGTAGATGATGTTATAGGAAAGAGGATAGGATATGATAAAGGATACGATATTATAGAGAATAGGATAGGATGGAGGATCGGATAGGATAGGATAGAGGATAGGATAGCATAGAGGTTAGGATAGAGGACAGGATAGAGGATTGGATAGGATACAGGATAGGATAGGATAGAGGGTAGGATTGGGGATTGGATACGATAGAGGATAGGATAGGATAGATGATATTATAGGAAAGAGGATAGGATAGGATGGAGGATAGGATAGGATAGAGGATAGGATATACGATTGCATAGGATAGAGGATAGGATACGATAGAGGATACGATAGGATAGGATAGAGAATACGATAGGATAGAGGATAGGATAGTATAGAGGAAAGCACAGAGAATAGGATAGGGTAGCGGATAGGATAGGATGGAGTATAGGACAGAATTGAGGATAGGATAGGGTTGAGGATAGGATAGGATATAGGATAGGATAGGATAGGGGATTGGATAGGATAGAGGATAGGATAGGTTAGAGGATAGGATAGGATAGTGGTTTGGATCGAATAGAGGATAGGATAGGATAGAGGATAGGATAGGATAGAGGATAGGATAGGATGGCGGAAAGGATAGGATAGAGGATAAGATAGGATAGAGGATAGGATAAGTTAGAGGATAGGATAGGATAGTGGATAGGATAGAGGATAGGATAGAGGATTGGATAGGATATAGGGTAGGATAGGGTAGAGGATAGCATGGGATAGATGATATTATGGGATAGAGGATAGTATAGGATAGAGGAAACGATATTATAGAGGATAGGATAGGGTAGAGGATAGGATATGATACTGGATATTATAGGATAATGGATAGGATAGGATAGAGGATATGATAGGATCGAGTATTGGATAGGATAGAGAATAGGATAGGGGATTGGATAGGATAGAGGATAGGATAGGATAGAGGATAGGATAGGGGATTGGATAGGATAGAGAATAGGATAGGATAGAGGATAGGATAGGATAGAGGATAGGATAGGATAGAGGATATGATAGGATAGATGATAGGATATGATAGAGTATAGGATAGGGGATTGGATAGGAAAGAGGATAGGATAGGATAGAGGATAGGATAGGATAGACGATAGGATAGGATGGGGGATATGATAGGATAGAGGATAGGATAGGATAGAGGACAGGATAGGATAGAGGACAGGATATAGGATTGGATATGATACAGGATAGGATACGATAGAGGATAGCATAGGGGATTGGATAGGATAGAGGATAGGATAGGATTGCGGATAGGATAGGTTAGAGGCTAGGATAGGATAGAGGATAGGATATAATACAGGATATGATTGGACAGAGGATAGGATAGGATAGATGATATTATAGGATAGAGGACAGGATAGGATAGAGGATATGATCTTATAGAGGATAGGATAGGATAGAGGAAAGGATAGGATAGTGGAAAGGATAGGATAGAGGATAGGGCAGGGGATTGGATAGGATAGAGGATAGGAGACGAAAGAGGATAGGATTGGATAGAGAATAGGATAGAGGATAGGATAGAGGATTGGATAGGATAGAAGATATTATAGGATAGAGGATAGGATATGATAGAGGATACGATATTATAGAGGATAGGATAGGATAGCGGATAGGATAGGATGGAGTATAGGATAGAATTGAGGATAGGATAGGGTTGAGGATAGGATAGGATAGAGGATAGGATAGGATAGAGGATAGGATAGGATAGAGTATAGGATAAGGCAGAGTATGGGATAGGATAGAGGATACGATAGGATAGAGGATAGGATAGAGGATAGGATAGGAAATTGGATAGGATAGGAGAGAGGATAGGATACAGGATAGGGTAGGACAGAGGATAGGATAGGGTAGAGGATAGTATGGGATAGAGGATAAGATATTATAGAGGATAGGATAGGGTAGAGTATAGGATAGGATAGAGGATATTATAGGATAGTGGATGGGATAGGATAGAGGATATGATAGGATAGAGTATAGGATAAGGCAGAGTATGGGATAGGATAGAGGATACGATAGGATAGAGGATAGGATAGAGGATAGGATAGGAAATAGGATAAGATAGGATAGAGGATAGGTTAGGATAGAGGATAGGATACGATAGAGGATAGGATAGAGGATAGGATAGGAAATTGGATAGGATAGGAGAGAGGATAGGATACAGGATAGGGTAGGACAGAGGATAGGATAGGGTAGAGGATAGGATAGGGCAGAGTATGGGATAGGATAGAGGATACGATAGGATAGAGGATAGGATATTATAGAGGATAGGATAGGGTAGAGTATAGGATAGGATAGAGGACATTATAGGATAGTGGATAGGATAGGATAGAGGATATGATAGGTTAGAGTATAGGATAGGGCAGAGTATGGGATAGGATAGAGGATACGATAGGATAGAGGATAGGATAGAGGACAGGATAGGAAATAGGATAGGATAGGATAGAGGATAGGTTAGGATAGAGGATAGGATACGATAGAGGATAGGATAGAGGATAGGATAGTATAGAGGATACGATATTATAGAGGATAGGATAGAGGATAGGACAGGATGGAGGATAGGATAGGTTAGAGGCTCGGATAGGATAGAGGATTGGATAGGATAGAGGATACGATCTTCTAGAGGATAGGATAGGATAGAGGAAAGGATAGGATAGGGGAAAGGATAGGATAGAGGATAGGATAGGGGATTGAATAGGATAGAGGATAGGAGGCGAAATAGGATAGGATTGCATACAGAATAGGATAGATAATAGGATAGAGGATTGGATAGGTTAGAGGATAGGATAGGAGAGCGGATAGGATAGGATGCAGTAAAGGATAGAATTGAGGATAGGATAGGAACGAGGATAGGATAGGATAGAGGTTAGGATAGGATAGAGGATATGATAGGATAGGGAATAGGATAGGATAAATGATATTATAGGAAAGTGGATAGGATATGATAGAGGATACGATAGGATAGAGGATCGGAAAGGATAGAGGATAGGATAGGATAGAGGATAGGATAGGATATTGGATACGATAGGATTGAGGATAGGATTGGAGAGAGGATAGGATAGGATAAAAGATAGGATAGGATAGTGGATAGGATAGGATAGAGGATAGGATAGGATAGAGGATAGGATAGAGGATAGGATAGGAAATTGGATAGGATAGGATAGAGGATAGGTTAGGATAGAGGATAGGATGCGATAGCGGATAGGATAGGATAAAGGATAGAGGATAGGATAGAGGATAGGATAGTATAGAGGATACGATATTATAGAGGATAGGATAGAGGATAGGATAGGATATTGGATACGATAGGATTGAGGATAGGATTGGAGAGAGGATAGGATAGGATAAAGGATAGGATAGGATAGTGGATAGGATAGGATAGAGGATAGGATAGGGCAGAGTATGGGATAGGATAGAGGATACGATAGGATAGAGGATAGGATATTATAGAGGATAGGATAGGGTAGAGTATAGGATAGGATAGAGGACATTATAGGATAGTGGATAGGATAGGATAGAGGATATGATAGGTTAGAGTATAGGATAGGGCAGAGTATGGGATAGGATAGAGGATACGATAGGATAGAGGATAGGATAGAGGACAGGATAGGAAATAGGATAGGATAGGATAGAGGATAGGTTAGGATAGAGGATAGGATACGATAGAGGATAGGATAAAATAAAGGATAGAGGATAGGATAGAGGATAGGATAGTATAGAGGATACGATATTATAGAGGATAGGATAGAGGATAGGACAGGATGGAGGATAGGATAGGTTAGAGGCTCGGATAGGATAGAGGATTGGATAGGATAGAGGATACGATCTTCTAGAGGATAGGATAGGATAGAGGAAAGGATAGGATAGGGGAAAGGATAGGATAGAGGATGGGATAGGGGATTGAATAGGATAGAGGATAGGAGGCGAAATAGGATAGGATTGGATACAGAATAGGATAGATAATAGGATAGAGGATTGGATAGGTTAGAGGATAGGATAGGAGAGCGGATAGGATAGGATGCAGTAAAGGATAGAATTGAGGATAGGATAGGAACGAGGATAGGATAGGATAGAGGTTAGGATAGGATAGAGGATATGATAGGATAGGGAATAGGATAGGATAAATGATATTATAGGAAAGTGGATAGGATATGATAGAGGATACGATAGGATAGAGGATCGGAAAGGATAGAGGATAGGATAGGATAGAGGATAGGATAGGATATTGGATACGATAGGATTGAGGATAGGATTGGAGAGAGGATAGGATAGGATAAAAGATAGGATAGGATAGTGGATAGGATAGGATAGAGGATAGGATAGGATAGAGGATAGGATAGGCTAGAGGATAGGATATGATAGAGGATAGGATACAGGATAGGGTAGGAAAGAGGATTGGATATGGTAGAGGATAGCATAGGAGAGATGATATGATGGGATAGAGGATAGTATAGGATAGAGGTTAAGATATTATAGAGGATAGGATAGGGTAGAGTATAGGATAGGATAGAGGATACGATATTATAGAGGATAGGATAGAGGATAGGACAGGATGGAGATTAGGATAGGTTAGAGGCTCGGATAGGATAGAGGATTGGATAGGATAGAGGATACGATCTTCTAGAGGATAGGATAGGATAGCTGAAAGGATAGGATAGGGGAAAGGATAGGATAGAGGATAGGATAGGGGATTGGATAGGATAGAGGATAGGAGGCGAAATAGGATAGGATTGGATACAGAATAGGATAGATAATAGGATAGAGGATTGGATAGGATAGAGGATAGGATAGGATAGCGGATAGGATAGGATGCAGTATAGAATAGAATTGAGGATAGGATTGGAACGAGGATAGGATAGGAACGAGGTTAGGATAGGATAGAGGTTAGGATAGGATAGAGGATATGATAGGATAGGGAATAGGATAGGATAAATGATATTATAGGAAAGAGGATAGGATATGATAGAGGATACGATATTATAGAGGATACGATAGGATAGAGGATCGGAAAGGATAGAGGATTGGATAGGATAGAAGATACGATAGGATAGAGGATAGGATAGGATTGAGGATAGGATAGGAAAGAGTACAGGATAGGATACAGGATACGATATTATAGAGGATAGGATAGGATAGGGAAGAGGATAGGATATATGATATTATAGGATAGAGGATAGGATAGGATGGAGGATAGGATAGAGGATAGGACAGGATAGAGGATAGGATAGGATAGAGGATAGGATAGGATAGAGGATAGGATACGATTGAGGATAGGATAGGATACAGGATACGATATTATAGAGGATAGGATAGGATAGGGAAGAGGATAGGATAGATGATATTATAGGATAGAGGATAGGATATGATGGAGGATAGGATAGAGGATAGGATAGGATAGAGGATAGGATAGGATAGAGGATAGGATAGGATAGAGGATAGGATAGGATAGTGGATAGGATAGGATAGAGGATAGGATAGGATAGAGGATAGGATAGGATAGACGATAGGATAGGATAGAGGATAGGATAGCATAGAGGATAGGATAGAGGATAGGATAGCATAGAGGATAGGATAGGATTGACGATAGGATAGGATAGAGGACAGGACGGGATAGAGGATAGGATAGAGAATTGGATAGGATAGAGGATAGGATAGGATAGAGGATAGGATCAGAAAGAGGATAGGATAGGGGATTGGATAGGATAGACGAGAGTATAGAATAGGATAGAGGATATGATAGGATATATGATAGGATATGTTAGAGTATATTATAGGGGATTGGATAGGATACAGGATAGAATAGGATAGAAAATAGGATAGGATAGAGGATAGGATAGGATAGAGGATAGGATAGGCTAGAGGATAGGATAGGATAGATGATAGAGGATAGGATAGAGGATAGGATAGTATAGAGGATACGATATTATAGAGGATAGGATAGAGGATAGGATAGGATATTGGATACGATAGGATTGAGGATAGGATTGGAGAGAGGATAGGATAGGATAAAGGATAGGATAGGATAGTGGATAGGATAGGATAGAGGATAGGATAGGGCAGAGGATAGGTTAGGATAGAGGATAGGATACGATAGAGGATAGGATAGTATAAAGGATAGAGGATAGGATAGAGGATAGGATAGTATAGAGGATACGATATTATAGAGGATAGGATAGAGGATAGGACAGGATGGAGGATAGGATAGGTTAGAGGCTCGGATAGGATAGAGGATTGGATAGGATAGAGGATACGATCTTCTAGAGGATAGGATAGGATAGAGGAAAGGATAGGATAGGGGAAAGGATAGGATAGAGGATAGGATAGGGGATTGGATAGGATAGAGGATAGGAGGCGAAATAGGATAGGATTGGATACAGAATAGGATAGATAATAGGATAGAAGATTGGATAGGTTAGAGGATAGGATAGGAGAGCGGATATGATAGGATGCAGTATTGGATAGAATTGAGGATAGGATAGGAACGAGGATAGGATAGGATAGAGGTTAGGATAGGATAGAGGATATGATAGGATAGGGAATAGGATAGGATAAATGATATTATAGGAAAGTGGATAGGATATGATAGAGGATACGATAGGATAGAGGATCGGAAAGGATAGAGGATAGGATAGGATAGAGGATAGGATAGGATATTGGATACGATAGGATTGAGGATAGGATTGGAGAGAGGATAGGATAGGATAAAAGATAGGATAGGATAGTGGATAGGATAGGATAGAGGATAGGATAGGATAGAGGATAGGATAGGCTAGAGGATAGGATAGGATAGAGGATAGGATACAGGATAGGGTAGGAAAGAGGATAGGATATGGTAGAGGATAGCATAGGAGAGATGATATGATGGGATAGAGGTTAAGATATTATAGAGGATAGGATAGGGTAGAGTATAGGATAGGATAGAGGATATTATAGGATAGTGGATAGGATAGGATAGAGGATATGATAGGATAGAGTATAGGATAGGGTAGAGTATGGGATAGGATAGAGGATACGATAGGATAGAGGATAGTATAGAGGATAGGATAGGAAATAGGATAGGATAGGATAGAGGATAGGTTAGGATAGAGGATAGGATACGATAGAGGATAGGATAGGATAAATGATACAGGATAGGATAGAGGATAGGATAGGATAGAGGATACAATATTATAGAGGATAGGATAGAGGATAGGACAGGATGGAGATTAGGATAGGTTAGAGGCTCGGATAGGATAGAGGATTGGATAGGATAGAGGATACGATCTTCTAGAGGATAGGATAGGATAGAGGAAAGGATAGGATAGGGGAAAGGATAGGATAGAGGATAGGATAGGGGATTGGATAGGATAGAGGATAGGAGGCGAAATAGGATAGGATTGGATACAGAATAGGATAGATAATAGGATAGAGGATTGGATAGGATAGAGGATAGGATAGGATAGCGGATAGGATAGGATGCAGTATAGAATAGAATTGAGGATAGGATAGGAACGAGGATAGGATAGGATAGAGGTTAGGATAGGATAGAGGATATGATAGGATAGGGAATAGGATAGGATAAATGATATTATAGGAAAGAGGATAGGATATGATAGAGGATACGATATTATAGAGGATACGATAGGATAGAGGATCGGAAAGGATAGAGGATTGGATAGGATAGAAGATACGATAGGATAGAGGATAGGATAGGATTGAGGATAGGATAGGAAAGAGTACAGGATAGGATACAGGATACGATATTATAGAGGATAGGATAGGATAGGGAAGAGGATAGGATAGATGATATTATAGGATACAGGATAGGATGGAGGATAGGATAGAGGATAGGACAGGATAGAGGATAGGATAGGATAGAGGATAGGATAGGATAGAGGATAGGATATGATTGAGGATAGGATAGGAAAGAGGATAGGATAGGATACAGGATACGATATTATAGAGGATAGGATAGGATAGGGAAGAGGATAGGATAGATGATATTATAGGATAGAGGATAGGATAGGATGGAGGATAGGATAGAGGATAGCATAGGATAGAGGATAGGATAGGATAGAGGATAGGATAGGACAGAGGATAGGATAGGATAGTGGATAGGATAGGATAGAGGATAGGATAGGATAGAGGATAGGATAGGATAGACGATTGGATAGGATAGAGGATAGGATAGCATAGAGGATAGGATAGGATTGACGATAGGATAGGATAGAGGACAGGACGGGATAGAGGATAGGATAGAGAATTGGATAGGATAGAGGATAGGATAGGATAGAGGATAGGATAGGATAGAGGATAGGATAGGATAGAGAATAGGATAGGATAGAGGATAGGATCAGATACAGGATAGGATAGGATAGAGGAAAGGATAGGATAGGGGAAAGGATAGGATAGAGGATAGGATAGGGGATTGGATAGGATAGAGGATAGGAGGCGAAATAGGATAGGATTGGATACAGAATAGGATAGATAATAGGATAGAGGATTGGATAGGATAGAGGATAGGATAGGATAGCGGATAGGATAGGATGCAGTATAGAATAGAATTGAGGATAGGATAGGAACGAGGATAGGATAGGATAGAGGTTAGGATAGGATAGAGGATATGATAGGATAGGGAATAGGATAGGATAAATGATATTATAGGAAAGAGGATAGGATATGATAGAGGATACGATATTATAGAGGATACGATAGGATAGAGGATCGGAAATTATAGAGGATTGGATAGGATAGAAGATACGATAGGATAGAGGATAGGATAGGATTGAGGATAGGATAGGAAAGAGTACAGGATAGGATACAGGATACGATATTATAGAGGATAGGATAGGATAGGGAAGAGGATAGGATAGATGATATTATAGGATAGAGGATAGGATAGGATGGAGGATAGGATAGAGGATAGGACAGGATAGATGATATTATAGGATAGAGGATAGGATAGGATGGAGGATAGGATAGAGGATAGGACAGGATAGAGGATAGGATAGGATACAGGATACGATATTATAGAGGATAGGATAGGATAGGGAAGAGGATAGGATAGATGATATTATAGGATAGAGGATAGGATAGGATGGAGGATAGGATAGAGGATAGGATAGGATAGAGGATAGGATAGGATAGAGGATAGGATAGGATAGAGGATAGGATAGGATAGTGGATAGGATAGGATAGAGGATAGGATAGGATAGAGGATAGGATAGGATAGACGATAGGATAGGATAGAGGATAGGATAGCATAGAGGATAGGATAGGATTGACGATAGGATAGGATAGAGGACAGGACGGGATAGAGGATAGGATAGAGAATTGGATAGGATAGAGGATAGGATAGGATAGAGGATAGGATAGGATAGAGGATAGGATAGGATAGAGAATAGGATAGGATAGAGGATAGGATCAGATGGAGGATAGGATAGGATAGAGGATAGGATCAGATAGAGGATAGGATAGGGGATTGGATAGGATAGACGAGAGTATAGAATAGGATAGAGGATATGATAGGATATATGATAGGATATGTTAGAGTATATTATAGGGGATTGGATAGGATACAGGATAGGATAGGATAGAAAATAGGATAGGATAGAGGATAGGATAGGATAGAGGATAGGATAGGCTAGAGGATAGGATAGGATAGAGGATAGAGGATAGGATAGAGGATAGGATAGTATAGAGGATACGATATTATAGAGAATAGGATAGAGGATAGGATAGGATATTGGATACGATAGGATTGAGGATAGGATTGGAGAGAGGATAGGATAGGATAAAGGATAGGATAGGATAGTGGATAGGATAGGATAGAGGATAGGATAGGGCAGAGTATGGGATAGGATAGAGGATACGATAGGTTAGAGGATAGGATATTATAGAGGATAGGATAGGGTAGAGTATAGGATAGGATAGAGGATATTATAGGATAGTGGATAGGATAGGATAGAGGATATGATAGGATAGAGTATAGGATAGGGCAGAGTATGGGATAGGATAGAGGATACGATAGGATAGAGGATAGGATAGAGGACAGGATAGGAAATAGGATAGGATAGGATAGAGGAGAGTTTAGGATAGAGGATAGGATACGATAGAGGATAGGATAGTATAAAGGATAGAGGATAGGATAGAGGATAGGATAGTATAGAGGATACGATATTATAGAGGATAGGATAGAGGATAGGACAGGATGGAGGATAGGATAGGTTAGAGGCTCGGATAGGATAGAGGATTGGATAGGATAGAGGATACGATCTTCTAGAGGATAGGATAGGATAGAGGAAAGGATAGGATAGGGGAAAGGATAGGATAGAGGATAGGATAGGGGATTGGATAGGATAGAGGATAGGAGGCGAAATAGGATAGGATTGGATACAGAATAGGATAGATAATAGGATAGAGGATTGGATAGGTTAGAGGATAGGATAGGAGAGCGGATAGGATAGGATGCAGTATAGGATAGAATTGAGGATAGGATAGGAACGAGGATAGGATAGGATAGAGGTTAGGATAGGATAGAGGATATGATAGGATAGGGAATAGGATAGGATAAATGATATTATAGGAAAGTGGATAGGATATGATAGAGGATACGATAGGATAGAGGATCGGAAAGGATAGAGGATAGGATAGGATAGAGGATAGGATAGGATATTGGATACGATAGGATTGAGGATAGGATTGGAGAGAGGATAGGATAGGATAAAAGATAGGATAGGATAGTGGATAGGATAGGATAGAGGATAGGATAGGATAGAGGATAGGATAGGCTAGAGGATAGGATAGGATAGAGGATAGGATACAGGATAGGGTAGGAAAGAGGATAGGATATGGTAGAGGATAGCATAGGAGGGATGATATGATGAGATAGAGGATAGTATAGGATAGAGGTTAAGATATTATAGAGGATAGGATAGGGTAGAGCATAGGATAGGATAGAGGATATTATAGGATAGTGGATAGGATAGGATAGAGGATATGATAGGATAGAGTATAGGATAGGGTAGAGTATGGGATAGGATAGAGGATACGATAGGATAGAGGATAGGATAGAGGATAGGATGGGAAATAGGATAGGATAGGATACAGGATAGGTTAGGATAGAGGATAGGATACGATAGAGGATAGGATAGGATAAAGGATACAGGATAGGATAGAGGATAGGATAGGATAGAGGATACGATATTATAGAGGATAGGATAGAGGATAGGACAGGATGGAGATTAGGATAGGTTAGAGGCTCGGATAGGATAGAGGATTGGATAGGATAGAGGATATGATCTTCTAGAGGATAGGATAGGATAGAGGAAAGGATAGGATAGGGGAAAGGATAGGATAGAGGATAGGATAGGGGATTGGATAGGATAGAGGATAGGAGGCGAAATAGGATAGGATTGGATACAGAATAGGATAGATAATAGGATAGAGGATTGGGTAGGATAGAGGATAGGATAGGATAGCGGATAGGATAGGATGCAGTATAGAATAGAATTGAGGATAGGATTGGAACGAGGATAGGATAGGAACGAGGATAGGATAGGATAGAGGTTAGGATAGGATAGAGGATATGATAGGATAGGGAATAGGATAGGATAAATGATATTATAGGAAAGAGGATAGGATATGATAGAGGATACGATATTATAGAGGATACGATAGGATAGAGGATACGATAGGATAGAGGATCGGAAAGGATAGAGGGTTGGGTAGGATAGAAGATACGATAGGATAGAGGATAGGATAGGATTGAGGATAGGATTGGAAAGAGTACAGGATAGGATACAGGATACGATATTATAGAGGATAGGATAGGATAGGGAAGAGGATAGGATATATGATATTATAGGATAGAGGATAGGATAGGATGGAGGATAGGATAGAGGATAGGACAGGATAGAGGATAGGATAGGATAGAGGATAGGATAGGATAGAGGATAGGATAGGATTGAGGATAGGATAGGAAAGAGGATAGGATAGGATACAGGATACGATATTATAGAGGATAGGATAGGATAGGGAAGAGGATAGGATAGATGATATTATAGGATAGAGGATAGGATAGGATGGAGGATAGGATAGAGGATAGGATAGGATAGAGGATAGGATAGGATAGAGGATAGGATAGGATAGAGGATAGGATAGGATAGTGGATAGGATAGGATAGAGGATAGGATAGGATAGAGGATAGGATAGGATAGACGATAGGATAGGATAGAGGATAGGATAGCATAGAGGATAGGATAGGATTGACGATAGGATAGGATAAAGGACAGGACGGGATAGAGGATAGGATAGAGAATTGGATAGGATAGAGGATAGGATAGGATAGAGGATAGGATAGGATAGAGGATAGGATAGGATAGAGAATAGGATAGGATAGAGGATAGGATCAGATGGAGGATAGGATAGGATAGAGGATAGGATCAGATAGAGGATAGGATAGGGGATTGGATAGGATAGACGAGAGTATAGAATAGGATAGAGGATATGATAGGATATATGATAGGATATGTTAGAGTATATTATAGGGGATTGGATAGGATACAGGATAGGATAGGATAGAAAATAGGATAGGATAGAGGATAGGATAGGATAGAGGATAGGATAGGATAGAGGATAGGATAGGATAGAGGATAGAGGATAGGATAGAGGATAGGATAGTATAGAGGATACGATATTATAGAGGATAGGATAGAGGATAGGATAGGATATTGGATACGATAGGATTGAGGATAGGATTGGAGAGAGGATAGGATAGGATAAAGGATAGGATAGGATAGTGGATAGGATAGGATAGAGGATAGGATAGGGCAGAGTATGGGATAGGATAGAGGATACGATAGGTTAGAGGATAGGATATTATAGAGGATAGGATAGGGTAGAGTATAGGATAGGATAGAGGATATTATAGGATAGTGGATAGGATAGGATAGAGGATATGATAGGATAGAGTATAGGATAGGGCAGAGTATGGGATAGGATAGAGGATACGATAGGATAGAGGATAGGATAGAGGACAGGATAGGAAATAGGATAGGATAGGATAGAGGAGAGTTTAGGATAGAGGATAGGATACGATAGAGGATAGGATAGTATAAAGGATAGAGGATAGGATAGAGGATAGGATAGTATAGAGGATACGATATTATAGAGGATAGGATAGAGGATAGGACAGGATGGAGGATAGGATAGGTTAGAGGCTCGGATAGGATAGAGGATTGGATAGGATAGAGGATACGATCTTCTAGAGGATAGGATAGGATAGAGGAAAGGATAGGATAGGGGAAAGGATAGGATAGAGGATAGGATAGGGGATTGGATAGGATAGAGGATAGGAGGCGAAATAGGATAGGATTGGATACAGAATAGGATAGATAATAGGATAGAGGATTGGATAGGATAGAGGATAGGATAGGATAGCGGATAGGATAGGATGCAGTATAGAATAAAATTGAGGATAGGATAGGAACGAGGATAGGATAGGAACGAGGATAGGATAGGATAGAGGTTAGGATAGGATAGAGGATATGATAGGATAGGGAATAGGATAGGATAAATGATATTATAGGAAAGAGGATAGGATATGATAGAGGATACGATATTATAGAGGATACGATAGGATAGAGGATCGGAAAGGATAGAGGATTGGATAGGATAGAAGATACGATAGGATAGAGGATAGGATAGGATTGAGGATAGGATAGGAAAGAGTACAGGATAGGATACAGGATACGATATTATAGAGGATAGGATAGGATAGGGAAGAGGATAGGATAGATGATATTATAGGATAGAGGATAGGGTAGGATGGAGGATAGGATAGAGGATAGGACAGGATAGAGGATAGGATAGGATAGGATAGAGGATAGGATAGGATAGAGGATAGGATAGGATTGAGGATAGGATAGGAAAGAGGATAGGATAGGATACAGGATACGATATTATAGAGGATAGGATAGGATAGGGAAGAGGATAGGATAGATGATATTATAGGATAGAGGATAGGATAGGATGGAGGATAGGATAGAGGATAGCATAGGATAGAGGATAGGATAGGATAAAGGATAGGATAGGATAGAGGATAGGATAGGATAGTGGATAGGATAGGATAGAGGATAGGATAGGATAGAGGATAGGATAGGATAGACGATAGGATAGGATAGAGGATAGGATAGCAAAGAGGATAGGATAGGATTGACGATAGGATAGGATAGAAGACAGGACGGGATAGAGGATAGGATAGAGAATTGGATAGGATAGAGGATAGGATAGGATAGAGGATAGGATAGGATAGAGGATAGGATAGGATAGAGAATAGGATAGGATAGAGGATAGGATCAGATACAGGATAGGATAGGATAGAGGATAGGATCAGATAGAGGATAGGATAGGGGATTGGATAGGATAGACGAGAGTATAGAATAGGATAGAGGATATGATAGGATATATGATAGGATATGTTAGAGTATATTATAGGGGATTGGATAGGATACAGGATAGGATAGGATAGAAAATAGGATAGGATAGAGGATAGGATAGGATAGAGGATAGGATAGGCTAGAGGATAGGATAGGATAGAGGATAGAGGATAGGATAGAGGATAGGATAGTATAGAGGATACGATATTATAGAGGATAGGATAGAGGATAGGATAGGATATTGGATACGATAGGATTGAGGATAGGATTGGAGAGAGGATAGGATAGGATAAAGGATAGGATAGGATAGTGGATAGGATAGGATAGAGGATAGGATAGGGCAGAGTATGGGATAGGATAGAGGATACGATAGGATAGAGGATAGGATATTATAGAGGATAGGATAGGGTAGAGTATAGGATAGGATAGAGGATATTATAGGATAGTGGATAGGATAGGATAGAGGATATGATAGGATAGAGTATAGGATAGGGCAGAGTATGGGATAGGATAGAGGATACGATAGGATAGAGGATAGGAAAGAGGACAGGATAGGAAATAGGATAGGATAGGATAGAGGATAGGTTAGGATAGAGGATAGGATACGATAGAGGATAGGATAGTATAAAGGATAGAGGATGGGATAGAGGATAGGATAGTATAGAGGATACGATATTATAGAGGATAGGATAGAGGATAGGACAGGATGGAGGATAGGATATGTTAGAGGCTCGGATAGGATAGAGGATTGGATAGGATAGAGGATACGATCTTCTAGAGGATAGGATAGGATAGAGGAAAGGATAGGATAGGGGAAAGGATAGGATAGAGGATAGGATAGGGGATTGGATAGGATAGAGGATAGGAGGCGAAATAGGATAGGATTGGATACAGAATAGGATAGATAATAGGATAGAGGATTGGATAGGTTAGAGGATAGGATAGGAGAGCGGATAGGATAGGATGCAGTATAGGATAGAATTGAGGATAGGATAGGAACGAGGATAGGATAGGATAGAGGTTAGGATAGGATAGAGGATATGATAGGATAGGGAATAGGATAGGATAAATGATATTATAGGAAAGTGGATAGTATATGATAGAGGATACGATAGGATAGAGGATCGGAAAGGATAGAGGATAGGATAGGATAGAGGATAGGATAGGATATTGGATACGATAGGATTGAGGATAGGATTGGAGAGAGGATAGGATAGGATAAAAGATAGGATAGGATAGTGGATAGGATAGGATAGAGGATAGGATAGGATAGAGGATAGGATAGGCTAGAGGATAGGATAGGATAGAGGATAGGATACAGGATAGGGTAGGAAAGAGGATAGGATATGGTAGAGGATAGCATAGGAGAGATGATATGATGGGATAGAGGATAGTATAGGATAGAGGTTAAGATATTATAGAGGATAGGATAGGGTAGAGCATAGGATAGGATAGAGGATATTATAGGATAGTGGATAGGATAGGATAGAGGATATGATAGGATAGAGTATAGGATAGGGTAGAGTATGGGATAGGATAGAGGATACGATAGGATAGAGGATAGGATAGAGGATAGGATAGGAAATAGGATAGGATAGGATAGAGGATAGGTTAGGATAGAGGATAGGATACGATAGAGGATAGGATAGGATAAAGGATACAGGATAGGATAGAGGATAGGATAGGATAGAGAATACGATATTAAAGAGGATAGGATAGAGGATAGGACAGGATGGAGATTAGGATAGGTTAGAGGTTCGGATAGGATAGAGGATTGGATAGGATAGAGGATACGATCTTCTAGAGGATAGGATAGGATAGAGGAAAGGATAGGATAGGGGAAAGGATAGGATAGAGGATAGGATAGGGGATTGGATAGGATAGAGGATAGGATAGGATGGAGGATAGGATAGAGGATAGGACAGGATAGAGGATAGGATAGGATAGAGGATAGGATAGGATAGAGGATAGGATAGGATTGAGGATAGGATAGGAAAGAGGATAGGATAGGATACAGGCTACGATATTATAGAGGATAGGATAGGATAGGGAAGAGGATTGGATAGATGATATTATAGGATAGAGGATAGGATAGGATGGATTATAGGATAGAGGATAGGATAGGATAGAGGATAGGATAGGATAGAGGATAGGATAGGATAGAGGATAGGATAGGATAGTGGATAGGATAGGATAGAGGATAGGATAGGATAGAGGATAGGATAGGATAGACGATAGGATAGGATAGAGGATTGGATAGCATAGAGGATAGGATAGGATTGACGATAGGATAGGATAGAGGACAGGACGGGATAGAGGATAGGATAGAGAATTGGATAGGATAGAGGATAGGATAGGATAGAGGATAGGATAGGATAGAGGATAGGATAGGATAGAGAATAGGATAGGATAGAGGATAGGATCAGATAGAGGATAGGATAGGATAGAGGATAGGATCAGATAGAGGATAGGATAGGGGATTGGATAGGATAGACGAGAGTATAGAATAGGATAGAGGATATGATAGGATATATGATAGGATATGTTAGAGTATATTATAGGGGATTGGATAGGATACAGGATAGGATAGGATAGAAAATAGGATAGGATAGAGGATAGGATAGGATAGAGGATAGGATAGGCCAGAGGATAGGATAGGATAGAGGATAGGATAGGATAGATTATAGGGTCGGATAGAGGATAGGATAGGGGTTTGGATAGGATAGACGATAGGATAGGATAGAGGATAGGATAGGATAGAGAATAGGATAGGATAGATGCTATTGCAGGATAGAGGACAGGATAGGATAGAGGATAGGATAGGATAGAGGATAGGATAGGATAGAGGATAGGATAGCGGATTGGATAGGATAGAGGATAGGATAGATGATAGGATAGAGGATTGGATAGGATAGAGGATACGATACGATAGAGGATAGGATAGGGGATTGGATAGGATACAGGATAGGATACGATAGAGGATAGGATAGGATAGAGGATAGGATTGCGGATTGGATACGATAGAGGATAGGATAGGATAGATGATATTATAGGAAAGAGGATAGGATAGGATGGAGGATAGGATAGGATAGAGGATATGATAGCATAGATGATAGGATAGGATTGACGATAGGATAGGATAGAGGATAGGATAGAGGATAGGATAGAGGATAGGATAGAGGATAGGATAGAGGATAGGATAGAGGACAGGATAGAGGATAGGATAGGATATAGGGTAGGATAGGGTAGAGGATAGGATAGGATAGAGAATAGGATAGCATTGAGGATAGGATTGGAGAGAGGATAGGATAGGATAAAGGATAGGATAGGATAGAGAATAGGATAGGATAGAGGATATGATAGGATAGATGATAGGATATGATAGAGTATAGAATAGGGGATTGGATAGGATAGAGGATAGGATAAGATAGAGGATAGGATAGGATTGAGGATAGGATAGGAAAGAGGATAGGATAGGAAAGAGATTCGGATAGGGTAGATGATGTTATAGGAAAGAGGATAGGATATGGTAAAGGATACGATATTATAGAGAATAGGATAGGATAGAGGATAGGATAGGATAGAGGATAGGATAGGATAGAGGATAGCATAGGATAGAGGATAGGATAGGATAGAGGATAGGATAGCATTGAGGATAGGATTGGAGAGAGGATAGGATAGGATAAAGGATAGGATAGGATAGAGAATAGGATAGGAAAGAGGATAGTATAGGATAGAGAATGGGATAGGATAGAGGATAGGATAGGATAGAGGATAGCACAGAGAATAGGATAGGATAGAGGATAGGATAGGGGATTGGATAGGATAGAGGATAGGATAGGATTGAGGATAGGATAGGAAAGAGGATAGGATAGGAAAGAGATTCGGATAGGGTAGATGATGTTATAGGAAAGAGGATAGGATATGGTAAAGGATACGATATTATAGAGAATAGGATAGGATGGAGGATCGGATAGGATAGGATAGAGGATAGGAGAGGATAGAGGACAGGATAGGATAGAGGATAGCACAGAGAATAGGATAGGATAGAGGATACGATAGGATGGAGGATAGGATAGGTTAGAGGCTCGGATAGAATAGAGGATTGGATAGGATAGAGGATACGATCTTCTAGAGGATAGGATAGGATAGAGGAAAGGATAGGATAGGGGAAAGGATAGGATAGAGGATAGGATAGGGTAGAGGTTAGGATATGATACTGGATATTATAGGATAGTGGATAGGATAGGATAGAGGATATGATAGGATAGAGTATAGGATATTGCAGAGTATGGGATAGGATAGAGGATACGATAGGATAGAGGATAGGATAGAGGATAGGATAGCATAGAGGATAGGATAAAGGATTGGATAGGATAGAGGACAGGATACGATAGAGGATAGGATAGGATAGAGGATAGGATTGGATAGAGAATAGGATAGGAAAGAGGATAGGATAGGATAGAGAATAGCATAGGATAGAGGATAGGATAGGATAGAGGATAGGATGGGATAGAGGATAGGATAGGCTAGAGGATAGGATAGGATAGAGGATAGGATAAGATAGAGGATAGGATAGGATAGGATAGAGGATAGGATAGGATAGCGGAAAGGATAGGATAGAGTATAGAATAGGATAGAGGATATGATAGGATAGATGATAGGATATGATAGAGTATAGAATAGGGGATTGGATAGGATAGAGGATAGGATAAGATAGAGGATAGGATACGATAGAGGATAGAATAGGATAGAGGATAGGATAGGATAGAGGATAGAATAGGATAGCGGATAGTATAGGATGCAGTATAGAATAGAATTGAGGATAGGATAGGAACGAGGATAGGATAGGATAGAGGATAGGATACGATAGAGGATCGGATAGGATAGAGAATAGGATAGGATAGAGTATAGGATATAGGATTGGATAGGATAGAGGATAGGATAGGATAGGATACATGATATTATAGGATAGAGAAAGGATAGGACAGAGAATACGATATTATACAGGCTGGAATAGGATAGCGGAATGGATAGGATAGAGGATAGGATTCGATAGAGGACAGGATAGGATAGGATGGCGGGAAGGATAGGATAGAGTATTGAATAGGATAGAGGATAATATGGGATGGAGGATAGGATAAGTTAGAGGATAGGATAGGATAGAGGATAGGATCGAGGATTGGATAGGATAGAGGATACGCTAGGATAGAGGATAGGATAGGATGAAGAATAGGATAGGATAGAGGATATGATAGGATAGAGTATAGAATAGGATAGAGGATAGGATATAGGATCGGATAGGATAGAGGATAGGATACGATAGACGATAGGATAGGGGATTCGATCGGATACAGGATAGGATACGATAGAGGATGGGATAGGATAGAGGATAGGATAGGATAGAGGATAGGATAGGATAGAGGATAGGATGGGATAGGATAGAGGATAGGATAGGATAGAGGATAGGATAGGATAGAGGATAGGATAGGATAGAGGATAGGATAGGATAGAGGATAGGATAGGATAGAGGATAGGATAGGATAGAGGATAGGATAGGATAGAGGATATGATAGGATAGAGGACCGGATAGGATAGAGGATAGGATAGGGGATTGGGTAGGATATAGGACAGGAGGCGATAGAGGATAGGATAGGATAGAGGATAGGATAGGATAGAGGATAGGATAGCATAGAGCATAGAATAGAGGATAGGATAGAGGATTGGATAGGATAGATGATAGGATATGATAGAGTATACGATATTATAGAGGATAGGATAGGATAGAGGATTGGATAGAATAGATGATAGGATATGATAGAGTATACGATATTATAGAGGATAGGATAGGATAGAGGATCGGATAGGATAGAGGATTGGATAGGATAGAGGATAGGATAGGATAGAGAATAGGATATCGTATTGGATAGGATAGAGGATAGGATACGATAGAGAATAGGATAGGATAGGATAGAGAATAGGATAGGATAGATGATATTGTAGGATAGAGGAAGGATAGGACAGAGGATACGATGTTATAGAGGATAGGATAGCCTAGCGGAAAGGGAAGGATAGAGGATAGGATCGGGGATTGCATAGGATACAGGACAGGGGACGATAGAGGATAGGATACGATAGAGGATAGAATAGGATAGAGGATAGGATAGGATAGAGGACAGGATAGGACAGAGGAAACGATATTATAGAGGATAGGATAGGATAGCGGAAAGGATAGGATAGAGTATAGAATAGGATAGAGGATATGATAGGATAGATGATAGGATATGATAGAGTATAGGATAGGGGATTGGATAGGATAGAGGATAGGATTAGATAGAGGATAGGATAGGATAGAGGATAGAATAGGATAGAGGATAGGATAGGATAGAGGATAGGATACGATAGAGGATAGGATCGAGGATTGGATAAGATAGAGGATACGCTAGGATAGAGGATAGGATAGGATGAAGAATAGGATAGGATAGAGGATAGGATAGGATAGAGTATAGAATAGGATAGAGGATAGGATATCGGATCGGATAGGATAGAGGATAGGATACGATAGTTGATAGGATAGGGGAATCGATCGGATACAGGATAGGATACGATAGAGGATGGGATAGGATAGAGGATAGGATAGGATAGAGGATAGGATAGGATAGAGGATAGGATGGGATAGGATAGAGGATTGGATAGGATAGATGATAGGATATGATAGAGTATACGATATTATAGAGGATAGGATAGGATAGAGGATCGGATAGGATAGAGGATTGGATAGGATAGAGGATAGGATAGGATAGAGAATAGGATATCGGATTGGATAGGATAGAGGATAGGATACGATAGAGAATAGGATAGGATAGGATAGAGAATAGGATAGGATAGATGATATTGTAGGATAGAGGAAGGATAGGACAGAGGATACGATGTTATAGAGGATAGGATAGCCTAGCGGAAAGGGAAGGATAGAGGATAGGATCGGGTATTGGATAGGATAGAGGACAGGAGACGATAGAGGATAGGATAGGATAGAGGATAGAATAGGATATGATAGAGTATAGGATAGGGGATTCGATAGGATAGAGGATAGGATTAGATAGAGGATAGGATAGGATAGAGGATAGAATAGGATAGAGGATAGGATCAGATAGAGGATAGGATAGGGGATTGGATAGGATAGACGAGAGTATAGAATAGGATAGAGGATATGATAGGATATATGATAGGATATGTTAGAGTATATTATAGGGGATTGGATAGGATACAGGATAGGATAGGATAGAAAATAGGATAGGATAGAGGATAGGATAGGATAGAGGATAGGATAGGCTAGAGGATAGGATAGGATAGAGGATAGAGGATAGGATAGAGGATAGGATAGTATAGAGGATACGATATTATAGAGGATAGGATAGAGGATAGGATAGGATATTGGATACGATAGGATTGAGGATAGGATTGGAGAGAGGATAGGATAGGATAAAGGATAGGATAGGATAGTGGATAGGATAGGATAGAGGATAGGATAGGGCAGAGTATGGGATAGGATAGAGGATACGATAGGATAGAGGATAGGATATTATAGAGGATAGGATAGGGTAGAGTATAGGATAGGATAGAGGATATTATAGGATAGTGGATAGGATAGGATAGAGGATATGATAGGATAGAGTATAGGATAGGGCAGAGTATGGGATAGGATAGAGGATACGATAGGATAGAGGATAGGAAAGAGGACAGGATAGGAAATAGGATAGGATAGGATAGAGGATAGGTTAGGATAGAGGATAGGATACGATAGAGGATAGGATAGTATAAAGGATAGAGGATAGGATAGAGGATAGGATAGTATAGAGGATACGATATTATAGAGGATAGGATAGAGGATAGGACAGGATGGAGGATAGGATATGTTAGAGGCTCGGATAGGATAGAGGATTGGATAGGATAGAGGATACGATCTTCTAGAGGATAGGATAGGATAGAGGAAAGGATAGGATAGGGGAAAGGATAGGATAGAGGATAGGATAGGGGATTGGATAGGATAGAGGATAGGAGGCGAAATAGGATAGGATTGGATACAGAATAGGATAGATAATAGGATAGAGGATTGGATAGGTTAGAGGATAGGATAGGAGAGCGGATAGGATAGGATGCAGTATAGGATAGAATTGAGGATAGGATAGGAACGAGGATAGGATAGGATAGAGGTTAGGATAGGATAGAGGATATGATAGGATAGGGAATAGGATAGGATAAATGATATTATAGGAAAGTGGATAGGATATGATAGAGGATACGATAGGATAGAGGATCGGAAAGGATAGAGGATAGGATAGGATAGAGGATAGGATAGGATATTGGATACGATAGGATTGAGGATAGGATTGGAGAGAGGATAGGATAGGATAAAAGATAGGATAGGATAGTGGATAGGATAGGATAGAGGATAGGATAGGATAGAGGATAGGATAGGCTAGAGGATAGGATAGGATAGAGGATAGGATACAGGATAGGGTAGGAAAGAGGATAGGATATGGTAGAGGATAGCATAGGAGAGATGATATGATGGGATAGAGGATAGTATAGGATAGAGGTTAAGATATTATAGAGGATAGGATAGGGTAGAGCATAGGATAGGATAGAGGATATTATAGGATAGTGGATAGGATAGGATAGAGGATATGATAGGATAGAGTACAGGATAGGGTAGAGTATGGGATAGGATAGAGGATACGATAGGATAGAGGATAGGATAGAGGATAGGATAGGAAATAGGATAGGATAGGATAGAGGATAGGTTAGGATAGAGGATAGGATACGATAGAGGATAGGATAGGATAAAGGATACAGGATAGGATAGAGGATAGGATAGGATAGAGAATACGATATTAAAGAGGATAGGATAGAGGATAGGACAGGATGGAGATTAGGATAGGTTAGAGGTTCGGATAGGATAGAGGATTGGATAGGATAGAGGATACGATCTTCTAGAGGATAGGATAGGATAGAGGAAAGGATAGGATAGGGGAAAGGATAGGATAGAGGATAGGATAGGGGATTGGATAGGATAGAGGATAGGATAGGATGGAGGATAGGATAGAGGATAGGACAGGATAGAGGATAGGATAGGATAGAGGATAGGATAGGATAGAGGATAGGATAGGATTGAGGATAGGATAGGAAAGAGGATAGGATAGGATACAGGATACGATATTATAGAGGATAGGATAGGATAGGGAAGAGGATTGGATAGATGATATTATAGGATAGAGGATAGGATAGGATGGATTATAGGATAGAGGATAGGATAGGATAGAGGATAGGATAGGATAGAGGATAGGATAGGATAGAGGATAGGATAGGATAGTGGATAGGATAGGATAGAGGATAGGATAGGATAGAGGATAGGATAGGATAGACGATAGGATAGGATAGAGGATAGGATAGCATAGAGGATAGGATAGGATTGACGATAGGATAGGATAGAGGACAGGACGGGATAGAGGATAGGATAGAGAATTGGATAGGATAGAGGATAGGATAGGATAGAGGATAGGATAGGATAGCGGATAGGATAGGATAGAGAATAGGATAGGATAGAGGATAGGATCAGATAGAGGATAGGATAGGATAGAGGATAGGATCAGATAGAGGATAGGATAGGGGATTGGATAGGATAGACGAGAGTATAGAATAGGATAGAGGATATGATAGGATATATGATAGGATATGTTAGAGTATATTATAGGGGATTGGATAGGATACAGGATAGGATAGGATAGAAAATAGGATAGGATAGAGGATAGGATAGGATAGAGGATAGGATAGGCCAGAGGATAGGATAGGATAGAGGATAGGATAGGATAGATTATAGGGTCGGATAGAGGATAGGATAGGGGTTTGGATAGGATAGACGATAGGATAGGATAGAGGATAGGATAGGATAGAGAATAGGATAGGATAGATGCTATTGCAGGATAGAGGACAGGATAGGATAGAGGATACGATAGGATAGAGGATAGGATAGGATAGAGGATAGGATAGGATAGAGGATAGGATAGGATAGAGGATAGCATAGGATAGAGGATAGGATAGGATAGAGGATAGGATAGCATTGAGGATAGGATTGGAGAGAGGATAGGATAGGATAAAGGATAGGATAGGATAGAGAATAGGATAGGAAAGAGGATAGTATAGGATAGAGAATGGGATAGGATAGAGGATAGGATAGGATAGAGGATAGCACAGAGAATAGGATAGGATAGAGGATAGGATAGGGGATTGGATAGGATAGAGGATAGGATAGGATTGAGGATAGGATAGGAAAGAGGATAGGATAGGAAAGAGATTCGGATAGGGTAGATGATGTTATAGGAAAGAGGATAGGATATGGTAAAGGATACGATATTATAGAGAATAGGATAGGATGGAGGATCGGATAGGATAGGATAGAGGATAGGAGAGGATAGAGGACAGGATAGGATAGAGGATAGCACAGAGAATAGGATAGGCTAGAGGATACGATAGGATGGAGGATAGGATAGGTTAGAGGCTCGGATAGAATAGAGGATTGGATAGGATAGAGGATACGATCTTCTAGAGGATAGGATAGGATAGAGGAAAGGATAGGATAGGGGAAAGGATAGGATAGAGGATAGGATAGGGTAGAGGTTAGGATATGATACTGGATATTATAGGATAGTGGATAGGATAGGATAGAGGATATGATAGGATAGAGTATAGGATATTGCAGAGTATGGGATAGGATAGAGGATACGATAGGATAGAGGATAGGATAGAGGATAGGATAGCATAGAGGATAGGATAAAGGATTGGATAGGATAGAGGACAGGATACGATAGAGGATAGGATAGGATAGAGGATAGGATTGGATAGAGAATAGGATAGGAAAGAGGATAGGATAGGATAGAGAATAGCATAGGATAGAGGATAGGATAGGATAGAGGATAGGATGGGATAGAGGATAGGATAGGCTAGAGGATAGGATAGGATAGAGGATAGGATAAGATAGAGGATAGGATAGGATAGGATAGAGGATAGGATAGGATAGCGGAAAGGATAGGATAGAGTATAGAATAGGATAGAGGATATGATAGGATAGATGATAGGATATGATAGAGTATAGAATAGGGGATTGGATAGGATAGAGGATAGGATAAGATAGAGGATAGGATACGATAGAGGATAGAATAGGATAGAGGATAGGATAGGATAGAGGATAGAATAGGATAGCGGATAGTATAGGATGCAGTATAGAATAGAATTGAGGATAGGATAGGAACGAGGATAGGATAGGATAGAGGATAGGATACGATAGAGGATCGGATAGGATAGAGAATAGGATAGGATAGAGTATAGGATATAGGATTGGATAGGATAGAGGATAGGATAGGATAGGATACATGATATTATAGGATAGAGAAAGGATAGGACAGAGAATACGATATTATACAGGCTGGAATAGGATAGCGGAATGGATAGGATAGAGGATAGGATTCGATAGAGGACAGGATAGGATAGGATGGCGGGAAGGATAGGATAGAGTATTGAATAGGATAGAGGATAATATGGGATGGAGGATAGGATAAGTTAGAGGATAGGATAGGATAGAGGATAGGATCGAGGATTGGATAGGATAGAGGATACGCTAGGATAGAGGATAGGATAGGATGAAGAATAGGATAGGATAGAGGATAGGATAGGATAGAGTATAGAATAGGATAGAGGATAGGATATAGGATCGGATAGGATAGAGGATAGGATACGATAGAGGATAGGATAGGGGATTCGATCGGATACAGGATAGGATACGATAGAGGATGGGATAGGATAGAGGATAGGATAGGATAGAGGATAGGATAGGATAGAGGATAGGATGGGATAGGATAGAGGATAGGATAGGATAGAGGATAGGATAGGATAGAGGATAGGATAGGATAGAGGATAGGATAGGATAGAGGATAGGATAGGATAGAGGATAGGATAGGATAGAGGATAGGATAGGATAGAGGATATGATAGGATAGAGGATCGGATAGGATAGAGGATAGGATAGGGGATTGGGTAGGATATAGGACAGGAGGCGATAGAGGATAGGATAGGATAGAGGATAGGATAGGATAGAGGATAGGATAGCATAGAGCATAGAATAGAGGATAGGATAGAGGATTGGATAGGATAGATGATAGGATATGATAGAGTATACGATATTATAGAGGATAGGATAGGATAGAGGATTGGATAGAATAGATGATAGGATATGATAGAGTATACGATATTATAGAGGATAGGATAGGATAGAGGATCGGATAGGATAGAGGATTGGATAGGATAGAGGATAGGATAGGATAGAGAATAGGATATCGTACTGGATAGGATAGAGGATAGGATACGATAGAGAATAGGATAGGATAGGATAGAGAATAGGATAGGATAGATGATATTGTAGGATAGAGGAAGGATAGGACAGAGGATACGATGTTATAGAGGATAGGATAGCCTAGCGGAAAGGGAAGGATAGAGGATAGGATCGGGGATTGCATAGGATACAGGACAGGGGACGATAGAGGATAGGATACGATAGAGGATAGAATAGGATAGAGGATAGGATAGGATAGAGGACAGGATAGGACAGAGGAAACGATATTATAGAGGATAGGATAGGATAGCGGAAAGGATAGGATAGAGTATAGAATAGGATAGAGGATATGATAGGATAGATGATAGGATATGATAGAGTATAGGATAGGGGATTGGATAGGATAGAGGATAGGATTAGATAGAGGATAGGATAGGATAGAGGATAGAATAGGATAGAGGATAGGATAGGATAGAGGATAGGATACGATAGAGGATAGGATCGAGGATTGGATAAGATAGAGGATACGCTAGAATAGGATAGGATAGATGATATTGTAGGATAGAGGAAGGATAGGACAGAGGATACGATGTTATAGAGGATAGGATAGCCTAGCGGAAAGGGAAGGATAGAGGATAGGATCGGGTATTGGATAGGATAGAGGACAGGAGACGATAGAGGATAGGATAGGATAGAGGATAGAATAGAATATGATAGAGTATAGGATAGGGGATTCGATAGGATAGAGGATAGGATTAGATAGAGGATAGGATAGGATAGAGGATAGAATAGGATAGAGGATAGGATAGGATAGAGGATAGGATACGATAGAGGATAGGATAGGATAGAGAATAGGCTAGGATAGAGGATAGAATAGGATAGAGGATAGGATAGGATAGAGGATAGGATACGATAGAGGATAGGATAGGATAGAGAATAGGATAGGATAGAGTATAGGATATAGGATTGGATAGGATACAGGATAGGATAGGATAGGATACATGATATTATAGGATAGAGAAAGGATAGGACAGAGGATACGATATTATACAGGCTGGGATAGGATAGCGGAATGGATAGGATAGAGGATAGGATTCGATAGAGGACAGGATAGGATAGGATGGCGGGAAGGATAGGATAGAGTATTGAATAGGATAGAGGATAAGATAGGATGGAGGATAGGATAAGTTAGAGGATAGGATAGGATAGACGATAGGATGGGATAGGATAGAGGATAGGATAGGATAGAGGATAGGATAGGATAGAGGATAGGATAGGATAGAGGATAGGATAGGATAGAGGATAGGATAGGATAGAGGATAGGATAGGATAGAGGATAGGATAGGATAGAGGATAGGATAGGATAGAGGATAGGATAGGATAGAGGATAGGATAGGGGATTGGATAGGATAGAGGATAGGATAGGTTTGAGGATACGATACGATAGAGGATACGATAGGATAGTAATAGAGAATAGGATAGGATAGATGATATTGTAGGATAGAGGAAGGATAGGACAGAGGATACGGTATTATACAGGATAGGATATCATAGCGGAAACGGTAGGATAGAGGATAGGATAGGATAGAGGATAGGAGAGGGTAGAGGATAGGATAGCATAGCGGATAGGATAGAGGATAGGATAGAGGATTGGATAGGATACAGGATAGGAGACGATAGAGGATAGGATAGGATAGAGGATAGGATTGGGGATTGGATACGATAGAGGATAGGATAGGATAGATGATATTATAGGAAAGAGGATAGGATAGGATAGCGGAAAGGATAGGATAGAGTATAGGATAGGATAGAGGATAGGATAGGATAGAGGATAGGATAGGATAGAGTATAGGATATACGATTGGATAGGATAGAGGATAGGATACGATAGAGGATACGATAGGATAGGATAAAGAATAGGATAGGATAGATGATATTGTAGGATAGAGTAAGGATAGGACAGAGGATACGATATTATAGAGGATAGGATAGCATAGCGGAAAGGTTAGGATAGAGGATAGGATCGGGGATTGGATAGGATAGAGGACAGGAGACGATAAAGGATAGGATAGGATAGAGGATAGAAAAGGATAGATGATAGGATAGGATAGAGGATAGAAAAGGATAGAGGATAGGATAGGATAGAGGATAGGATACGATAGAGGATAGGATAGGATAGAGAATAGGATATCGGATTGGATAGGATAGAGGATAGGATACGATAGAGGATAGGATAGGACAGAATGGAGAATAGGATAGGATAGATGATATTGTAGGATATAGGACAGGATAGGACAGAGGAAACGATATTATAGAGGATAGGATAGGATAGAGGATAGGATCGGATAAGGATAGGATAGGGGATTGGATAGGATAGAGGATAGGATTCGATAGAGGACAGGATAGGATAGGATGGCGGAAAGGATAGGATAGAGTATAGAATAGGATAGAGGATAAGATAGGATAGAGAATAGGATACGTTAGAGGATAGGATAGGATAGAGGATAGGATAGAGGATTTTATAGGATAGAGGATACGATAGGATAGAGGATAGGATAGAGAATAGGATAGGATAGAGGATACGATAGGGGATTGGATCGGATACAGGATAGGAGACTGTAGAGGATAGGATAGGATAGGTTAGAGAATAGGATAGGATAGATTATATTATAGGATAGAGAACAGGATAGGATAGAGTATAGGATAGGATAGAGGATAGGATAGCGGATTGGATAGGATAGAGGATAGGATACGATAGAGGATAGAATGGAATGGAAGATAGGATAGATAATAGGATAGGATAGAGGATATGATAAGATAGAGGATACGATAGGATAGAGGATAGGATAGGATAGAGGATAGGGTAGGATAGAGGATAGCATAGGATAGAGGATAGGATAGGATTGAGGATAGGATAGGATAGAGGATAGGATAGGAGATTGGATAGGATACAGGCTAGGAGACGATAGAGAATAGGATAGGATAGATGGTATTATAGGGAAGTGGATACGATAGGATAGAGAATAGGATAGGAAAGACGATACGATAGGATAGAGGATAGGATAGGATAGAGGATAGGATAGGATTGAGGATAGGATTGGAGAGAGGATAGGATAGGATAAAGGATAGGATAGGATAGAGAATAGGATAGGAAAGACGATAGGATAGGATAGAGAATGGGATAGGATAGAGGATAGGATAGGATAGGATAGAGGATAGAATAGGATCGAGTATTGGATAGGATAGAGAATAGGATAGGGGATTGGATAGGATAGAGGATAGGATAGGATAGAGGATAGGATAGGATAGAGGATAGGATAGGGGATTGGATAGGATAGAGAATAGGATAGGATAGAGGATAGGATAGGATAGAGGATAGGATAGGATAGAGGATACGATCTTATAGAGGATAGGATAGGATAGAGGAAAGGATAGGATAGTGGAAAGGATAGGATAGAGGATAGGGCAGGGGATTGGATAGGATAGAGGATAGGAGACGAAAGAGGA
Source organism: Halictus rubicundus (assembly GCF_050948215.1). Taxonomy (NCBI): domain Eukaryota; kingdom Metazoa; phylum Arthropoda; class Insecta; order Hymenoptera; family Halictidae; genus Halictus; species Halictus rubicundus. The sequence goes on along the minus strand of NW_027488818.1, from coordinate 117,929 downwards.
TAGGATTGGATAGAGAATAGGATAGAGGATGGGATAGAGGATTCGATAGGATAGAGGATATTATAGGATAGAGGATAGGATATGATAGAGGATACGATATTATAGAGGATAGGATAGGATAGCGGATAGGATAGGATGGAGTATAGGATAGAATTGAGGATAGGATAGGGTTGAGGATAGGATAGGATAGAGGATAGGATAGGATAAAGGATAGGATAGGATAGGGAATAGGATAGGATAGATGGTATTATAGGAAAGAGGATAGGATCTGATAGAGGATACGATATTATAGAGGATAGGATAGGATAGCGGATAGTATAGGATGGAGTATAGGATCGAATTGAGGATATAATAGGGTTGAGGATAGGATAGGATAGAGGATAGAATAGGATAGAGGATAGGATAGGATAGAGGATAGGATACGATAGAGGATAGGATCGAGGATTGGATAAGATAGAGGATACGCTAGGATAGAGGATAGGATAGGATGAAGAATAGGATAGGATAGAGGATAGGATAGGATAGAGTATAGAATAGGATAGAGGATAGGATATCGGATCGGATAGGATAGAGGATAGGATACGATAGTTGATAGGATAGGGGAATCGATCGGATACAGGATAGGATACGATAGAGGATGGGATAGGATAGAGGATAGGATAGGATAGAGGATAGGATAGGATAGAGGATAGGATGGGATAGGATAGAGGATTGGATAGGATAGATGATAGGATATGATAGAGTATACGATATTATAGAGGATAGGATAGGATAGAGGATCGGATAGGATAGAGGATTGGATAGGATAGAGGATAGGATAGGATAGAGAATAGGATATCGGATTGGATAGGATAGAGGATAGGATACGATAGAGAATAGGATAGGAGAGGATAGAGAATAGGATAGGATAGATGATATTGTAGGATAGAGGAAGGATAGGACAGAGGATACGATGTTATAGAGGATAGGATAGCCTATCGGAAAGGGAAGGATAGAGGATAGGATCGGGTATTGGATAGGATAGAGGACAGGAGACGATAGAGGATAGGATAGGATAGAGGATAGAATAGAATATGATAGAGTATAGGATAGGGGATTCGATAGGATAGAGGATAGGATTAGATAGAGGATAGGATAGGATAGAGGATAGAATAGGATAGAGGATAGGATAGGATAGAGGATAGGATACGATAGAGGATAGGATAGGATAGAGAATAGGCTAGGATAGAGGATAGAATAGGATAGAGGATAGGATAGGATAGAGGATAGGATACGATAGAGGATAGGATAGGATAGAGAATAGGATAGGATAGAGTATAGGATATAGGATTGGATAGGATACAGGATAGGATAGGATAGGATACATGATATTATAGGATAGAGAAAGGATAGGACAGAGGATACGATATTATACAGGCTGGGATAGGATAGCGGAATGGATAGGATAGAGGATAGGATTCGATAGAGGACAGGATAGGATAGGATGGCGGGAAGGATAGGATAGAGTATTGAATAGGATAGAGGATAAGATAGGATGGAGGATAGGATAAGTTAGAGGATAGGATAGGATAGACGATAGGATGGGATAGGATAGAGGATAGGATAGGATAGAGGATAGGATAGGATAGAGGATAGGATAGGATAGAGGATAGGATAGGATAGAGGATAGGATAGGATAGAGGATAGGATAGGATAGAGGATAGGATAGGATAGAGGATAGGATAGGATAGAGGATAGGATAGGGGATTGGATAGGATAGAGGATAGGATAGGATTGAGGATACGATACGATAGAGGATACGATAGGATAGTAATAGAGAATAGGATAGGATAGATGATATTGTAGGATAGAGGAAGGATAGGACAGAGGATACGGTATTATACAGGATAGGATATCATAGCGGAAACGGTAGGATAGAGGATAGGATAGGATAGAGGATAGGAGAGGGTAGAGGATAGGATAGCATAGCGGATAGGATAGAGGATAGGATAGAGGATTGGATAGGATACAGGATAGGAGACGATAGAGGATAGGATAGGATAGAGGATAGGATTGGGGATTGGATACGATAGAGGATAGGATAGGATAGATGATATTATAGGAAAGAGGATAGGATAGGATAGCGGAAAGGATAGGATAGAGTATAGGATAGGATAGAGGATAGGATAGGATAGAGGATAGGATAGGATAGAGTATAGGATATACGATTGGATAGGATAGAGGATAGGATACGATAGAGGATACGATAGGATAGGATAAAGAATAGGATAGGATAGATGATATTGTAGGATAGAGTAAGGATAGGACAGAGGATACGATATTATAGAGGATAGGATAGCATAGCGGAAAGGTTAGGATAGAGGATAGGATCGGGGATTGGATAGGATAGAGGACAGGAGACGATAAAGGATAGGATAGGATAGAGGATAGAAAAGGATAGATGATAGGATAGGATAGAGGATAGAAAAGGATAGAGGATAGGATAGGATAGAGGATAGGATACGATAGAGGATAGGATAGGATAGAGAATAGGATATCGGATTGGATAGGATAGAGGATAGGATACGATAGAGGATAGGATAGGACAGAATGGAGAATAGGATAGGATAGATGATATTGTAGGATATAGGACAGGATAGGACAGAGGAAACGATATTATAGAGGATAGGATAGGATAGAGGATAGGATCGGATAAGGATAGGATAGGGGATTGGATAGGATAGAGGATAGGATTCGATAGAGGACAGGATAGGATAGGATGGCGGAAAGGATAGGATAGAGTATAGAATAGGATAGAGGATAAGATAGGATAGAGAATAGGATACGTTAGAGGATAGGATAGGATAGAGGATAGGATAGAGGATTTTATAGGATAGAGGATACGATAGGATAGAGGATAGGATAGAGAATAGGATAGGATAGAGGATACGATAGGGGATTGGATCGGATACAGGATAGGATACTGTAGAGGATAGGATAGGATAGGTTAGAGAATAGGATAGGATAGATTATATTATAGGATAGAGAACAGGATAGGATAGAGTATAGGATAGGATAGAGGATAGGATAGCGGATTGGATAGGATAGAGGATAGGATACGATAGAGGATAGAATGGAATGGAAGATAGGATAGATAATAGGATAGGATAGAGGATATGATAAGATAGAGGATACGATAGGATAGAGGATAGGATAGGATAGAGGATAGGGTAGGATAGAGGATAGCATAGGATAGAGGATAGGATAGGATTGAGGATAGGATAGGATAGAGGATAGGATAGGAGATTGGATAGGATACAGGCTAGGAGACGATAGAGAATAGGATAGGATAGATGGTATTATAGGGAAGTGGATACGATAGGATAGAGAATAGGATAGGAAAGACGATACGATAGGATAGAGGATAGGATAGGATAGAGGATAGGCTAGGATTGCGGATAGGATTGGAGAGAGGATAGGATAGGATAAAGGATAGGATAGGATAGAGAATAGGATAGGAAAGACGATAGGATAGGATAGAGAATGGGATAGGATAGAGGATAGGATAGGATAGAGGATAGAATAGGATCGAGTATTGGATAGGATAGAGAATAGGATAGGGGATTGGATAGGATAGAGGATAGGATAGGATAGAGGATAGGATAGGATAGAGGATAGGATAGGGGATTGGATAGGATAGAGAATAGGATAGGATAGAGGATAGGATAGGATAGAGGATAGGATAGGATAGAGGATACGATCTTATAGAGGATAGGATAGGATAGAGGAAAGGATAGGATAGTGGAAAGGATAGGATAGAGGATAGGGCAGGGGATTGGATAGGATAGAGGATAGGAGACGAAAGAGGATAGGATTGGATAGAGAATAGGATAGAGGATTGGATAGGATAGAGGATATTATAGGATAGAGGATAGGATATGATAGAGGATACGATATTATAGAGGATAGGATAGGATAGCGGATAGGATAGGATGGAGTATAGGATAGAATTGAGGATAGGATAGGGTTGAGGATAGGATAGGATAGAGGATAGGATAGGATAAAGGATAGGATAGGATAGGGAATAGGATAGGATAGATGGTATTATAGGAAAGAGGATAGGATCTGATAGAGGATACGATATTATAGAGGATAGGATAGGATAGCGGATAGTATAGGATGGAGTATAGGATCGAATTGAGGATATAATAGGGTTGAGGATAGGATAGTATAGAGGATAGGATTGGATAGAGGATAGGATAGGGGATTGGATAGGATAGACGAGAGGATAGGATAGGATAGCGTAAAGGATAGGATAGAGTATAGAATAGGATAGAGGATATGATAGGATAGATGATAGGATATGTTAGAGTATAGGATAGGTGATTGGATAGGCTAGAGGATAGGATAGGATAGATGATAGGATACAGGATAGGGTAGGACAGAGGATAGGATAGGGTAGAGGATAGCATAGGAGAGATGATATGATGGGATAGAGGATAGTATAGGATAGAGGTTAAGATATTATACAGGATAGGATAGGGTAGAGTATAGGATAGGATAGAGGATATTATAGGATAGTGGATAGGATAGGATAGAGGATATGATAGGATAGAGTATAGGATAGGGTAGAGTATGGGATAGGATAGAGGATACGATAGGATAGAGGATAGGATAGAGGATAGGATAGGAAATAGGATAGGATAGGATAGAGGATAGATTAGGATAGAGGATAGGATAGGATAGAGGAAAGGATAGGATAGGGGAAAGGATAGGATAGAGGATCGGAAAGGATAGAGGATTGGATAGGATAGAAGATACGATAGGATAGGGGATAGGATAGGATTGAGGATAGGATAGGAAAGAGTACAGGATAGGATACAGGATACGATATTATAGAGGATAGGATAGGATAGGGAAGAGGATAGGATAGATGATATTATAGGATAGAGGATAGGATAGGATGGAGGATAGGATAGAGGATAGGACAGGATAGAGGATAGGATAGGATAGAGGATAGGATAGGATAGAGAATAGGATAGGATTGAGGATAGGATAGGAAAGAGGACAGGATAGGATACAGGATACGATATTATAGAGGATAGGATAGGATAGGGAAGAGGATAGGATAGATGATATTATAGGATAGAGGATAGGATAGGATGGAGGATAGGATAGAGGATAGGATAGGATAGAGGATAGTATAGGATAGAGGATAGGATAGGATAGAGGATAGGATAGGATAGTGGATAGGATAGGATAGAGGATAGGATAGGATAGAGGATAGGATAGGATAGACGATAGGATAGGATAGAGGATAGGATAGCATAGAGGATAGGATAGGATTGACGATAGGATAGGATAGAGGACAGGACGGGATAGAGGATAGGATAGAGAATTGGATGTGATAGAGGATAGGATAGGATAGAGGATAGGATAGGATAGAGGATAGGATAGGATAGAGGATAGGATAGGCTAGAGGATAGGATAGGATAGAGGATAGGATAGGATAGAGGATAGGATAGGCTAGAGGATAGGATAGGATAGAGGATAGGATAGGATAGATTATAGGGTCGGATAGAGGATAGGATAGGGGATTGGATAGGATAGACGATAGGATAGGATAGAGGATTGGATAGGATAGAGGATAGGATAGGATAGCGGAAAGGATAGGATAGAGTATAGAATAGGGTAGAGGATATGATAGGATAGATGATAGGATATGATAGAGTATAGGATATACGATTGCATAGGATAGAGGATAGGATACGATAGAGAATACGATAGGATAGGATAGAGAATACGATAGGATAGAGGATAGGATAGGATAGAGGATAGCACAGAGAATAGGATAGGATAGCGGATAGGATAGGTTGGAGTATAGGATAGAATTGAGGATAGGATAGGGTTGAGGATAGGATAGGATATAGGATAGGATAGGATAGAGGATTGGATAGGATAGAGGATAGGATAGGTTAGAGGATAGGATAGGATAGAGGTTTGGATAGAATAGAGGATAGGATAGGATAGAGGACAGGATAGGATAGAGTATAGGATATTGCAGAGTATGGGATAGGATAGAGGATACGATAGGATAGAGGATAGGATAGAGGATAGGATAGCATAGAGGATAGGATAAAGGATTGGATAGGATAGAGGACAGGATACGATAGAGGATAGGATAGGATAGAGGATAGGATTGGATAGAGAATAGGATAGGAAAGAGGATAGGATAGGATAGAGAATAGCATAGGATAGAGGATAGGATAGGATAGAGGAGATGATAGGATAGAGGATAGGATAGGATAGAGGATAGGATAGGATAGGATAGAGGATAGGATAGGACAGAGGATACGATATTATACAGGCTGGGATAGGATAGCGGAATGGATAGGATAGAGGATAGGATAGGATAGAGGATAGGACAGGATAGAGCATAGGATAGGATAGAGGATAGGACCAGATAGAGGATAGGATAGGATAGAGGATAGGATAGGATAGAGGAGATGATAGGATAGAGGATAGGATAGGATAGAGGAAAGGATAGGATAGAGGGTATTATGGGATAGTGAATAGGATAGGATAGAGGATATGATAGGATAGAGTATAGGATAGGGCAGAGGATGGGATAGGATAGAGAATAGCATAGGGTAGATGATATTATAAGATAGTGGATAGGATAGGATAGAGGATAGGATAGGATAGAGGATAGGATAGGATAGAGGATAGGATAGGATAGGGGATAGGATAGGATACAGCATAGGATATGATAGAGGACAGGATATCATAGAGGATAGGATAGGATAGTATAGAGGATAGGATAGGACAGAGGATACGATATTATACAGGCTGGGATAGGATAGCGGAATGGATAGGATAGAGGATAGGATAGGATAGAGGATAGGATCAGATAGAGGATAGGATAGGATAGAGGATAGGATAGGATAGGATAGAGGATAGAATAGGATAGAGGATAGGATAGGGTAGAGGATAGGATACGATAGAGGATAGGATAGGATAGAGAATAGGATAGGATAGAGTATAGGATATAGGATTGGATAGGATAGAGGATAGGATAGGATAGGATACATGATATTATAGGATAGAGAAAGGATAGGACAGAGTATACGATATTATACAGGCTGGGATAGGATAGCGGAATGGATAGGATAGAGGATAGGATTCGATAGAGGACAGGATAGGATAGGATGGCGGGAAGGATAGGATAGAGTATTGAATAGGATAGAGGATAAGATAGGATGGAGGATAGGATAAGTTAGAGGATAGGATAGGATAGAGGATAGGATCGAGGATTGGATAGGATAGAGGATACGCTAGGATAGAGGATAGGATAGGATGAAGAATAGGATAGGATAGAGGATAGGATAGGATAGAGTATAGAATAGGATAGAGGATAGGATATAGGATCGGATAAGATAGAGGATAGGATACGATAGAGGATAGGATAGGGGATTCGATCGGATACAGGATGGGATACGATAGAGGATGGGATAGGATAGAGGATAGGATAGGATAGAGGATAGGATGGGATAGGATAGAGGATAGAGGATAGGATAGGATAGAGGATAGGATAGGATAGAGGATAGGATAGGATAGAGGATAGGATAGGATAGAGGATAGGATAGGATAGAGGATAGGATAGGATAGGATAGAGGATAGGATAGGATAGAGGATAGGATAGGATAGAGGATATGATAGGATAGAGGATCGGATAGGATAGAGGATAGGATAGGGGATTGGGTAGTATATAGGACAGGAGGCGATAGAGGATAGGAGAGGGTAGAGGATAGGATAGCATAGAGGATAGGATAGAGGATAGGATAGAGGATTGGATAGGATACAGGATAGGAGACGAGAGAGGATAGGATAGGATAGAGGATAGGATTGGGGATTGGATACGATAGATGATATTATAGGAAAGAGGATAGGATAGGATAGAGGATAAGATAGGATAGCGGAAAGGATAGGATAGAGTATAGGATAGGATAGAGGATAGGATAGGATAGAGGATAGGATAGGATAGAGTATAGGATAGACGATTGGATAGGATAGAGGATAGGATACGATAGAGGATAGGATATCGGATTGGATAGGATAGAGGATAGGATACGATAGAGGATAGGATCGGACAGAATGGAGAATAGGATAGGATAGATGATATTGTAGGATATAGGACAGGATAGGACAGAGGAAACGATATTATAGAGGATAGGATAGGATAGAGGATAGGATCGGATAAGGATAGGATAGGGGATTGGATAGGATAGAGGATAGGATTCGATAGAGGACAGGATAGGATAGGATGGCGGAAAGGATAGGATAGAGTATAGAATAGGATAGAGGATAAGATAGGATAGAGAATAGGATACGTTAGAGGATAGAATGGAATGGAAGATAGGATAGAGAATAGGATAGGATAGAGGATATGATAAGATAGAGGATACGATAGGATAGAGGATAGGATAGGATAGAGGATAGGATAGGATAGAGGATAGGATAGGATAGAGGATAGGATAGGATTGAGGATAGGATAGGATAGAGGATAGGATAGAATAGAGGATAGGATAGGATAGAGGATAGGATAGGAGATTGGATAGGATACAGGCTAGGAGACGATAGAGAATAGGATAGGATAGATGGTATTATAGGAAAGTGGATACGATAGGATAGAGAATAGGATAGGAAAGACGATACGATAGGATAGAGGATACGATATTATAGAGGATAGGATAGCATAGCGGAAAGGGTAGGATAGAGGATAGGATCGGGGATTGGATAGGATAGAGGACAGGAGACGATAGAGGATGGGATAGGGTACAGGGTAGAATAGGATGGAGGATAGGATAGGATAGAGGATAGGATACGATAGAGGATAGGATAGGATAGAGAATAGGATATAGGATTGGATCGGATACAGGATAGGAGAAGGTAGAGGATAGGATAGGATAGGTTAGAGAATAGGATAGGATAGATTATATTATAGGATAGAGAACAGGATAGGATACAGGATAGGATAGGATAGAGGATAGGATAGCGGATTGGATAGGATAGCGGATAGGATACGATAGAGGATAGAATGGAATGGAAGATAGGATAGAGAATAGGATAGGATAGAGGATATGATAAGATAGAGGATACGATAGGATAGAGGATAGGATAGGATAGAGGATAGGATAGGATAGAGGATAGGATAGGATAGAGGATAGGATAGGATTGAGGATAGCACAGAGAATAGGATAGGATAGAGGATAGGATAGGGGATTCGATAGGATAGAGGATAGGATAGGATTGAGGATACGATACGATAGAGGATACGATAGGATAGGATAGAGAATAGGATAGGATAGATGATATTGTAGGATAGAGGAAGGATAGGACAGAGGATACGATAGGATAGAGGATAGGATAGGATAGAGGATAGGATAGGATAGAGGATAGGATAGGATAGAGGATAGGATAGGATAGAGAATAGGATAGGATAGAGGATAGGATAGGACAGAGGATAGGATAGGATAGAGGATAGGATAGGATAGAGGATAGGATAGTATTGAGGATAGGATTGGAGAGAGGATAGGATAGGATAAAGGATAGGATAGGATAGAGAATAGGATAGGAAAGAGGATAGGATAGGACAGAGAATGGGATAGGATAGAGGATAGGATACAATAGAGGATAGCACAGAGAATAGGATAGGATAGAGGATAGGATAGGGGATTGGATAGGATAGAGGATAGGATAGGATAGAGGATAGGATAGGATAGAGGATAGGATAGTATTGAGGATAGGATAGGATAGAGGATAGGATAGCGGATTGGATAGGATAGAGGATAGGATACGATAGAGGATAGAATGGAATGGAAGGTAGGATAGAGAATAGGATAGGATAGAGGATATGATAGGATAGAGGATACGATAGGATAGAGGATAGGATAGTATAGAGGATAGGATAGGATAGAGGATAGGATAGGATAGGGGATAGAATGGGATTGAGGATAGGCTTGGAGAGAGGATAGGATAGGATAAAGGATAGGATAGGATAGAGAATAGGATAGGAAAGAGGATAGGATAGGATAGAGAATGGGATAGGTTAGAGGATAGGATACAATAGAGGATAGCAGAGAGAATAGGATAGGATAGAGGATAGGATAGGGGATTGGATAGGATAGCGGATAGGATAGGATAGAGCATAGGATAGGATAGAGGATAGGATAGTATTGAGGATAGGATTGGAGAGAGGATAGGATAGGATAAAGGATAGGATAGGATAGAGAATAGGATAGGAAAGGCGATAGGATAGGATAGAGAATGGGATAGGATAGAGGATAGGATAGGATAGACGATAGCACAGAGAATAGGATAGGATAGAGGATAGGATAGGAGATTGGATAGGATACAGGCTAGGAGACGATAGAGAATAGGATAGGATAGAGGATATGATAGGAGATTGGATAGGATACAGGCTAGGAGACGATAGAGAATAGGATAGGATAGATGGTACTATAGGAAAGAGGATACGATAGGATAGATAATTGTATAGGAAAGACGATAGGATAGGATAGAGAATGGGATAGGATAGAGGATAGGATAGGATAGAGGATAGCACAGAGAATAGGATAGGATAGAGGGATAGGATAGGGGATTGGATAGGATAGAGGATAGGATAGGATTGAGGATACGATACGATAGAGGATACGATAGGATAGGATAGATGATATTGTAGGATAGAGGAAGGATAGGACAGAGGATACGATATTATAGAGGATAGGATAGCATAGCGGAAAGGGTAGGATAGAGGATAGGATCGGGGATTGGATAGGATAGAGGACAGGAGACGATAGAGGATGGGATAGGGTACAGGGTAGAATAGGATATAGGATTGGATAGGATAGAGAATAGGATAGGAAAGAGGATAGGATAGGATAGAGGATAGGATAGGATTGATGGTAGGATAGGATAGAAGACAGGATAGGATAGAGGATAGGATAGGATGGAGGATACGATATTATAGAGGTTACAATAATAGATAGGATAGGATAGGATAGAGGATAGGATAGGATAGGGGTTTAGATAGGATAGAGGATAGGATAGGATAGAGGATAGGATCGGATAGAGGATAGGATAGGGGATTGGATAGGATAGAGGATACGATAGAGGATTTTATAGTATAAAGGAGTGGATAGGATTGAGAATAGTATAGGATAAAGGATACGATATTATAGAGGATAGGATAGGATAGACGATAGGATCGGATAGAGAATTGGATAGAGGATTGGATAGGAAAGAGGATAGGATAGGATAGAGGATAGGATAGGATAGATGATAGGATACGATAGAGGATAGGATAGAGAATAGGATAGGCTAGAGGATGGGATAGAGGATAGGAGACGATAGGGGATAGGATATTGGATTGGATAGGATAGAGGATATGATAGGATAGAGAATAGGATAGGGTAGAGGATAGGATAGGGTAGAGGATCGGATAGGATAGAGGATAGGATACGATTGAGGATATTATAGGATAGAGGATAGAATATGATAGAGGATACGATATTATAGAGGATGGGATACGATAGAGAATAGGATAGGGGATTGGATAGGATAGGGGATTGGATAGGATAGAGGATAGGATAGGATAGAGGATAGAATGGAGAATAGGACAGGATAGAGGATAGTATAGTATAGAGGATAAGATAGGGGATTGGATAGAATAGAGGATAGGAGACGATAGAGGATAGGATAGGATAGAGGATAGGATAGGATTGAGAATAGGACAGGATAGCTGATATTATAGGATAGAGGATAGGATAGGATAGAGGATACGATATTATAGAGGATAGGATAAGATAGAGGATGGGATCGGATAGAGGATAGGATAGGATAGAGGATAGGATAGGATATTGGACAGGATAGAGAATAGGATAGAGGATAGGATAGGATAGGAGGATAGTATAGGATAAAGGATACGATATTATAGAGGATAGGATAGGATAGACGATAGGATCGGATAGAGAATTGGATAGAGGATTGGATAGGATAGAGGATAGGATAGGATAGAGGATAGGATAGGATAGATGATAGGATACGATAGAGGATAGGATAGAGAATAGGATAGGCTAGAGGATAGGATAGAGGATAGGAGACGATAGGGGATAGGATAGGAGGCTAGAGGATAGGATAGAGGATAGAATGGAGAATAGGACAGGATAGAGGATAGTATAGTATAGAGGATAGGATAGGAGATTGGATAGAATAGAGGATAGGAGACGATAGAGGATAGGATAGGATAGAGGATAGGATAGGATTGAGAATAGGACAGGATAGCTGATATTATAGGATAGAGGATAGGATAGGATAGAGGATACGATATTATAGAGGATAGGAAAAGATAGAGGATGGGATCGGATAGAGGATAGGATAGGATAGAGGATAGGATAGGATATTGGACAGGATAGAGAATAGGATAGGGTAGAGGATAGGATAGAGGATAGGATAGGATAGAGTATACGATAGGATATAGGATGGGATAGGATAGGATAGAGGATAGGATAGGGGATTGGATAGGATAGAGGATAGGATAGGGTAGATGATAGGATAGGATGGTGGATAGGATGGGACAGAGCAGACGATAGAGGATAGGATAGGATTGAGGATAGGATAGGATAGTAGATAGGATAGGATATAGCAGACGATAGTCGATAGGATAGGATATAGGATAGGATAGGAGAAAGGATAGGATAGAGGATGGGATAGGATAGAGGATAGGAGACGATAGAGGATAGGATAGGATGGAGGATAGGGTAGGATAGAGAATAGGATAGGATAGATGATATTATAGGATAGAGGATAGGATAGGATAGAGGATACGATATTATAGAGGATACGATAGGATTGAGGATAGGATAGGAAAGAGGATAGGATAGGATGGAGGATACGATATTATAGAGGATACAATATTAGATAGGATAGGATAGGATAGAGGATAGGATAGGATAGGGGTTTAGATAGGATAGAGGATAGGATAGGATAGAGGATAGGATCGGATAGAGGATAGGATAGGGGATTGGATAGGATAGAGGATAGGATAGAGGATAGGAGACGATAGGGGATAGGATATTGGATTGGATAGGATAGAGGATAGGATAGGATAGAGAATAGGATAGGGTAGAGGATAGGATAGGGTAGAGGATCGGATAGGATAGAGGATAGGATAGGATAGAGGATAGGATAGAGAATAGGATAGGCTAGAGGATAGGATAGGTTAGAGAATAGGATAGGATAGAGGATAGGATAGGATAGAGGATAGGATAAGATAGTGAATAGGATAGGATAGATGATATTATTGGATAGAGGGTACAATATGATGGAGGATACGATATTATAGAGGATAGGATAGGATAGAGGATCGGATAGGATAGAGGATTGGATAGGATAGAGGATAGGATATGATATAGGATAGGATAGGATAGAGGACAGGATAGAGAATAGGATATGCTAGAGGATAGGATAGAGGATAGGAGACGATAGTGGATAGGATAGAGGATAGGATAGGATAGAGGATAGGATAGGATAGAGGATAAGATATGATATAGGATAGGATAGGATAGAGGGCAGGATAGAGAATAGGATAGGGTAGAGTATAAGATAGAGGATAGGAGACGATAGAGGATAGGATAGGGGATTGGATAGGATAGAGGACAGGAGATGATAGAGGATAGGATAGGATAGAGGATAGGACAGGATAGCTGATATTATAGGATAGAGGATAGGATAGGATAGAGGATACGATATTATAGAGGATAGGATAAGATAGAGGATGGGATCGCATAGAGGATAGGATAGGATAGAGGATAGGATAGGATATTGGACAGGATAGAGAATAGGATAGGGTAGAGGATAGGATAGAGGATAGGATAGGATAGAGTATACGATAGGACATAGGATGGGATAGGATAGGATAGAGGATAGGATAGGGGATTGGATAGGATAGAGGATAGGATAGGGTAGAGGATAGGATAGGATGGTGGATAGGATAGGATAGAGCAGACCATAGAGGATAGGATAGGATTGAGGATAGGATACGATAGTAGATAGGATAGGATATAGCAGACGATAGTCGATAGGATAGGAAAGAGGATAGGATAGGATGGAGGATACGATATTATAGAGGATACAATAATAGATAGGATAGGATAGGATAGAGGGTAGGATAGGATAGGGGTTTAGATAGGATAGAGGATAGGATAGGATAGAGGATAGAATGGAGAATAGGACAGGATAGAAGATAGTATAGTATAGAGGATAGGATAGGGAATTGGATAGAATAGAGGATATGAGACGATAGAGGATAGGATAGGATAGAGGATAGGATAGGATTGAGAATAGGACAGGATAGCTGATATTATAATATAGAGGATAGGATAGGATAGAGGATACGATATTATAGAGGATAGGATAAGATAGAGGATGGGATCGGATAGAGGATAGGATAGGATAGAGGATAGGATAGGATATTGGACAGGATAGAGAATAGGATAGGGTAGAGGATAGGATAGAGGATAGGAGACGATAGAGGATAGGAGACGATAGAGGATAGGATTGGATAGAGGATAGGATAGGATAGAGAATAGGATAGGATAGATGATATTATAGGATAGAGGATAGAATATGATAGAGGATACGATATTATAGAGGATAGGATCGGATAGAGCATAGGATAGGGGATTGGATACGATAGAGGATAGGATAGGATAGAGGATAGGATAGAGAATAGGATAGGCTAGAGGATAGGATAGGTTAGAGAATAGGATAGGATAGAGGATAGGATAGGATAGAGGATAGGATAAGATAGTGAATAGGATAGGATAGATGATATTATTGGATAGAGGGTACAATATGATGGAGGATACGATATTATAGAGGATAGGATAGGATAGAGGATCGGATAGGATAGAGGATTGGATAGGATAGAGGATAGGATATGATATAGGATAGGATAGGATAGAGGGCAGGATAGAGAATAGGATAGGGTAGAGTATAAGATAGAGGTTAGGAGACGATAGAGGATAGGATAGGGGATTGGATAGGATAGAGGACAGGAGATGATAGAGGATAGGATAGGATAGAGGATAGGATAGGGTAGAGAATAATGTAGGATAGAGGAAAGGATAGGATAGAGGATAGGATAGGATAGATGATACAATAATATAGAGGATAGGATAGGATAGAGGATACGATATTATAGAGGATATCATAGGATAGAGGATAGGGGATTGGATATAATAGAGGATAGAATAGGAAACAGGATAGGACAGGGGATTGGATAGGATAGAGAATAGGAGACGATAGAGGATAGGATAGGATAGAGGATAGGATACGATAGAGAAGAGGATAGGATAGATAATATAATAGGATAGATAATATTATAGGAAAGGGGATAGGATATGATAGAGGAAACGATATTATAGAGGATAGGATAGGATAGAGGATCGGATAGGATAGAGGATAGGAAAGGATAGGATAGAAAATGGGATAGGATAGAGTGTAGGAGATGATAGAGGATAGGATAGAGAATAGGATAGGCTAGAGAATAGGATGGTGGATTGGATAGGATAGAGGATACGATATTATAGACCATAGGATCGGATAGAGTATAGGATAGGATAGAGGATAGGATAGGATATTGGATGGGATAGGATAGGATAGAGGATAGGATAGAGGATTGGATAGGATAGAGGATAGGATAGGATAGACGATAGGATCGGATAGAGAATAGGATAGGGCATTGGATATGATAGAGGATAGGATAGGATAGAGGATAGGATAGGATAGAGGATACGATATTATAGAGGATAGGATAGGGGATTGGGTCGGATAGAGGATAGGATAGGATAGAGGATAGGATAGGATACGGGATAGGATAGAGGATTGGATAGGATAGAGGATAGAATAGGAAACAGGATAGGATAGGGGATTGGATAGGATAGAGAATAGGAGACGATAGAGGATAGGATAGGATAGAGGATAGGATACGATAGAGAAGAGGATAGGATAGATAATATAATAGGATAGATAATATTATAGGAAAGAGGATAGGATATGATAGAGGAAACGATATTATAGAGGATAGGATAGGATAGAGGATCGGATAGGATAGAGGATTGGATAGGATAGAGGATAGGATAGGATAGAGGATAGGATAGGATAGGATAGAAAATGGGATAGGATAGAGTGTAGGAGACGATAGAGGATAGGATAGAGAATAGGGTAGGCTAGAGGATAGGCTGGTGGATTTGATAGGATAGAGGACAGGAGACGATAGATGACAGGATAGGGTAGAGGATAGGATAGGATAGAGGATATTATAGGATAGAGGATAGAATATGATAGAGGATACGATATTATAGAGGATACGATAGGATTGAGGATAGGATAGGAAAGAGGATAGGATAGGATGGAGGATACGATATTATAGAGGATACAATAATAGATAGGATAGGATAGGATAGAGGATAGGATAGGATAGGTGTTTAGATAGGATAGAGGATAGGATAGGGTAGAGGATAGGATAGAGGATAGGAGACGATAGAGGATAGGATTGGATAGAGGATAGGATAGGATAGAGAATAGGACAGGATAGCTGATATTATAGGATAGAGGATAGGATAGGATAGAGGATACGATATTATAGAGGGTAGGATAAGATAGAGGATGGGATCGGATAGAGGATAGGATAGGATAGAGGATAGGATAGGATATTGGACAGGATAGAGAATAGGATAGGGTACAGGATAGGATAGAGGATAGGAGACGATAGAGGATAGGAGACGATAGAGGATAGGATTGGATAGAGGTTAGGATAGGATAGAGAATAGGATAGGATAGATGATATTATAGGATAGAGGATAGAATATGATAGAGGATACGATATTATAGAGGATAGGATAGGATAGAGGATCGGATAGGATAGAGGATTGGATAGGATAGAGGATAGGATATGATATAGGATAGGATAGGATAGAGGACAGGATAGAGAATAGGATAGGCTAGAGGATAGGATAGAGGATAGGACACGATAGTGGATAGGATAGAGGATAGGATAGGATAGAGGATAGGATAGGTTAGAGAATAGTATAGGATAGAGGATAGGATAGGATAGCGGATAGGATAGGATAGAGGATAGGATAGGATAGAGGATAGGATAGGATAGAGGATAGGATAGGATAGAGGATAGGATAGGATAGGATAGAAAATGGGATAGGATAGAGTGTAGGAGACGATAGAGGATAGGATAGAGAATAGGATAGGCTAGAGGATAGGATGGTGGATTGGATAGGATAGAGGATACGATATTATAGACCATAGGATAGGATAGAGGATAGGATAGGATATTGGATGGGATAGGATAGGATAGAGGATAGGATAGAGGATTGGATAGGATAGAGGATAGGATAGGATAGACGATAGGATCGGATAGAGAATAGGATAGGGCATTGGATAGGATAGGGGATAGGATAGGATAGAGGATAGGATAGCATAGGGTATAGGATAGGATAGAGGATAGGATAGTATAGATGATAGGCTAGGATAGAGGATAGGATCGGATAGGGAATAGGATAGGCTAGAGGATAGGATGGTGGATTGGATAGGATAGAGGATACGATATTATAGACCATAGGATAGGATAGAGTATAGGATAGGATATAGCAGACGATAGAGAATAGGGTAGGATAGAGGATAGGATATAATAGAGGATAGGATAGGATAGATGATAGGATAGGAAAGAGGATACGATAGGATAGTGGATAGGATAGGGTAGAGCAGACGATAGAGGATAGGATAGGATAGAGGATAGTATATAATAGAGGATAGGATAGGATAGATGATAGGATAGGAAAGAGGATACGATAGGATATTGAATAGGATAGGATAGATGTTAATATTGTATAGAGGATAGAATATGATAGAGGATACGATATTATAGATGATAGGATAGGGGATTGGATCGGATAGAGGATAGGATAGGATAAAGGGTACGATATTATAGAGGATAGGATAGGATAGACGATAGGATCGGATAGAGAATAGGATAGCGGATTGGATAGGATAGAGGATAGGATAGGATAGAGGATAGGATAGGATAGAGGATAGGATAGGATAGAGAATAGGATAGAGAATAGGATAGGCTAGAGGATAGGATAGAGGATAGGAGACGATAGTGGATAGGATAGAGGATAGGATAGGATAGATTATAGGATAGGATAGAGGATAGGATAGAGGATAGGATAGGTTAGAGAATAGTATAGGATAGAGGATAGGATAGGATAGCGGATAGGATAGGATAGAGGATAGGATAGGATAGAGGATAGGATAGGATAGGATAGAAAATGGGATAGGATAGAGTGTAGGAGACGATAGAGGATAGGATAGAGAATAGGATAGGCTAGAGGATAGGATGGTGGATTGGATAGGATAGAGGATACGATATTATAGACCATAGGATAGGATAGAGTATAGGATAGGATAGGATAGAGGATAGGATATAATAGAGAATAGGATAGGATAGATGATAGGATAGGAAAGAGGATACGATAGTATAGTGGATAGGATAGGATAGAGCAGACGATAGAGGATAGGATAGGATAGAGGATAGGATATAATAGAGGATAGGATAGGATAGATGATAGGATAGGAAAGAGGATACGATAGGATAGTGAATAGGATAGGATAGATGTTAATATTGTATAGAGGATAGAATATGATAGAGGATACGATATTATAGATGATAGGATAGGGGATTGGATCGGATAGAGGATAGGATAGGATAAAGGATACGATATTATAGAGGATAGGATAGGATAGACGATAGGATCGGATAGAGAATAGGATAGCGGATTGGATAGGATAGAGGATAGGATAGGATGGAGGATAGGATAGGATAGAGGATAGGATAGGATAGAGAATAGGATAGAGAATAGGATAGGCTAGAGGATAGGATAGAGGATAGGAGACGATAGTGGATAGGATAGAGGATAGGATAGGATAGGATAGAGGATAGGATACTATAGAGGATAGGATAGAGGATAGGAGACGATAGAGGATAGGATAGGATAGGATAGGATAGAAAATGGGATAGGATAGAGTGTAGGAGACGATAGAGGATAGGATAGAGAATAGGATAGGCTAGAGGATAGGATGGTGGATTGGATAGGATAGAGGATACGATATTATAGACCATAGGATAGGATAGAGTATAGGATAGGATAGAGGATAGGATAGGATATTGGATGGGATAGGATAGGATAGAGGATAGGATAGAGGATTGGATACGATAGAGGATAGGATAGGATAGAGGATAGGATAGGATAGAGAATAGGCTAGGATAGAGGATAGAATAGGATAGAGGATAGGATAGAATAGAGGATAGGATACGATAGAGGATAGGATAGGATAGAGAATAGGATAGGATAGAGTATAGGATATAGGATTGGATAGGATACAGGATAGGATAGGATAGGATACATGATATTATAGGATAGAGAAAGGATAGGACAGAGGATACGATATTATACAGGCTGGGATAGGATAGCGGAATGGATAGGATAGAGGATAGGATTCGATAGAGGACAGGATAGGATAGGATGGCGGGAAGGATAGGATAGAGTATTGAATAGGATAGAGGATAAGATAGGATGGAGGATAGGATAAGTTAGAGGATAGGATAGGATAGAGGATAGGATGGGATAGGATAGAGGATAGGATAGGATAGAGGATAGGATAGGATAGAGGATAGGATAGGATAGAGGATAGGATAGGATAGAGGATAGGATACGATAGAGAATAGGATAGGATAGGATAGAGAATAGGATAGGATAGATGATATTGTAGGATAGAGGAAGGATAGGACAGAGGATACGATGTTATAGAGGATAGGATAGCCTAGCGGAAAGGGAAGGATAGAGGATAGGATCGGGGATTGGATAGGATAGAGGACAGGAGACGATAGAGGATAGGATAGGATAGAGGATAGAATAGCATAGAGGATAGGATAGGATAGAGGATAGGATACGATAGAGGATAGGATAGGATAGAGGATAGGATAGGATAGGATAGAGAATAGGCTAGGATAGAGGATAGAATAGGATAGAGGATAGGATAGGATAGAGGATAGGATACGATAGAGGATAGGATAGGATAGAGAATAGGATAGGATAGAGTATAGGATATAGGATTGGATAGGATACAGGATAGGATAGGATAGGATACATGATATTATAGGATAGAGAAAGGATAGGACAGAGGATACGATATTATACAGGCTGGGATAGGATAGCGGAATGGATAGGATAGAGGATAGGATTCGATAGAGGACAGGATAGGATAGGATGGCGGGAAGGATAGGATAGAGTATTGAATAGGATAGAGGATAAGATAGGATGGAGGATAAGATAAGTTAGAGGATAGGATAGGATAGAGGATAGGATGGGATAGGATAGAGGATAGGATAGGATAGAGGATAGGATAGGATAGAGGATAGGATAGGATAGAGGATAGGATAGGATAGAGGATAGGATAGGATAGAGGATAGGATAGGATAGAGGATAGGATAGGGGATTGGATAGGATAGAGGATAGGATAGGATTGAGGATACGATACGATAGAGGATACGATAGGATAGGATAGAGAATAGGATAGGATAGATGATATTGTAGGATAGAGGAAGGATAGGACAGAGGATACGATATTATACAGGATAGGATAGCATAGCGGAAACGGTAGGATAGAGGATAGGATAGGATAGAGGATAGGAGAGGGTAGAGGATAGGATAGCATAGAGGATAGGATAGAGGATAGGATAGAGGATTGGATAGGATACAGGATAGGAGACGATAGAGGATAGGATAGGATAGAGGATAGGATTGGGGATTGGATACGATAGAGGATAGGATAGGATAGATGATATTATAGGAAAGAGGATAGGATAGGATAGCGGAAAGGATAGGATAGAGTATAGGATAGGATAGAGGATAGGATAGGATAGAGGATAGGATAGGATAGAGGATAGGATAGGATAGAGTATAGGATATACGATTGGATAGGATAGAGGATAGGATACGATAGAGGATACGATAGGATAGGATAAAGAATAGGATAGGATAGATGATATTGTAGGATAGAGTAAGGATAGGACAGAGGATACGATATTATAGAGGATAGGATAGCATAGCGGAAAGGTTAGGATAGAGGATAGGATCGGGGATTGGATAGGATAGAGGACAGGAGACGATAAAGGATAGGATAGGATAGAGGATAGAAAAGGATAGAGGATAGGATAGGATAGAGGATAGAAAAGGATAGAGGATAGGATAGGATAGAGGATAGGATACGATAGAGTATAGGATAGGATAGAGAATAGGATATCGGATTGGATAGGATAGAGGATAGGATACGATAGAGGATAGGATAGGACAGAATGGAGAATAGGATAGGATAGATGATATTGTAGGATATAGGACAGGATAGGACAGAGGAAACGATATTATAGAGGATAGGATAGGATAGAGGATAGGATCGGATAAGGATAGGATAGGGGATTGGATAGGATAGAGGATAGGATTCGATAGAGGACAGGATAGGATAGGATGGCGGAAAGGATAGGATAGAGTATAGAATAGGATAGAGGATAAGATAGGATAGAGAATAGGATACGTTAGAGGATAGGATAGGATAGAGGATAGGATAGAGGATAGGATAGAGAATAGGATAGGATAGAGGATACGATAGGGGATTGGATCGGATACAGGATAGGAGACTGTAGAGGATAGGATAGGATAGGTTAGAGAATAGGATAGGATAGATTATATTATAGGATAAGAGAACAGGATAGGATAGAGTATAGGATAGGATAGAGGATAGGATAGCGGATTAGATAGGATAGAGGATAGGATACGATAGAGGATAGAATGGAATGGAAGATAGGATAGATAATAGGATAGGATAGAGGATAGGATAGGATTGAGGATATGATTGGAGAGAGGATAGGATAGGATAAAGGATAGGATAGGATAGAGAATAGGATAGGAAAGACGATAGGATAGGATAGAGAATGGGATAGGATAGAGGATAGGATAGGATAGAGGATAGAATAGGATCGAGTATTGGATAGGATAGAGAATAGGATAGGGGATTGGATAGGATAGAGGATAGGATAGGATAGAGGATAGGATAGGGGATTGGATATGATAGAGAATAGGATAGGATAGAGGATAGGATAGGATAGAGGATAGGATAGGATAGAGGATACGATATTATAGAGGATAGGATAGGATAGCGGATAGGATAGGATGGAGTATAGGATCGAATTGAGGATAGGATAGGGTTGAGGATAGGATAGTATAGAGGATAGGATTGGATAGAGGATAGGATAGGGGATTGGATAGGATAGAGAATAGGATAGGATAGAGGATAGGATAGGATAGAGGATAGGATAGGATAGAGGATACGATATTATAGAGGATAGGATAGGATAGCGGATAGGATAGGATGGAGTATAGGATCGAATTGAGGATAGGATAGGGTTGAGGATAGGATAGGATAGAGGATAGGATAGGATAGAGGATAGGATAGGATAGGGAATAGGATAGGATAGATGGTATTATAGGAAAGAGGATAGGATCTGATAGAGGATACGATATTATAGAGGATAGGATAGGATAGCGGATAGGATAGGATGGAGTATAGGATCGAATTGAGGATAGGATAGGGTTGAGGATAGGATAGTATAGAGGATAGGATTGGATAGAGGATAGGATAGGGGATTGGATAGGATAGACGACAGGATAGGATAGGATAGCGTAAAGGATAGGATAGAGTATAGAATAGGATAGAGGATATGATAGGATAGATGATAGGATATGTTAGAGTATAGGATAGGTGATTGGATAGGCTAGAGGATAGGATAGGATAGATGATAGGATACAGGATAGGGTAGGACAGAGGATAGGATAGGGTAGAGGATAGCATAGGAGAGATGATATGATGGGATAGAGGATAGTATAGGATAGAGGTTAAGATATTATACAGGATAGGATAGGGTAGAGTATAGGATAGGATAGAGGATATTATAGGATAGTGGATAGGATAGGATAGAGGATATGATAGGATAGAGTATAGGATAGGGTAGAGTATGGGATAGGATAGAGGATACGATAGGATAGAGGATAGGATAGAGGATAGGATAGGAAATAGGATAGGATAGGATAGAGGATAGATTAGGATAGAGGATAGGATACGATAGAGGATAGGATAGGATAAAGGATACAGGATAGGATAGAGGATATGATAGGATAGAGGATACGATATTATAGAGGATGGGATAGAGGATAGGACAGGATGGAGAATAGGATAGGTTAGAGGCTCGGATAGGATAGAGGATTGGATACGATAGAGGATACGATCTTCTAGAGGATAGGATAGGATAGAGGAAAAGATAGGATAGTTGAAAGGATAGGATAGAGGATAGGATAGGGGATTGGATAGGATAGAGGATAGGAGGCGAAATAGGATAGGATTGGATACAGAATAGGATTGATAATAGGAAAGAGGATTGGATAGGATAGAGGATAGGATAGGATAGCGGATAGGATAGGATAGAGGATATGATAGGATAGGGAATAGGATAGGATAAATGATATTATAGGAAAGAGGATAGGATATGATAGAGGATACGATATTATAGAGGATACGATAGGATAGAGGATCGGAAAGGATAGAGGATTGGATAGGATAGAAGATACGATAGGATAGATGATAGGATAGGATTGAGGATAGGATAGGAAAGAGTACAGGATAGGATACAGGATACGATATTATAGAGGATAGGATAGGATAGGGAAGAGGATAGGATAGATGATATTATAGGATAGAGGATAGGATAGGATGGAGGATAGGATAGAGGATAGGATAGAGGATAGGACAGGATAGAGGATAGGATAGGATAGAGGATAGGATAGGATAGAGAATAGGATAGGATTGAGGATAGGATAGGAAAGAGGACAGGATAGGATACAGGATACGATATTATAGAGGATAGGATAGGATAGGGATGAGGATAGGATAGATGATATTATAGGATAGAGGATAGGATAGGATGGAGGATAGGATAGAGGATAGGATAGGATAGAGGATAGTATAGGATAGAGGATAGGATAGGATAGAGGATAGGATAGGATAGTGGATAGGATAGGATAGAGGATAGGATAGGATAGGATAGAGGATAGGATAGGATAGACGATAGGATAGGATAGAGGATTGGATAGGATAGAGGATAGGATAGGATAGCGGAAAGGATAGGATAGAGTATAGAATAGGGTAGAGGATATGATAGGATAGATGATAGGATATGATAGAGTATAGGATATACGATTGCATAGGATAGAGGATAGGATACGATAGAGAATACGATAGGATAGGATAGAGAATACGATAGGATAGAGGATAGGATAGCATAGAGGATAGCACAGAGAATAGGATAGGATAGCGGATAGGATAGGTTGGAGTATAGGATAGAATTGAGGATAGGATAGGGTTGAAGATAGGATAGGATATAGGATAGGATAGGATAGAGGATTGGATAGGATAGAGGATAGGATAGGTTAGAGGATAGGATAGGATAGAGGTTTGGATAGAATAGAGGATAGGATAGGATAGAGGATAGGATAGGATAGAGGATAGGATAGGATAGAGGATAGGATCGGATAGAGGATAGGATAGGATAGAGGATAGGATAGGATAGAGGATAGGATAGGATAGAGGATAGGATATGATAGAGGATAGGATAGGATAGAGGATAGGATAGGATAGAGGATAGGATAGGTTAGATTATAGGGTCGGATAGAGGATAGGATAGGGGATTGGATAGGATAGACGATAGGATAGGATAGAGGATTGGATAGGATAGAGGATAGGATAGGATAGCGTAAAGGATAGGATAGAGTATCGAATGGGGTAGATGATATGATAGGATAGATGATAGGATATGATAGAGTATAGGATAGGGGATTGGATAGGATAGAGGATAGGATTAGATAGAGGACACGATAGGATAGGATGGCGGAAAGGATAGGATAGAGTATAGAATAGGATAGAGGATAAGATAGGATAGAGGATAGGATAAGTTAGAGGATAGGATAGGATAGAGGATAGGATAGAGGATAGGATAGAGGATTGGATAGGATATAGGGTAGGATTGGGTAGAGGATAGCATGGGATAGATGATATTATGGGATAGAGGATAGTATAGGATAGAGGAAACGATATTATAGAGGATAGGATAGAGGATAGGATAGCATAGAGGATAGGATAAAGGATTGGATAGGATAGAGGACAGGATAGGATAGAGTATAGGATATTGCAGAGTATGGGATAGGATAGAGGATACGATAGGATAGAGGATAGGATAGAGGATAGGATAGCATAGAGGATAGGATAAAGGATTGGATAGGATAGAGGACAGGATACGATAGAGGATAGGATAGGATAGAGGATAGGATTGGATAGAGAATAGGATAGGAAAGAGGATAGGATAGGATAGAGAATAGCATAGGATAGAGGATAGGATAGGATAGAGGAGATGATAGGATAGAGGATAGGATAGGATAGAGGAAAGGATAGGATAGAGGGTATTATAGGATAGTGAATAGGATAGGATAGAGGATATGATAGGATAGAGTATTTGATAGGGCAGAGGATGGGATAGGATAGAGAATAGCATAGGGTAGATGATATTATAAGATAGTGGATAGGATAGGATAGAGGATAGGATCGAATTGAGGATAGGATAGGTTTGAGGATAGGATAGTATAGAGGATAGGATTGGATAGAGGATAGGATAGGGGATTGGATAGGATAGACGAGAGGATAGGATAGGATAGCGTAAAGGATAGGATAGAGTATAGAATAGGATAGAGGATATGATAGGATAGATGATAGGATATGTTAGAGTATAGGATAGGTGATTGGATAGGCTAGAGGATAGGATAGGATAGATGATAGGATACAGGATAGGGTAGGACAGAGGATAGGATAAGGTAGAGGATAGTATAGGATAGATGATAGGATAGGATAGAGGATAGGATAGGATAAAGGATAGGATAGGATAGAGGATAGGATAGGATAGAGGATAGGATAGAGGATAGGATAGGATAGAGGATAGGATAGGTAATTGGATAGGATAGAGTATAGGATAGGATAGAGGATAGAGTAGGATAGAGGATAGGATAGGATAAAGGATAGGATTGGATAGAGGATCGGATAGGGGATAGGATAGGATAGAGGATAGGATAGGATAGAGGTTAGTATAGGATAGAGGATAGGATAGAATAGATGATAGGATATTCTAAAGGATAGGATAGAGGATAGGATAGGATAGGATAGAGGATATAATAGGATTGAGGAAAGGATAGGATAGAGGATAGGATAGGGTAGAGGATAGGATAGGATAGAGGATAGGATAAGGTAGAGGATAGTATAGGATAGAGGATAGGATAGGATAGAGGATAGGATAGGATAGAGGATAGGATAGAGGATAGGATAGAGGATAGGATAGGATAGAGGATAGGATAGGATAGAAGATCGGATAGAGGATAGGATAGGATAGAGGATCGGATAGAGGATAGGATAGGATAGAGGATAGGATAGAGGATAGGATAGAGGATAGGATAGAGGATAGGATAGAGGATAGGATAGAGGATAGGATAGGATAGAGGATCGGATAGAGGATAGGATAGGATAGAGGAAAGGATAGGATAGAGGATAGGATACGTAATTGGATAGGATAGAGGATAGGATAAGGTAGAGGATAGTATAGGATAGAGGATAGGATAGGATAGAGGATAGGATAGGATAAAGGATAGGATAGGATAGAGGATAGGATAGGATAGAGGATAGGATATGATAGAGGATAGGATAGGATAGAGTATCGGATAGAGGATAGGATAGGATAGAGGGTAGAGTAGGATAGAGGATAGGATAGGATAAAGGATAGGATTGGATAGAGGATCGGATAGAGGATAGGATAGGATAGAGGATAGGATAGGATAGAGGATAGTATAGGATAGAGGATAGGATAGAATAGATGATAGGATATTCTAAAGGATAGGATAGAGGATAGGATAGGATAGGATAGAGGATATAATAGTATAGAGGATAGGATAGGATAGAGGATAGGATAGGATAGAGGATAGGATATGATAGAGGATAGGATAGGATAGAGTATCGGATAGAGGATAGGATAGGATAGAGGATAGGATAGGATAGAGGGTAGAGTAGGATAGAGGATAGGATAGGATAAAGGATAGGATTGGATAGAGGATCGGATAGAGGATAGGATAGGATAGAGGATCGGATAGAGGATAGGATAGGATAGAGGATAGGATATGATAGAGGATAGGATAGGATAGAGTATCGGATAGAGGATAGGATAGGATAGAGGGTAGAGTAGGATAGAGGATAGGATAGGATAAAGGATAGGATTGGATAGAGGATCGGATAGAGGATAGGATAGGATAGAGGATAGGATAGGATAGAGGATAGTATAGGATAGAGGATAGGATAGAATAGATGATAGGATATTCTAAAGGATAGGATAGAGGATAGGATAGGATAGGATAGAGGATATAATAGTATAGAGGATAGGATAGGATAGAGGATAGGATAGGATAGAGGATAGGATATGATAGAGGATAGGATAGGATAGAGTATCGGATAGAGGATAGGATAGGATAGAGGATAGGATAGGATAGAGGGTAGAGTAGGATAGAGGATAGGATAGGATAAAGGATAGGATAGGATAGAGGATAGGATAGGATAGAGGATAGGATAGAGGATAGGATAGAGGATAGGATAGGATAGAGGATAGGATAGGATAGAAGATCGGATAGAGGATAGGATAGGATAGAGCATCGGATAGAGGATAGGATAGGATAGAGGATAGGATAGAGGATAGGATAGAGGATAGGATAGAGGATAGGATAGGATAGAGGATCGGATAGAGGATAGGATAGGATAGAGGAAAGGATAGGATAGAGGATAGGATACGTAATTGGATAGGATAGAGGATAGGATAAGGTAGAGGATAGTATAGGATAGAGGATAGGATAGGATAGAGGATAGGATAGGATAAAGGATAGGATAGGATAGAGGATAGGATAGGATAGAGGATAGGATAGAGGATAGGATAGGATAGAGGATAGGATAGGTAATTGGATAGGATAGAGTATAGGATAAGGTAGAGGATAGGATAGGATAGAGGATATAATAGGATAGAGGATAGGATTGGATAGAGGATAGGATAGGATAGAGGATAGGATATGATAGAGGATAGGATAGGATAGAGTATCGGATAGAGGATAGGATAGGATAGAGGATAGAATAGGATAAAGGATAGGATAGGATAGAGGATAGGATAGGATAGAGGATAGGATAGGATAGGATAGGATAGGATAGAGGATAGGATAGGATAGAGGATAGGATAGGATAGAGGATAGGATAGGATAGAGGATAGGATAGAGGATAGGATAGGATAGAGGATAGGATAGGGTAGAGGATAGGATAGGATAGAGGATAGGATAAGGTAGAGGATAGTATAGGATAGAGGATAGGGTAGGATAGAGGATAGGATAGGATAGAGGATAGAATAGGATAAAGGATAGGATAGGATAGAGGATAGGATAGGATAGAGGATAGGATAGGATAGGATAGAGGATAGGATAGGATAGAGGATAGGATAGGATAGAGGATAGGATAGAGGATAGGATAGGATAGAGGATAGGATAGGGTAGAGGATAGGATAGGATAGAGGATAGGATAAGGTAGAGGATAGTATAGGATAGAGGATAGGGTAGGATAGAGGATAGGATAGGATAGAGGATAGAATAGGATAAAGGATAGGATAGGATAGAGGATAGGATAGGATAGAGGATAGGATAGGATAGGATAGAGGATAGGATAGGATAGAGGATAGGATAGGATAGAGGATAGGATAGAGGATAGGATAGGATAGAGGATAGGATAGGATAGAGGATAGGATAGGTAATTGGAAAGGATAGAGTATAGGATAAGGTAGAGGATAGGATAGGATAGAGGATATAATAGGATAGAGGATAGGATAGAGGATAGGATAGAATAGAGGATAGGATAGGATAGAGGATAGTATAGGATGGAGGATAGGATAGAATAGAGGATAGGATAGGATAGAGGATAGGATAGGATAGAGGATATAATAGGATTGAGGAAAGGATAGGATAGAGGATAGGATAGGATAGAGGATAGGATAGGGTAGAGGATAGGATAGGATAGAGGATAGGATAAGGTAGAGGATAGTATAGGATAGAGGATAGGATAGGATAGATGATATTATAGGATAGATGATATTATAGGATAGAGTATACGATATTAAAGAGGATAGGATAGGGTAGAGGATAGGATAGAGGATAGGATAGGATAGAGGATAGGATAGGATAGAGGATAGGATAGGATAGAGGATAGGATATGATAGAGGATAGGATGGGATAGAGGATCGGATAGAGGATAGGATAGGATAGAGGAAAGGATAGGATAGAGGATAGGATACGTAATTGGATAGGATAGAGGATAGGATAAGGTAGAGGATAGTATAGGATAGAGGATAGGATAGGATAGAGGATAGAGTAGGATAGAGGATAGGATAGGATAGAGGATAGGATTGGATAGAGGATCGGATAGAGGATAGGATAGGATAGAGGATAGGATAGGATAGAGGATAGTATAGGATAGAGGATAGGATAGAATAGAGGATAGGATTTTATAAAGGATAGGATAGAGGATAGTATAGGATAGGATAGAGGATAGGATAGGATAGGATAGAGGATAGGATAGGATAGAGGATATAATAGGATTGAGGAAAGGATAGGATAGAATAGAGGATAGGATTTTATAAAGGATAGGATAGAGGATAGTATAGGATAGGATAGAGGATAGGATAGGATAGGATAGAGGATAGGATAGGATAGAGGATATAATAGGATTGAGGAAAGGATAGGATAGAGGATAGGATAGGATAGAGGATAGGATAGGGTAGAGGATAGGATAGGATAGAGGATAGGATAAGGTAGAGGATAGTATAGGATAGAGGATAGGGTAGGATAGAGGATAGGATAGGATAGAGGATAGAATAGGATAAAGGATAGGATAGGATAGAGGATAGGATAGGATAGAGGATAGGATAGGATAGGATAGAGGATAGGATAGGATAGAGGATAGGATAGGATAGAGGATAGGATAGAGGATAGGATAGGATAGAGGATAGGATAGGGTAGAGGATAGGATAGGATAGAGGATAGGATAAGGTAGAGGATAGTATAGGATAGAGGATAGGGTAGGATAGAGGATAGGATAGGATAGAGGATAGAATAGGATAAAGGATAGGATAGGATAGAGGATAGGATAGGATAGAGGATAGGATAGGATAGGATAGAGGATAGGATAGGATAGAGGATAGGATAGGATAGAGGATAGGATAGAGGATAGGATAGGATAGAGGATAGGATAGGATAGAGGATAGGATAGGTAATTGGAAAGGATAGAGTATAGGATAAGGTAGAGGATAGGATAGGATAGAGGATATAATAGGATAGAGGATAGGATAGAGGATAGGATAGAATAGAGGATAGGATAGGATAGAGGATAGTATAGGATGGAGGATAGGATAGAATAGAGGATAGGATAGGATAGAGGATAGGATAGGATAGATGATATTATAGGATAGATGATATTATAGGATAGAGTATACGATATTAAAGAGGATAGGATAGGGTAGAGGATAGGATAGAGGATAGGATAGGATAGAGGATAGGATAGGATAGAGGATAGGATAGGATAGAGGATAGGATAGGATAGAGGATAGGATATGATAGAGGATAGGATGGGATAGAGGATCGGATACAGGATAGGATAGGATAGAGGAAAGGATAGGATAGAGGATAGGATACGTAATTGGATAGGATAGAGGATAGGATAAGCTAGAGGATAGTATAGGATAGAGGATAGGATAGGATAGAGGATAGAGTAGGATAGAGGATAGGATAGAGGATAGGATAGGATAGAGGATAGGATAGGATAGAGGATAGTATAGGATGGAGGATAGGATAGAATAGAGGATAGGATAGGATAGAGGATAGGATAGGATAGATGATATTATAGGATAGATGATATTATAGGATAGAGTATACGATATTAAAGAGGATAGGATAGGGTAGAGGATAGGATAGATGATAGGATAGGATAGAGGATAGGATAGAGGATAGGATAGAGGATAGGATAGAGGATAGGATAGGATAGAGGATCGGATAGAGGATAGGATAGGATAGAGGAAAGGATAGGATAGAGGATAGGATACGTAATTGGATAGGATAGAGGATAGGATAAGGTAGAGGATTGTATAGGATAGATGATATTATAGGATAGATGATATTATAGGATAGATGATATTATAGGATAGATGATATTATAGGATAGAGTATACGATATTAAAGAGGATAGGATAGGGTAGAGGATAGGATAGAGGATAGGATAGGATAGAGGATAGGATAGAGGATAGGATAGAGGATAGGATAGAGGATAGGATAGGATAGAGGATAGGATAGGATAGAGGAAAGGATAGGATAGAGGATAGGATACGTAATTGGATAGGATAGAGGATAGGATAGAGGATAGGATAGAGGATAGGATAGAGGATAGGATAGGATAGAGGATAGTATAGGATAGAGGATAGGATAGGATAGAGGATAGGATAGGATAAAGGATAGGATAGGATAGAGGATAGGATAGGATAGAGGATAGGATAGGATAGAGGATAGGATAGGATAGAGGATAGGATAGAGGATAGGATAGGATAGAGGATAGGATAGGATAGAGGATAGGATAGGATAGAGGATAGGATAGGATAGAGGATAGGATAGGATAGAGGATAGGATAGGATAGAGGATAGGATAGGATAGAGGATAGTATAGGATAGAGGATAGGATAGAGGATAGGATAATATAGATGATATTATAGGATAGAGTATACGATATTAAAGAGGATAGGATAGGGTAGAGGATAGGATAGAGGATAGGATAGGATAGAGGATAGGATAGGATAGAGGATAGGATAGAGGATAGGATAATATAGATGATATTATAGGATAGAGTATACGATATTAAAGAGGATAGGATAGGGTAGAGGATAGGATAGAGGATAGGATAGGATAGAGGATAGGATAGAGGATAGGATAAGATAGAGGATAGGATAGAGGATAGGATAGAGGATAGGATAGAGGATAGGATAGAAGATAGGATAGGATAGAGGATCGGATAGAGGATAGGATAGGGTAGAGGATAGGATAGGATAGAGGATAGGATAGGATAGAGGATAGGATAGGTAATTGGATAGGATAGAGTATAGGATAGTATAGAGGATAGAGTAGGATAGAGGATAGGATAGGATAAAGGATAGGATTGGATAGAGGATCGGATAGGGGATAGGATAGGATAGAGGATAGGATAGGATAGAGGATAGTATAGGATAGAGGATAGGATAGAATAGAGGATAGGATATTATAAAGGATAGGATAGAGGATAGGATAGGATAGGATAGAGGATAGGATAGGATAGGATAGAGGATAGGATAGGATAGCGGATATAATAGGATTGAGGAAAGGATAGGATAGAGGATAGGATAGGATAGAGGATAGGATAGGATTGAGGATAGGATAGGAAAGAGGACAGGATAGGATACAGGATACGATATTATAGAGGATAGGATAGGATAGGGAAGAGGATAGGATAGATGATATTATAGGATAGAGGATAGGATAGGATGGAGGATAGGATAGAGGATAGGATAGGATAGAGGATAGTATAGGATAGAGGATAGGATAGGATAGAGGATAGGATAGGATAGTGGATAGGATAGGATAGAGGATAGGATAGGATAGAGGATAGGATAGGATAGACGATAGGATAGGATAGAGGATAGGATAGCATAGAGGATAGGATAGGATTGACGATAGGATAGGATAGAGGACAGGACGGGATAGAGGATAGGATAGAGAATTGGATGTGATAGAGGATAGGATAGGATAGAGGATAGGATAGGATAGAGGATAGGATAGGATAGAGGATAGGATAGGCTAGAGGATAGGATAGGATAGAGGATAGGATAGGATAGATTATAGGGTCGGATAGAGGATAGGATAGGGGATTGGATAGGATAGACGATAGGATAGGATAGAGGATTGGATAGGATAGAGGATAGGATAGGATAGCGGAAAGGATAGGATAGAGTATAGAATAGGGTAGAGGATATGATAGGATAGATGATAGGATATGATAGAGTATAGGATATACGATTGCACAGGATAGAGGATAGGATACGATAGAGAATACGATAGGATAGGATAGAGAATACGATAGGATAGAGGATAGGATAGGATAGAGGATAGCACAGAGAATAGGATAGGATAGCGGATAGGATAGGTTGGAGTATAGGATAGAATTGAGGATAGGATAGGGTTGGGGATAGGATAGGATATAGGATAGGATAGGATAGAGGATTGGATAGGATAGAGGATAGGATAGGTTAGAGGATAGGATAGGATAGGATAGAGGATAGGATAGGATAGAGGATATAATAGGATTGAGGAAAGGATAGGATAGAGGATAGGATAGGATAGAGGATAGGATAGGGTAGAGGATAGGATAGGATAGAGGATAGGATAAGGTAGAGGATAGTATAGGACAGAGGATAGGGTAGGATAGAGGATAGGATTGGATAGAGGATAGAATAGGATAAAGGATAGGATAGGATAGAGGATAGGATAGGATAGAGGATAGGATAGGATAGGATAGAGGATAGGATAGGATAGAGGATAGGATAGAATAGAGGATAGGATTTTATAAAGGATAGGATAGAGGATAGTATAGGATAGGATAGAGGATAGGATAGGATAGGATAGAGGATAGGATAGGATAGAGGATATAATAGGATTGAGGAAAGGATAGGATAGAGGATAGGATAGGATAGAGGATAGGATAGGGTAGAGGATAGGATAGGATAGAGGATAGGATAAGGTAGAGGATAGTATAGGACAGAGGATAGGGTAGGATAGAGGATAGGATAGGATAGAGGATATAATAGGATTGAGGAAAGGATAGGATAGAGGATAGGATAGGATAGAGGATAGGATAGGGTAGAGGATAGGATAGGATAGAGGATAGGATAGGTAATTGGATAGGATAGAGTATAGGATAGTATAGAGGATAGAGTAGGATAGAGGATAGGATAGGATAAAGGATAGGATTGGATAGAGGATCGGATAGGGGATAGGATAGGATAGAGGATAGGATAGGATAGAGGATAGTATAGGATAGAGGATAGGATAGAATAGAGGATAGGATATTATAAAGGATAGGATAGAGGATAGGATAGGATAGGATAGAGGATAGGATAGGATAGGATAGAGGATAGGATAGGATAGCGGATATAATAGGATTGAGGAAAGGATAGGATAGAGGATAGGATAGGATAGAGGATAGGATAGGATTGAGGATAGGATAGGAAAGAGGACAGGATAGGATACAGGATACGATATTATAGAGGATAGGATAGGATAGGGAAGAGGATAGGATAGATGATATTATAGGATAGAGGATAGGATAGAGGATAGGATAGGATAGCGGATAGGATAGGTTGGAGTATAGGATAGAATTGAGGATAGGATAGGGTTGGGGATAGGATAGGATATAGGATAGGATAGGATAGAGGATTGGATAGGATAGAGGATAGGATAGGTTAGAGGATAGGATAGGATAGAGGAAAGGATAGGATAGAGGATAGGATACGTAATTGGATAGGATAGAGGATAGGATAAGGTAGAGGATAGTATAGGATAGAGGATAGGATAGGATAGAGGATAGGATAGGATAAAGGATAGGATAGGATAGAGGATAGGATAGGATAGAGGATAGGATAGGATAGAGGATAGGATAGGATAGAGGATAGGATAGAGGATAGGATAGGATAGAGGATAGGATAGGATAGAGGATAGGATAGGATAGAGGATAGGATAGGATAGAGGATAGGATAGGATAGAGGATAGGATAGGATAGAGGATAGGATAGGATAGAGGATAGGATAGGATAGAGGATAGGATAGGATAGAGGATAGGATAGGATAGAGGATAGGATAGAGGATAGGATAATATAGATGATATTATAGGATAGAGTATACGATATTAAAGAGGATAGGATAGGGTAGAGGATAGGATAGAGGATAGGATAGGATAGAGGATAGGATAGGATAGAGGATAGGATAGAGGATAGGATAATATAGATGATATTATAGGATAGAGTATACGATATTAAAGAGGATAGGATAGGGTAGAGGATAGGATAGAGGATAGGATAGGATAGAGGATAGGATAGAGGATAGGATAGAGGATAGGATAAGATAGAGGATAGGATAGAGGATAGGATAGAGGATAGGATAGAAGATAGGATAGGATAGAGGATCGGATAGAGGATAGGATAGGGTAGAGGATAGGATAGGATAGAGGATAGGATAGGATAGAGGATAGGATAGGTAATTGGATAGGATAGAGTATATGATAGTATAGATGATAGAGTAGGATAGAGGATAGGATAGGATAAAGGATAGGATTGGATAGAGGATCGGATAGGGGATAGGATAGGATAGAGGATAGGATAGGATAGAGGATAGTATAGGATAGAGGATATTATAGAATAGAGGATAGGATATTATAAAGGATAGGATAGAGGATAGGATAGGATAGGATAGAGGATAGGATAGGATAGGATAGAGGATAGGATAGGATAGAGGATATAATAGGATTGAGGAAAGGATAGGATAGAGGATAGGATAGGATAGAGGATAGGATAGGATTGAGGATAGGATAGGAAAGAAGACAGGATAGGATACAGGATACGATATTATAGAGGATAGGATAGGATAGGGAAGAGGATAGGATAGATGATATTATAGGATAGAGGATAGGATAGGATGGAGGATAGGATAGAGGATAGGATAGGATAGAGGATAGTATAGGATAGAGGATAGGATAGGATAGAGGATAGGATAGGATAGTGGATAGGATAGGATAGAGGATAGGATAGGATAGAGGATAGGATAGGATAGACGATAGGATAGGATAGAGGATAGGATAGCATAGAGGATAG
Organism: Halictus rubicundus; assembly: GCF_050948215.1. Lineage (NCBI taxonomy): Eukaryota > Metazoa > Arthropoda > Insecta > Hymenoptera > Halictidae > Halictus > Halictus rubicundus. Next base: position 81,663 of record NW_027488818.1, on the reverse strand, counting down.
GATAGGATTGACGATAGGATAGGATAGAGGACAGGACGGGATAGAGGATAGGATAGAGAATTGGATGTGATAGAGGATAGGATAGGATAGAGGATAGGATAGGATAGAGGATAGGATAGGATAGAGGATAGGATAGGCTAGAGGATAGGATAGGATAGAGGATAGGATAGGATAGATTATAGGGTCGGATAGAGGATAGGATAGGGGATTGGATAGGATAGACGATAGGATAGGATAGAGGATTGGATAGGATAGAGGATAGGATAGGATAGCGGAAAGGATAGGATAGAGTATAGAATAGGGTAGAGGATATGATAGGATAGATGATAGGATATGATAGAGTATAGGATATACGATTGCACAGGATAGAGGATAGGATACGATAGAGAATACGATAGGATAGGATAGAGAATACGATAGGATAGAGGATAGGATAGGATAGAGGATAGCACAGAGAATAGGATAGGATAGCGGATAGGATAGGTTGGAGTATAGGATAGAATTGAGGATAGGATAGGGTTGAGGATAGGATAGGATATAGGATAGGATAGGATAGAGGATTGGATAGGATAGAGGATAGGGTAGGTTAGAGGATAGGATAGGATAGAGGAAAGGATAGGATAGAGGATAGGATACGTAATTGGATAGGATAGAGGATAGGATAAGGTAGAGGATAGTATAGGATAGAGGATAGGATAGGATAGAGGATAGAGTAGGATAGAGGATAGGATAGGATAAAGGATAGGATTGGATAGAGGATCGGATAGAGGATAGGATAGGATAGAGGATAGGATAGTGTTGGAAATGTTCTTTAATAGTACGTTATTCAGCAAACTACACTTTATTCCGTATATACTTTATTAGTATTATAAAGGTGTTGGTATAAATAACGGCACAATGTTTCCGCGTATCGAGTGTTCAATCCTTATGTAAATAGTGTAAGTGATAGCTCTTTCTAAAGTTGCGACCTGCACAGGCTAGCTGCTTCTACCAGACTGACTAACAGACTACGGTCTCGACTTTATGACCCCGCCTGAGTCCTTCTGTCCTTGGGAGAACCGCCCCTTACGCCTAAATCCTTATGCTTAAGACGCTATGGTATCGTTGAATTTCAACACCCTTCCTCAACGATAACCATATTTCCGCATGCAATTCTTAACCGATTAATCCGCAACGTTCCGCAATACATTTTAACTTAACTCTACCTAACGGCTTAGTTAACATATCCGCTAACATGTTGTCAGTAGGGCAATACTCAAAATCTATAGTTCCTCGCTCCTTTAATTCCTTAAGATAATGAAACTTAGTATCTATATGTTTAGTCCTATTACTAAATTTCCTATTCTCTATGAGCTTGAGGCAACTTTGATTGTCCTCATAGATCACTGTCGTATCTTCCGTTTTGCCGTTAAAATCCTTCAGTAGATTTCTCAACCAGACCCCTTCCTGCGATGCTTCTGCGAGTGCAACGTATTCGGCTTCGGTGGACGATAATGCCACACACGACTGCTTTCGACAGGCCCAGCTGATTGGTGCTCCAAAATACAGGAATAGATAGCCACTGTTCGATTTTCTATTTGTTGTATCCTGTGCCCAATCTGCATCTGCAAAGCCTATTAAGCCTGTCTTACCGTCTATTTGACCGAGTCTTAGTTCGTAGTTCATTGTTCCTTTTAAATAACGAACAACTCGCTTTGCTTCTGTCCAGTCAACCGTTGTTGGGTCCTTATTGTGCTGGCTCAAAATCGCAACACTTGCTGAAATGTCCGGTCTGCTGTTAACTGCTAAATACAACAAAGCTCCAATTAGTTTTTGGTACTTATTATTTTCCGGCATGGATGGAAAGTCTTGTCTGCCCTTTATGTATCCTAAATCTAAAGGTATGCTAGAGTCTTTTGCGTCCTGTAATCCAAATGTGGTTAATATTTTCTTAATGTATTCCGACTGTTTGATACAATAAAAACCGTCCTTATCACGCCTAATTTCCATACTTAAATAATACCTTAATAATCCTAAATCGCATAGATGAAAATACCCTTTTAAACGATTCGCTGTTTCATCTATATCTGATACCTTTTTAGCCGCAATTAAAATATCGTCTACATAAACAATTATATAAACTATTTTCTTTCCGTCACTCTTTATGTACAAACACGGATCTGTACCGCTCTGTTTAAACCCTTGTTTCTTTAATATGCCATTCAGCTTATCATTCCATACCTTCGCTGCTTGTTTCAATCCGTAAATGCTTTTCTTGAGTTTACAAACGTAATCCTCTTTACCTGGTATGCCATAGCCTTCGGGTTGTTCCATATAAATTGTTTCGGTGATGTTTCCATTCAAAAATGCCGTTTTTGCATCGAAGTGCTTGACCGACATACCTTTTTGACCTGCTATGGTCAAAAATGTCCTAAGGGTAGTCTGTCTGACAACAGGTGCAAAGACCTCGTCGTAGTCGGTCCCATATTTCTGTGAGAACCCCCGCGCGACGAGTCGAGCCCTGTACTTTTCGATGTTTCCCTCGACGTTTCGCTTTGTTTTGAAAACCCACTTGTTAGTGACAATGTCCCGATCTTTTGGTCTTTCTACGATGTCCCATGTGCCATTTTCCCTTAATGATTTAATCTCATCCTCGATGGCAATTTTCCACTTGTCCTTGAGTGGTCCTGTTAACGCCTCTTGCACACTCCTGGGTTCGCTGTCCTCTAATTTTGCCTTTAAAGACGCCGCCATATACCTATTCGGTGGTACGCCTTTGTTTGACCTTTCGGAACATCTTCTTTGCGACTGAATTGTTCTGTTGCCTAAATTCAAGTGAAAGTCACTGTCCGTTTCGTCTGCAGAACAAAACCTGCCTTCGCTATCGTCTTCCGATGACGATATTTCTTCCGATGACGATATTTCTTCCGTGATGTCTTCTTGCACGCTTCCTTGATTTGCTGTAACCGTCGTTTCGGCCCTTGAAATTGTAACCTCATCGTGCATTAAATCTTCTGTATCAATTCTCTTTTCACGGATCCCATCCAGAAAAATTACGTCTCGACTAATTTTTACTCGATTTGTTTCCTTACTTAATAGTCGATATGCTTTTGACTCCTCAGAGTATCCGACAAAAATAAATTTCTCTGCTTTGTCATCTAATTTTTGCCTCTGTTCTTTGTGAACATATACATATGCTTTACATCCGAATACATGCAAATTGCTTACGTCTGGTTTTCTCCGATACCACAGCTCATACGGAGTCCTTCCTGTTGCTCTGGTTGGCAACTTATTTTGCAAATAATAATGTGCTGTACATACCGCTTCGCCCCAGTATTTCTTTTCAAGATTTGCATCCAGTAGCATGCATCTTGCCATTTCCAGCAAAGATCTATTTTTCCGTTCTGCTACCCCGTTCTGTTGTGGCGAATAAGCGGCTGTGAATTGAGACTTGATTCCTTGATTCCTTAAATAACTTTGCAAATCTTCGTTAATATATTCCCTACCTCGATCCGACCTTATTACCTTAGGTTTCTTATTGAATTCTGTTTTCACCATTTCAATAAAGTTCTTGATGAATGTAGCTGCTTCATTTTTCCGACTCATTAGGCAAACTTTCGTATATCTAGAAAAATCGTCTATGATTGTTAAAATATATCTTTTATTACCTGGAGTCATGGTTTGCATAGGTCCGCAAACATCGGTGTGTACAAGGTCAAAAATTTCTCGGCTTTTATTGACTGATTCTTTGGGAAAAGGTATTCGTGCCATTTTACCTTTCACGCAGCATTCACAGGTCTCGCGCGTCTTGCAGTCCTTCACCCTAATTCCCGTCGCTAGACCTTTTTCGGCCAACTCCTTAATTGCGACCGGGTCTCGGTGCCCGAAACGCCGATGCCATGCATGCTGGCAATCCTGAGTGTGGCCCTTATTTATGACACTGTTTACTGCACAGGCTTTTTCGACCGTCTTGAGCTCGTACAGCTCTGGAGACAGACATACGGTCGCCTGCAGTTTCCCATCTTTTATAATTCGACACTTCTGTCCCTTGAAGTCAAGCCTGTATCCGTCCTTCGTAAGCCTCTTGACCGATAATAAATTACAGTCAAGGGTCGGAACGTACAGCACATCCTTTATGTGTATTTCTGAAACATTCCCAGGAACGTCGACGTACCTGATTATCCCTGCACCCATGCCTTCCACTCTAGCCATTTTTTCTTCGTCTGCAAGGCAAACGTGTCCCTTCCTGCCAGAGTCAAATTCATGGAAAAATTCCCTTGTTGTCGCCATGTGGTTTGTCGCACCCGAATCGACAACCCAAGAATTTGCTTTCCCTTTGGTCGTCTTCGCCCCGAAACACAATTCCTTAGCCGTTCCGTCCTTTGCGTAAAAGCAATAATCCATCGAAGTTTTTTCTTTCGAAACTTTGTTTGCTTTTTCCTGTTTACTTTTCCAGACCTTATATTTAATACATTCGCTTTTGAAATGTCCTGGTTTTTTACAAAAGAAACAATCCTTCTTTGATTGCGCGCTAGTGTTTCCCTTATAAGCAGTTTTCATAGCTGCTTCTTCAAAATTGTCTTTAGCATCTTTCGCGCCCTTTCGTCTCTTGTACTCATCTATTAATTTACTCTTTACAAATTGAGTACTGAGCTCATTTTCGGATCTACTCTCTAAAGCAGTTACAAGAGTTTCATACGATTCTGGTAGACTTCCTAATAAAATTGCTGCCACAAGATTATCAGGCAATTCCTGTCCAAGAGCTGCCAGTTGGTTTATATAATTTGAAAACGTCGTGATATGCTCTTCCATATCCCCGCCTTCCTTTAGAATCATTCTGCATGCTCTTTTTAATAAAAGTACCTTACTTGTCAGCGTAGCCTTTTGGTGATAGCCTTTCAATGCTTCCCATGCCTCTCGTGCTGTTCTCGCGGTCCTTATGTGCTGTAGCTGGTTGTCTTCCACCAGCAATCCAATTGTAGCACGCGCTTGGTCATCCCTTTTTGACCATGCATCATCAGGCGTAGTAGGCTTATCTTTCTTTATGACATCCCACAAGTTGTCCTTTATCAGTAGGAGTTCCACTCTGTAGCTCCATACTGGGTAGTTCTCACCATTTAACTTTTGAATAGCGAAACGAAATCCCGCACTTTCTGCCATTATGATTTCACTTTATGTTTCGATCTACTTTAAAAAATGTCTTTAGATGTCTTTATGCAAACACTTTAGTACACTATTTAACACTAAACACAGGGTCCTGGGCCCATAACCTGTTGGAAATGTTCTTTAATAGTACGTTATTCAGCAAACTACACTTTATTCCGTATATACTTTATTAGTATTATAAAGGTGTTGGTATAAATAACGGCACAATGTTTCCGCGTATCGAGTGTTCAATCCTTATGTAAATAGTGTAAGTGATAGCTCTTTCTAAAGTTGCGACCTGCACAGGCTAGCTGCTTCTACCAGACTGACTAACAGACTACGGTCTCGACTTTATGACCCCGCCTGAGTCCTTCTGTCCTTGGGAGAACCGCCCCTTACGCCTAAATCCTTATGCTTAAGACGCTATGGTATCGTTGAATTTCAACAGATAGGATAGAGGATAGTATAGGATAGAGGATAGGATAGAATAGAGGATAGGATTTTATAAAGGATAGGATAGAGGATAGTATAGGATAGGATAGAGGATAGGATAGGATAGGATAGAGGATAGGATAGGATAGAGGATATAATAGGATTGAGGAAAGGATAGGATAGAGGATAGGATAGGATAGAGGATAGGATAGGGTAGAGGATAGGATAGGATAGAGGATAGGATAAGGTAGAGGATAGTATAGGATAGAGGATCGGGTAGGATAGAGGATAGGATAGGATAGAGGATAGAATAGGATAAAGGATAGGATAGGATAGAGGATAGGATAGGATAGAGGATAGGATAGGATAGGATAGAGGATAGGATAGGATAGAGGATAGGATAGGATAGAGGATAGGATAGAGGATAGGATAGGATAGAGGATAGGATAGGATAGAGGATAGGATAGGTAATTGGAAAGGATAGAGTATAGGATAAGGTAGAGGATAGGATAGGATAGAGGATATAATAGGATAGAGGATAGGATAGAGGATAGGATAGGATAGAGGATAGGATAGGATAGAGGATAGGATAGGATAGATTATAGGGTCGGATAGAGGATAGGATAGGGGATTGGATAGGATAGACGATAGGATAGGATAGAGGATTGGATAGGATAGAGGATAGGATAGGATAGCGGAAAGGATAGGATAGAGTATAGAATAGGGTAGAGGATATGATAGGATAGATGATAGGATATGATAGAGTATAGGATATACGATTGCACAGGATAGAGGATAGGATACGATAGAGAATACGATAGGATAGGATAGAGAATACGATAGGATAGAGGATAGGATAGGATAGAGGATAGCACAGAGAATAGGATAGGATAGCGGATAGGATAGGTTGGAGTATAGGATAGAATTGAGGATAGGATAGGGTTGAGGATAGGATAGGATATAGGATAGGATAGGATAGAGGATTGGATAGGATAGAGGATAGGATAGGTTAGAGGATAGGATAGGATAGAGGAAAGGATAGGATAGAGGATAGGATACGTAATTGGATAGGATAGAGGATAGGATAAGGTAGAGGATAGTATAGGATAGAGGATAGGATAGGATAGAGGATAGAGTAGGATAGAGGGTAGGATAGGATAAAGGATAGGATTGGATAGAGGATCGGATAGAGGATAGGATAGGATAGAGGATAGGATAGGATAGAGGATAGTATAGGATAGAGGATAGGATAGAATAGAGGATAGGATTTTATAAAGGATAGGATAGAGGATAGTATAGGATAGGATAGAGGATAGGATAGAATAGGATAGAGGATAGGATAGGATAGAGGATATAATAGGATTGAGGAAAGGATAGGATAGAGGATAGGATAGGATAGAGGATAGGATAGGGTAGAGGATAGGATAGGATAGAGGATAGGATAAGGTAGAGGATAGTATAGGATAGAGGATAGGGTAGGATAGAGGATAGGATAGGATAGAGGATAGAATAGGATAAAGGATAGGATAGGATAGAGGATAGGATAGGATAGAGGATAGGATAGGATAGGATAGAGGATAGGATAGGATAGAGGATAGGATAGGATAGAGGATAGGATAGAGGATAGGATAGGATAGAGGATAGGATAGGATAGAGGATAGGATAGGTAATTGGAAAGGATAGAGTATAGGATAAGGTAGAGGATAGGATAGGATAGAGGATATAATAGGATAGAGGATAGGATAGAGGATAGGATAGGATAGAGGATAGGATAGGATAGAGGATAGTATAGGATGGAGGATAGGATAGAATAGAGGATAGGATAGGATAGAGGATAGGATAGGATAGATGATATTATAGGATAGATGATATTATAGGATAGAGTATACGATATTAAAGAGGATAGGATAGGGTAGAGGATAGGATAGATGATAGGATAGGATAGAGGATAGGATAGAGGATAGGATAGAGGATAGGATAGAGGATAGGATAGGATAGAGGATCGGATAGAGGATAGGATAGGATAGAGGAAAGGATAGGATAGAGGATAGGATACGTAATTGGATAGGATAGAGGATAGGATAAGGTAGAGGATAGTATAGGATAGAGGATAGGATGGGGACCTAGGGGATATGGGCTTGGCAGTGGTGACTCGGATCCACTGCTAGGTATGCCACAGTGGTGGCGGTCATATTCCTAAAATCCTCCACGCTCCACCTCCTCGCGGTGGTCCCTGGGCACTCACGACTGTGGGTGGCTAACGGAGCGGGGGGTACGCGGCAGGAAGTAGCCTCGACGATGTGCGAGGCAATGCCGGCGGGATCTTCGGATCCTGGTAGGGGCACCCTTGCCGGTAAGGTTCGCACGGAGGGGCGAAAACTGCCGAGTTGGGACGGGATTTTCGGTGACGGACCAGGGCAAGGCTGGGTGTTTCACAAAATTGACATGGACGGCACAAAGGAAAAGAGTTTAGTTTACGGTGCAGGGGAGGGATACCCCAGTACCGGCGCGACTGTTGGTGGGCGAGCAGGCCACAGCGCGTCGTTATCCAACGACTGCGAGCCGAAGGTGGTGGACCACTGGGCCCCTTCGGAGGTAAATACTACCAGCGAAGCTGTGGTGACGGAAACGTCATCACAGATTTCGGGAGATTCGGACGCGGGCGTGTCGCGCGCGGGAGCCGAGATGCGGGGGGCGGACGGAGCTCCGACGGGGAAGCGGCCCCGGCTGGAGCCGTCCGTGGCAGGAGGGGGGCTGCAGACGCGCAGCGGGAGGGTCGTCGGGGGGACCCCTGAGGGGGGCTCCTCGGGGGCGGGTGCTGAGCAGGTGCTCAGCGACCGCGCCGAGAGGGGCCAGCTCCACAAAATCGCGGAGCTAATGGAGTCCGCGGGGAAGCTGCCGACGGCGCAGCTGGCGGAGGAGGTGGAGGACGCGATGAGACGTGTGGAGGGCGTCTCCACCGTCTCCAGGGGCCTCAAGGGCAATTTTGCCAAGGAGCTCAGAGATTGCTCCGCGCTGGCCAGGGCCTATTGCACTACGCTGGTGCAGCGGGCATACACTGGCACGGCGTGGGGCAATAGCCAGGAGGTCGCCCGTCTCCGCCAACAGACCGAGGCCCTCGCCAAGGAGGTACAGGACCTCCGGGCGAGGCTTCGCGTCGCGGGGGCGGAGAAGCGGGCGGTCGCGGGAAAGACGGCCCCTGGGGCGGTACCCTCCGCCTCCTCAGGCGGGACCGCGGGGACGGGACCGGCGGCGGAAGCGGCGACGCGGGCGGCGGAGGGGGCGGGGGTACTGGACCCTCAAGCCCTTCTCCTCCGCGTCGACGCGATGGTGGCGGCCAGGAATGCCGAGCTGGAAACGAGAATGGAGAATCGTTTCCGGGCAATCCTGGCCGGGATGGTTCCGGCTCTCCAGGGCAGGGGGGGAGGGACGCGCGATGCCCCGCCGGTGGCTTCTCCGCCGGCGGTGGTCGAAACCAAGAGGACTGGGCCGGTGGTGGTGTCCAGCGCCGGGGTGGTGCCACCCGTGGACATCCCGCCGCCGGTCGACCCAGCCTCCTGGTCGGTGGCGAAGTCGAAGTCCGCGAGGAAGGCGGAGAGGAGGCGGGCAGCGGCGGAGGAGAGGGCGGCCATAGCCCTCGCCGCCGAGTTGGCGGCCGCTGCTTCGGCGAAACGGAGGACGGCGACCGGGGGTTCGGCGGTCGGCACGCGAAAGGGGGCCGGCGCGATCACGGCGAAGCCGTCAAGTGGGAGGGTTGTTGCCCTGGGGCGCGCCCCCAAGTCCGGGGCCGTGGCGATCACGATCCCCGAGAGCTGTAAGCTCACCTACGCGGGAGTGATCGCCGGGGCCAGAGAGGCAATAGACCTCAAGGCGCTGGGGATTGAGTCGGGGGTGCTCCCCAGGAGGACCAAGACGGGGGGGATCCTCCTGGAGGTAAAGGGCCCGGAGGGCCAAGAGAAGGCACGGGCCCTCTCCACGAGGGTCTCTGAGGCCTTACAAGGGACTGGGGTTAAAGTCGTCCAGGCCGTCAAGCGAGGCGAGTTGCGCGTCGCTGGCCTGGACGACTCGGTTAGCGCAAGGGAGGTCGCGGCGGCACTTGCGGCTGCGGGGGGGTGCTCGGAGGCCGAGTTCCGGGTCGGAGAGATCCGGAGGTCCGCCTCTGAGCGGGTGCTGGGCTCCTGTTGGGCCCAGGGCCCCCTCGCGGCCGTCAGGAAGGTGGTGGCGGGGGGCCGGCTGCTGGTCGGCTGGTCCTCGGCGCGGGTGGAGGCACTGAGGGAGCGACCCCTTCAGTGCTTCCGCTGCTTGGAGACGGGGCACACGCGGTCGACCTGTAAAAGCACGGTCGACAGGAGCGCGAGGTGCTATCGGTGCGGTGCGACCGAGCACCGCGCCTCGGCCTGTGGGGCTGCCCCCAGATGCCCGCTCTGCGCGGATCTGGGGAGGCCCTCGAACCACAGGTTCGGGGCCAAAGCGTGTGCCCCGGCTCCGAGGAGGGGTCGCGCGGCGGTGAAGGGAAGAGGGGAAAAGTCGGCGGCTGCACCCGCGCAGCAGCAGCCGACTACACCGGGGGCCCAGTCCCACCAGGGGGGGGAGCCTGCAGAGCAAATGTCAGGGTAGGCTGTTTTCAGGCCTATTCCGGTTCTGCAGGCGAACCTCAACCACTCGCGTGCGGCCCAGGACTTGTTTGTCCAGGCCGTGCGCGAGCGGGGGACTGGGTTGGCAGTGGCGGCGGAGCCGTACTCCGTTCCCGATCACCCCTTCTGGGTGGGGGACGAGGCCGGCTCCGTCGCCATAGTGGCGGAGGGCCGCCGCGGGTCCCCGTCGATCTCCCTTCTGGAGAGAGGCGAGGGATTCGTGGCGGTGCGGTGGGGGGACATCGCGGTCGTCGGGGTTTATATCTCGCCGAACCGTGGCCTCGATCATTTTCGGGGGTTCCTGGGCGGGCTGAGTAGCTGCATCGCGCGGTGCAGCGCCCGTCCGGTTCTCGTCCTGGGAGACTTCAATGCCCACGCGGTATCGTGGGGGAGTCCCAGGACGACCACTAGGGGAAGCGAGGTGTTAGACTGGGCGTCCGGCCTGGATCTCCGGTTGATTAACCGGGGATCCACGCCGACGTGCGTGCGGCCGCAGGGTGTCTCTATTGTCGATCTGACATGGGGGACGCCGTCGGCCGTGCGCCGAGTGTCGGGATGGAGGGTGGCGGAAGAACTAGAGCTGGCCTCTGACCACACGCCCATAGTCATGGACGTGTGGCCCGCCGCCCTCTACGCGCGGGATTCCCGGCACGGCCAGGTGGACCGACGGCCGCGATGGGCGTGGAACAGGGCGGACGAGGACCTGTTCCGGGCCGCTGTCGCCGCGGTAACGTGGGGGGGGGGCCCCAGCCGGCTGGGGGGGCACCGGCGCGCGGGGCGGAGCGGCTCCGGGAGGTGATGACGGCGGTGTGCGACACCGCGGTGCCCCGGAGCCGGTCCGACCATAGAAGGGCGGCATACTGGTGGTCCGCGGGCATTGCAGAGCTTCGGCGTGCCTGCAATGCCGCGCGGCGCCAGTATGGCCGAGCGCGCAGGAGGCGCGACGACGAGGAGGCGAGGCTCCACGGGGAGTACCGAGCCGCGCTCGGGACTCTCCGGAGGGCCATCGCGAAGGCCAAGGCGGACGCGTGGTCGGAGCTCGTCGGCACGGTGGACGCGGATCCGTGGGGGCGCCCGTATAAGCTTGTAATGAGCAAGCTGCGCGCGTGGGCCCCCCCACTGACGGAATCGATGGACCCTCCCTTACTCGAGGAGGTGGTGACGTCTCTCTTCCCGCGTGAGGGGGGACAGCGACACCGCCTCCATCCGGGCCAGGAGCCTCTCTCCTGGTCCGCGGAGTGGGAGGTGTCAGCCGGCGAGCTCGGGGAGGCGGTGACCAGGGCCCGTCGGGTGGGCCGCAAGGCCCCGGGTCCTGACGGGGTGTCGGGCCGCGCGTTGGTCTTGGCATTGGAGGGGGGGCTCGCTCCCGAACTCAGGCGGCTGTTCAACAGTTGTCTGAGGGAGGGAGTGTTCCCCCCACTATGGAAGTCGGGCAGGCTGGTCCTCCTTCCAAAGGCGGGCAAGTCCCGGGACTCGCCCTCCGGGTACCGGCCAATTTGCTTGCTGGACGAGGCGGGGAAGTTGTTCGAGCGCGTTCTCGTTGGACGCCTCGTCCGGCACCTGTCGGGGGGAGGAGTCCCCGATCTGAGCGAGGCGCAGTTCGGCTTCCGGGGGGGTCTCTCCACCGTCGACGCAATTCGGCGGGTGAGGGCTCTCTCGGGGGCCTGTACGGAGGGGGGCGGTGTTGCGTTGGCGATCTCCTTGGATATCGCCAACGCGTTCAACACCGTCCCCTGGGATAGAATTTCGGAGGCCCTGGTCTTCCACCAGGTGCCTCCGTACCTTAGGAGGGTGATCGGGGACTATCTCTCCGACAGGAGCATAGAATATCCTGGCCGGTACGGGATGATTCGCAGGAGCGTCGTGCGGGGGGTTCCACAGGGCTCGGTGTTGGGCCCGTTGCTGTGGAACCTCGCGTACGACAGCGTCCTGCGGGAGGGGATGCCTCCCGGTGTCAGCCTAACGTGTTACGCCGACGACACGTTGGTGCTTGCCACCGGGAGGTATACGAAGGAGGCCGTCTGCCTGGCGGAGCGCGGCGCGTGGCGCGCGGTACGCGCGATCCGGTCTCTGGGCCTAGAGGTGTCCGTCGCTAAGACCAGGGCCATGTGGTTTTACCACCGGGCCCGGCTGGCGGCGCCTCCCCAGTGCTGGATCGCCGTGGGGGGGGGGGGGGAGCGGTCGAGGTCGGGTTCCAGATGCGGTACCTGGGACTCGAGCTCGACGGCCTGTGGCGTTTCTGCCGCCACATCGAGTCGCTAGTGCCCCGGGCGGAGAGGGCGACCGCTGCGCTCGGTCGTCTTCTCCCGAACCTCGGGGGACCCTGTGGACGGGTGCGTCGCCTGTTCGCGGTGGTGGTGCGGGTTTTAGTCCTGTACGGAGCCCCTGTGTGGGCGTACGATGTCTTGGCCGGGGGGCGTAGCGGTGTGCGAGCACTGCTGCGCCGAATCGAGCGCAGGCTGGCCATTGGCATCGTGCGGGGGTATCGCACCATCTCTTACGCGACGGCGATGGTGATGTCGGGGCTTATCCCCCTCGAGCTGGAGGCCCGCGTGTTGTCGGACGTACACGGGTACGCCAGGGACCTCCAGCGGAGGGGGATGGCTCCGGATCAGGTGGCGCTCGATGTGGCGGAGTACAGGGGCCGCGCTCGGCGGGCCGCCGCCCGGGAATGGCGCGAAAGCCTTCACGGGACGGAGGAAGGAGGGAGGCGGGCCGTTCGGGCCATCCTCCCCGTGTTCGACCGGTGGAACAGGGGATGGATGGGGCATAGGGTCTCCTACCGAGTGACGCAGGTGATGACCGGGCACGGTTGCTTCGGTGTGTACCTGTGTCGCATCGGGCGGGAGGCCGAGGAGGCGTGTCACCGCTGCGGCGAGTCGCGGGACACGGCGCAGCACACTCTGGAGGAGTGTCCAGCGTGGGCGGGTGAGCGCCGTGCTCTGCGGCGCGCAGTGGGCCATGACCTCTCGCTTCCGGCTGTCGTCTCGGCGGCAGCGGGCGGCGAGGGGGCGTGGAGAGGGTTCGCCTCCTTCTGCGAGCAGGTAATGCTGCAGAAGGAGGCTGCGGAACGGGGTCGTGAGCGAAATCACGATCCCGGCCGAAGGGGTGGGAGAAGGAGACGCAGGGCACGCCCCGGGGGCGTGCCTCCGTTGCGGCGTCCTTAACGCGGGCGGGGGCGCCCTTGGTGATCTCGGGGTGGGGGACCGACGGTCTCCTTATACTCGGTTGCCAATGGCGTCCCCGGAGGCCGTCGGACGTCTCGGGCGGGGGCCCGGACGTCCATCGGGCGGCCTAAATGGGGGGAAGGCTTCACGTCGTCCGTTGCGTGGCGCCTTCGGATAGAGTAGGATAGGGTGGAGGCCGCGTCCCTCACCCAGGGAGGAATGCTAAGGCGGGGGCACACCGGATAGACATGCGCGCGCGGACCACGGGTGCCCCCAGGAGCCTAGGGACGGACGGGGAGGAGTTAGTGGGTATACTCGGCATTGCACCCACCAGCCGAGGAGTCCCACATAACCCGGCCCACTCCCCCCCGGGAGGGGTCGGGTATCCGTAATAGTGATTACCTCCTCGGAAAAAAAAAAAAAAAAAAAAAAAAAAAAAAAAAAAAAAAGGATAGAGGATAGGATAGGATAGAGGATAGGATAGGATAGAGGATAGGATAGGATAAAGGATAGGATAGGATAGAGGATAGGATAGGATAGAGGATAGGATAGGATAGAGGATAGGATAGGATAGAGGATAGGATAGAGGATAGGATAGGATAGAGGATAGGATAGGATAGAGGATAGGATAGGATAGAGGATAGGATAGGATAGAGGATAGGATAGGATAGAGGATAGGATAGGATAGAGGATAGGATAGGATAGAGGATAGGATAGAGGATAGGATAATATAGATGATATTATAGGATAGAGTATACGATATTAAAGAGGATAGGATAGGGTAGAGGATAGGATAGAGGATAGGATAGGATAGAGGATAGGATAGGATAGAGGATAGGATAGAGGATAGGATAATATAGATGATATTATAGGATAGAGTATACGATATTAAAGAGGATAGGATAGGGTAGAGGATAGGATAGAGGATAGGATAGGATAGAGGATAGGATAGAGGATAGGATAGAGGATAGGATAAGATAGAGGATAGGATAGAGGATAGGATAAGATAGAGGATAGGATAGAGGATAGGATAGAGGATAGGATAGAAGATAGGATAGGATAGAGGATCGGATAGAGGATAGGATAGGGTAGAGGATAGGATAGGATAGAGGATAGGATAGGATAGAGGATAGGATAGGTAATTGGATAGGATAGAGTATAGGATAGTATAGAGGATAGAGTAGGATAGAGGATAGGATAGGATAAAGGATAGGATTGGATAGAGGATCGGATAGGGGATAGGATAGGATAGAGGATAGGATAGGATAGAGGATAGTATAGGATAGAGGATATTATAGAATAGAGGATAGGATATTATAAAGGATAGGATAGAGGATAGGATAGGATAGGATAGAGGATAGGATAGGATAGGATAGAGGATAGGATAGGATAGAGGATATAATAGGATTGAGGAAAGGATAGGATAGAGGATAGGATAGGATAGAGGATAGGATAGGATTGAGGATAGGATAGGAAAGAGGACAGGATAGGATACAGGATACGATATTATAGAGGATAGGATAGGATAGGGAAGAGGATAGGATAGATGATATTATAGGATAGAGGATAGGATAGGATGGAGGATAGGATAGAGGATAGGATAGGATAGAGGATAGTATAGGATAGAGGATAGGATAGGATAGAGGATAGGATAGGATAGTGGATAGGATAGGATAGAGGATAGGATAGGATAGAGGATAGGATAGGATAGACGATAGGATAGGATAGAGGATAGGATAGCATAGAGGATAGGATAGGATTGACGATAGGATAGGATAGAGGACAGGACGGGATAGAGGATAGGATAGAGAATTGGATGTGATAGAGGATAGGATAGGATAGAGGATAGGATAGGATAGAGGATAGGATAGGATAGAGGATAGGATAGGCTAGAGGATAGGATAGGATAGAGGATAGGATAGGATAGATTATAGGGTCGGATAGAGGATAGGATAGGGGATTGGATAGGATAGACGATAGGATAGGATAGAGGATTGGATAGGATAGAGGATAGGATAGGATAGCGGAAAGGATAGGATAGAGTATAGAATAGGGTAGAGGATATGATAGGATAGATGATAGGATATGATAGAGTATAGGATATACGATTGCACAGGATAGAGGATAGGATACGATAGAGAATACGATAGGATAGGATAGAGAATACGATAGGATAGAGGATAGGATAGGATAGAGGATAGCACAGAGAATAGGATAGGATAGCGGATAGGATAGGTTGGAGTATAGGATAGAATTGAGGATAGGATACGGTTGAGGATAGGATAGGATATAGGATAGGATAGGATAGAGGATTGGATAGGATAGAGGATAGGGTAGGTTAGAGGATAGGATAGGATAGAGGAAAGGATAGGATAGAGGATAGGATACGTAATTGGATAGGATAGAGGATAGGATAAGGTAGAGGATAGTATAGGATAGAGGATAGGATAGGATAGAGGATAGAGTAGGATAGAGGATAGGATAGGATAAAGGATAGGATTGGATAGAGGATCGGATAGAGGATAGGATAGGATAGAGGATAGGATAGGATAGAGGATAGTATAGGATAGAGGATAGGATAGAATAGAGGATAGGATTTTATAAAGGATAGGATAGAGGATAGTATAGGATAGGATAGAGGATAGGATAGGATAGGATAGAGGATAGGATAGGATAGAGGATATAATAGGATTGAGGAAAGGATAGGATAGAGGATAGGATAGGATAGAGGATAGGATAGGGTAGAGGATAGGATAGGATAGAGGATAGGATAAGGTAGAGGATAGTATAGGATAGAGGATAGGGTAGGATAGAGGATAGGATAGGATAGAGGATAGAATAGGATAAAGGATAGGATAGGATAGAGGATAGGATAGGATGGAGGATAGGATAGGATAGGATAGAGGATAGGATAGGATAGAGGATAGGATAGGATAGAGGATAGGATAGAGGATAGGATAGAGGATAGGATAGGATAGAGGATAGGATAGGATAGAGGATAGGATAGGTAATTGGAAAGGATAGAGTATAGGATAAGGTAGAGGATAGGATAGGATAGAGGATATAATAGGATAGAGGATAGGATAGAGGATAGGATAGGATAGAGGATAGGATAGGATAGAGGATAGGATAGGATAGATTATAGGGTCGGATAGAGGATAGGATAGGGGATTGGATAGGATAGACGATAGGATAGGATAGAGGATTGGATAGGATAGAGGATAGGATAGGATAGCGGAAAGGATAGGATAGAGTATAGAATAGGGTAGAGGATATGATAGGATAGATGATAGGATATGATAGAGTATAGGATATACGATTGCACAGGATAGAGGATAGGATACGATAGAGAATACGATAGGATAGGATAGAGAATACGATAGGATAGAGGATAGGATAGGATAGAGGATAGCACAGAGAATAGGATAGGATAGCGGATAGGATAGGTTGGAGTATAGGATAGAATTGAGGATAGGATAGGGTTGAGGATAGGATAGGATATAGGATAGGATAGGATAGAGGATTGGATAGGATAGAGGATAGGATAGGTTAGAGGATAGGATAGGATAGAGGAAAGGATAGGATAGAGGATAGGATACGTAATTGGATAGGATAGAGGATAGGATAAGGTAGAGGATAGTATAGGATAGAGGATAGGATAGGATAGAGGATAGAGTAGGATAGAGGGTAGGATAGGATAAAGGATAGGATTGGATAGAGGATCGGATAGAGGATAGGATAGGATAGAGGATAGGATAGGATAGAGGATAGTATAGGATAGAGGATAGGATAGAATAGAGGATAGGATTTTATAAAGGATAGGATAGAGGATAGTATAGGATAGGATAGAGGATAGGATAGGATAGGATAGAGGATAGGATAGGATAGAGGATATAATAGGATTGAGGAAAGGATAGGATAGAGGATAGGATAGGATAGAGGATAGGATAGGGTAGAGGATAGGATAGGATAGAGGATAGGATAAGGTAGAGGATAGTATAGGATAGAGGATAGGGTAGGATAGAGGATAGGATAGGATAGAGGATAGAATAGGATAAAGGATAGGATAGGATAGAGGATAGGATAGGATAGAGGATAGGATAGGATAGGATAGAGGATAGAATAGGATAAAGGATAGGATAGGATAGAGGATAGGATAGGATAGAGGATAGGATAGGATAGGATAGAGGATAGGATAGGATAGAGGATAGGATAGGATAGAGGATAGGATAGAGGATAGGATAGGCTAGAGGATAGGATAGGATAGAGGATAGGATAGGATAGATTATAGTGTCGGATAGAGGATAGGATAGGGGATTGGATAGGATAGACGATAGGATAGGATAGAGGATTGGATAGGATAGAGGATAGGATAGGATAGCGGAAAGTATAGGATAGAGTATAGAATAGGGTAGAGGATATGATAGGATAGATGATAGGATATGATAGAGTATAGGATATACGATTGCATAGGATAGAGGATAGGATACGATAGAGAATACGATAGGATAGGATAGAGAATACGATAGGATAGAGGATAGGATAGGATAGAGGATAGCACAGAGAATAGGATAGGATAGCGGATAGGATAGGTTGGAGTATAGGATAGAATTGAGGATAGGATAGGGTTGAGGATAGGATAGGATATAGGGTAGGATAGGATAGAGGATTGGATAGGATAGAGGATAGGATAGGTTAGAGGATAGGATAGGATAGAGGTTTGGATAGAATAGAGGATAGGATAGGATAGAGGATAGGATAGGATAGAGGATAGGATAGAGGATTGGATAGGATATAGGGTAGGATAGGGTAGAGGATAGCATGGGATAGATGATATTATGGGATAGAGGATAGTATAGGATAGAGGAAACGATATTATAGAGGATAGGATAGAGGATAGGATAGCATAGAGGATAGGATAAAGGATTGGATAGGATAGAGGACAGGATAGGATAGAGTATAGGATATTGCAGAGTATGGGATAGGATAGAGGATACGATAGGATAGAGGATAGGATAGAGGATAGGATAGCATAGAGGATAGGATAAAGGATTGGATAGGATAGAGGACAGGATACGATAGAGGATAGGATAGGATAGAGGATAGGATAGAGGATAGGATAGAGGATAGGATAGAGGATAGGATAGGATAGAGGATAGGATAGGATAGAGGAAAGGATAGGATAGAGGATAGGATACGTAATTGGATAGGATAGAGGATAGGATAAGGTAGAGGATAGTATAGGATAGAGGATAGGATAGGATAGAGGATAGGATAGGATAAAGGATAGGATAGGATAGAGGATAGGATAGGATAGAGGATAGGATTGGATAGAGGATAGGATAGGGGATTGGATAGGATAGACGAGAGGATAGGATAGGATAGCGTAAAGGATAGGATAGAGTATAGAATAGAATAGAGGATATGATAGGATAGATGATAGGATATGTTAGAGTATAGGATAGGTGATTGGATAGGCTAGAGGATAGGATAGGATAGATGATAGGATACAGGATAGGGTAGGACAGAGGATAGGATAAGGTAGAGGATAGTATAGGATAGAGGATAGGATAGGATAGAGGATAGGATAGGATAAAGGATAGGATAGGATAGAGGATAGGATAGGATAGAGGATAGGATAGAGGATAGGATAGGATAGAGGATAGGATAGAGGATAGGATAGGATAGAGGATAGGATAGGTAATTGGATAGGATAGAGTATAGGATAGGATAGAGGATAGAGTAGGATATAGGATAGGATAGGATAAAGGATAGGATTGGATAGAGGATCGGATAGGGGATAGGATAGGATAGAGGATAGGATAGGATAGAGGTTAGTATAGGATAGAGGATAGGATAGAATAGATGATAGGATATTCTAAAGGATAGGATAGAGGATAGGATAGGATAGGATAGAGGATATAATAGGATTGAGGAAAGGATAGGATAGAGGATAGGATAGGGTAGAGGATAGGATAGGATAGAGGATAGGATAAGGTAGAGGATAGTATAGGATAGAGGATAGGATAGGATAGAGGATAGGATAGGATAGAGGATACGATAGGATAGAGGATAGGATAGAGGATAGGATAGCATAGAGGATAGGATAAAGGATTGGATAGGATAGAGGACAGGATACGATAGAGGATAGGATAGGATAGAGGATAGGATAGAGGATAGGATAGAGGATAGGATAGAGGATAGGATAGGATAGAGGATAGGATAGGATAGAGGAAACGATAGGATAGAGGATAGGATACGTAATTGGATAGGATAGAGGATAGGATAAGGTAGAGGATAGTATAGGATAGAGGATAGGATAGGATAGAGGATAGGATAGGATAAAGGATAGTATAGGATAGAGGATAGGATAGGATAGAGGATAGGATTGGATAGAGGATAGGATAGGGGATTGGATAGGATAGACGAGAGGATAGGATAGGATAGCGTAAAGGATAGGATAGAGTATAGAATAGAATAGAGGATATGATAGGATAGATGATAGGATATGTTAGAGTATAGGATAGGTGATTGGATAGGCTAGAGGATAGGATAGGATAGATGATAGGATACAGGATAGGGTAGGACAGAGGATAGGATAAGGTAGAGGATAGTATAGGATAGAGGATAGGATAGGATAGAGGATAGGATAGGATAAAGGATAGGATAGGATAGAGGATAGGATAGGATAGAGGATAGGATAGAGGATAGGATAGGATAGAGGATAGGATAGGTAATTGGATAGGATAGAGTATAGGATAGGATAGAGGATAGAGTAGGATATAGGATAGGATAGGATAAAGGATAGGATTGGATAGAGGATCGGATAGGGGATAGGATAGGATAGAGGATAGGATAGGATAGAGGTTAGTATAGGATAGAGGATAGGATAGAATAGATGATAGGATATTCTAAAGGATAGGATAGAGGATAGGATAGGATAGGATAGAGGATATAATAGGATTGAGGAAAGGATAGGATAGAGGATAGGATAGGGTAGAGGATAGGATAGGATAGAGGATAGTATAGGATAGAGGATAGGATAGGATAGAGGATAGGATAGGATAGAGGATAGGATAGAGGATACGATAGAGGATAGGATAGGATAGAGGATAGGATAGGATAGAAGATCGGATAGAGGATAGGATAGGATAGAGGATCGGATAGAGGATAGGATAGGATAGAGGATAGGATAGAGGATAGGATAGAGGATAGGATAGAGGATAGGATAGGATAGAGGATCGGATAGAGGATAGGATAGGATAGAGGATAGGATAGGATAGAGGATAGGATAGGATAAAGGATAGGATAGGATAGAGGATAGGATAGGATAGAGGATAGGATATGATAGAGGATAGGATAGGATAGAGTATCGGATAGAGGATAGGATAGGATAGAGGGTAGAGTAGGATAGAGGATAGGATAGGATAAAGGATAGGATTGGATAGAGGATCGGATAGAGGATAGGATAGGATAGAGGATAGGATAGGATAGAGGATAGTATAGGATAGAGGATAGGATAGAATAGATGATAGGATATTCTAAAGGATAGGATAGAGGATAGGATAGGATAGGATAGAGGATATAATAGTATAGAGGATAGGATAGGATAGAGGATAGGATAGGATAGAGGATAGGATATGATAGAGGATAGGATAGGTAATTGGATAGGATAGAGTATAGGATAAGGTAGAGGATAGGATAGGATAGAGGATATAATAGGATAGAGGATAGGATAGGATAGAGGATAGGATAGGATAGAGGATAGGATATGATAGAGGATAGGATAGGATAGAGTATCGGATAGAGGATAGGATAGGATAGAGGATAGGATAGGATAGAGGATAGAGTAGGATAGAGGATAGGATAGGATAAAGGATAGGATTGGATAGAGGATCGGATAGAGGATAGGATAGGATAGAGGATAGGATAGGATAGAGGATAGTATAGGATAGAGGATAGGATAGAATAGAGGATAGGATTTTATAAAGGATAGGATAGAGGATAGTATAGGATAGGATAGAGGATAGGATAGGATAGGATAGAGGATAGGATAGGATAGAGGATATAATAGGATTGAGGAAAGGATAGGATAGAGGATAGAATAGGATAAAGGATAGGATAGGATAGAGGATAGGATAGGATAGAGGATAGGATAGGATAGGATAGAGGATAGGATAGGATAGAGGATAGGATAGGATAGAGGATAGGATAGGATAGAGGATAGGATAGGATAGAGGATAGGATAGAGGATAGGATAGGATAGAGGATAGGATAGGATAGAGGATAGGATAGGTAATTGGAAAGGATAGAGTATAGGATAAGGTAGAGGATAGGATAGGATAGAGGATAGGATAGGATAGAGGATAGGATAGGGTAGAGGATAGGATAGGATAGAGGATAGGATAAGGTAGAGGATAGTATAGGATAGAGGATAGGATAGGATAGAGGATAGGGTAGGATAGAGGATAGAATAGGATAAAGGATAGGATAGGATAGAGGATAGGATAGGATAGAGGATAGGATAGGATAGGATTGGATAGAGGATAGGATAGGATAGAGGATAGGATAGGATAGAGGATAGGATAGGATAGAGGTTAGTATAGGATAGAGGATAGGATAGAATAGATGATAGGATATTCTAAAGGATAGGATAGAGGATAGGATAGGATAGGATAGAGGATATAATAGGATTGCGGAAAGGATAGGATAGAGGATAGGATAGGGTAGAGGATAGGATAGGATAGAGGATAGGATAAGGTAGAGGATAGTATAGGATAGAGGATAGGATAGGATAGAGGATAGGATAGGATAGAGGATAGGATAGAGGATACGATAGAGGATAGGATAGGATAGAGGATAGGATAGGATAGAAGATCGGATAGAGGATAGGATAGGATAGAGGATCGGATAGAGGATAGGATAGGATAGAGGATAGGATAGAGGATAGGATAGAGGATAGGATAGAGGATAGGATAGGATAGAGGATCGGATAGAGGATAGGATAGGATAGAGGAAAGGATAGGATAGAGGATAGGATACGTAATTGGATAGGATAGAGGATAGGATAAGGTAGAGGATAGTATAGGATAGAGGATAGGATAGGATAGAGGATAGGATAGGATAAAGGATAGGATAGGATAGAGGATAGGATAGGATAGAGGATAGGATATGATAGAGGATAGGATAGGATAGAGTATCGGATAGAGGATAGGATAGGATAGAGGGTAGAGTAGGATAGAGGATAGGATAGGATAAAGGATAGGATTGGATAGAGGATCGGATAGAGGATAGGATAGGATAGAGGATAGGATAGGATAGAGGATAGTATAGGATAGAGGATAGGATAGAATAGATGATAGGATATTCTAAAGGATAGGATAGAGGATAGGATAGGATAGGATAGAGGATATAATAGTATAGAGGATAGGATAGGATAGAGGATAGGATAGGATAGAGGATAGGATAGGTAATTGGATAGGATAGAGTATAGGATAGGATAGAGGATAGAGTAGGATAGAGGATAGGATAGGATAAAGGATAGGATTGGATAGAGGATCGGATAGGGGATAGGATAGGATAGAGGATAGGATAGGATAGAGGATAGTATAGGATAGAGGATAGGATAGAATAGAGGATAGGATATTATAAAGGATAGGATAGAGGATAGGATAGGATAGGATAGAGGATAGGATAGGATAGGATAGAGGATAGGATAGGATAGAGGATATAATAGGATTGAGGAAAGGATAGGATAGAGGATAGGATAGGATAGAGGATAGGATAGGGTAGAGGATAGGATAGGATAGAGGATAGGGTAGGATAGAGGATAGGATAGGATAGAGGATAGAATAGGATAAAGGATAGGATAGGATAGAGGATAGGATAGGATGGAGGATAGGATAGGATAGGATAGAGGATAGGATAGGATAGAGGATAGGATAGGATAGAGGATAGGATAGAGGATAGGATAGAGGATAGGATAGGATAGAGGATAGGATAGGATAGAGGATAGGATAGGTAATTGGAAAGGATAGAGTATAGGATAAGGTAGAGGATAGGATAGGATAGAGGATATAATAGGATAGAGGATAGGATAGAGGATAGGATAGGATAGAGGATAGGATAGGATAGAGGATAGGATAGGATAGATTATAGGGTCGGATAGAGGATAGGATAGGGGATTGGATAGGATAGACGATAGGATAGGATAGAGGATTGGATAGGATAGAGGATAGGATAGGATAGCGGAAAGGATAGGATAGAGTATAGAATAGGGTAGAGGATATGATAGGATAGATGATAGGATATGATAGAGTATAGGATATACGATTGCACAGGATAGAGGATAGGATACGATAGAGAATACGATAGGATAGGATAGAGAATACGATAGGATAGAGGATAGGATAGGATAGAGGATAGCACAGAGAATAGGATAGGATAGCGGATAGGATAGGTTGGAGTATAGGATAGAATTGAGGATAGGATAGGGTTGAGGATAGGATAGGATATAGGATAGGATAGGATAGAGGATTGGATAGGATAGAGGATAGGATAGGTTAGAGGATAGGATAGGATAGAGGAAAGGATAGGATAGAGGATAGGATACGTAATTGGATAGGATAGAGGATAGGATAAGGTAGAGGATAGTATAGGATAGAGGATAGGATAGGATAGAGGATAGAGTAGGATAGAGGGTAGGATAGGATAAAGGATAGGATTGGATAGAGGATCGGATAGAGGATAGGATAGGATAGAGGATAGGATAGGATAGAGGATAGTATAGGATAGAGGATAGGATAGAATAGAGGATAGGATTTTATAAAGGATAGGATAGAGGATAGTATAGGATAGGATAGAGGATAGGATAGGATAGGATAGAGGATAGGATAGGATAGAGGATATAATAGGATTGAGGAAAGGATAGGATAGAGGATAGGATAGGATAGAGGATAGGATAGGGTAGAGGATAGGATAGGATAGAGGATAGGATAAGGTAGAGGATAGTATAGGATAGAGGATAGGGTAGGATAGAGGATAGGATAGGATAGAGGATAGAATAGGATAAAGGATAGGATAGGATAGAGGATAGGATAGGATAGAGGATAGGATAGGATAGGATAGAGGATAGAATAGGATAAAGGATAGGATAGGATAGAGGATAGGATAGGATAGAGGATAGGATAGGATAGGATAGAGGATAGGATAGGATAGAGGATAGGATAGGATAGAGGATAGGATAGAGGATAGGATAGGCTAGAGGATAGGATAGGATAGAGGATAGGATAGGATAGATTATAGTGTCGGATAGAGGATAGGATAGGGGATTGGATAGGATAGACGATAGGATAGGATAGAGGATTGGATAGGATAGAGGATAGGATAGGATAGCGGAAAGTATAGGATAGAGTATAGAATAGGGTAGAGGATATGATAGGATAGATGATAGGATATGATAGAGTATAGGATATACGATTGCATAGGATAGAGGATAGGATACGATAGAGAATACGATAGGATAGGATAGAGAATACGATAGGATAGAGGATAGGATAGGATAGAGGATAGCACAGAGAATAGGATAGGATAGCGGATAGGATAGGTTGGAGTATAGGATAGAATTGAGGATAGGATAGGGTTGAGGATAGGATAGGATATAGGGTAGGATAGGATAGAGGATTGGATAGGATAGAGGATAGGATAGGTTAGAGGATAGGATAGGATAGAGGTTTGGATAGAATAGAGGATAGGATAGGATAGAGGATAGGATAGGATAGAGGATAGGATAGAGGATTGGATAGGATATAGGGTAGGATAGGGTAGAGGATAGCATGGGATAGATGATATTATGGGATAGAGGATAGTATAGGATAGAGGAAACGATATTATAGAGGATAGGATAGAGGATAGGATAGCATAGAGGATAGGATAAAGGATTGGATAGGATAGAGGACAGGATAGGATAGAGTATAGGATATTGCAGAGTATGGGATAGGATAGAGGATACGATAGGATAGAGGATAGGATAGAGGATAGGATAGCATAGAGGATAGGATAAAGGATTGGATAGGATAGAGGACAGGATACGATAGAGGATAGGATAGGATAGAGGATAGGATAGAGGATAGGATAGAGGATAGGATAGAGGATAGGATAGGATAGAGGATAGGATAGGATAGAGGAAAGGATAGGATAGAGGATAGGATACGTAATTGGATAGGATAGAGGATAGGATAAGGTAGAGGATAGTATAGGATAGAGGATAGGATAGGATAGAGGATAGGATAGGATAAAGGATAGGATAGGATAGAGGATAGGATAGGATAGAGGATAGGATTGGATAGAGGATAGGATAGGGGATTGGATAGGATAGACGAGAGGATAGGATAGGATAGCGTAAAGGATAGGATAGAGTATAGAATAGAATAGAGGATATGATAGGATAGATGATAGGATATGTTAGAGTATAGGATAGGTGATTGGATAGGCTAGAGGATAGGATAGGATAGATGATAGGATACAGGATAGGGTAGGACAGAGGATAGGATAAGGTAGAGGATAGTATAGGATAGAGGATAGGATAGGATAGAGGATAGGATAGGATAAAGGATAGGATAGGATAGAGGATAGGATAGGATAGAGGATAGGATAGAGGATAGGATAGGATAGAGGATAGGATAGAGGATAGGATAGGATAGAGGATAGGATAGGTAATTGGATAGGATAGAGTATAGGATAGGATAGAGGATAGAGTAGGATATAGGATAGGATAGGATAAAGGATAGGATTGGATAGAGGATCGGATAGGGGATAGGATAGGATAGAGGATAGGATAGGATAGAGGTTAGTATAGGATAGAGGATAGGATAGAATAGATGATAGGATATTCTAAAGGATAGGATAGAGGATAGGATAGGATAGGATAGAGGATATAATAGGATTGAGGAAAGGATAGGATAGAGGATAGGATAGGGTAGAGGATAGGATAGGATAGAGGATAGGATAAGGTAGAGGATAGTATAGGATAGAGGATAGGATAGGATAGAGGATAGGATAGGATAGAGGATACGATAGGATAGAGGATAGGATAGAGGATAGGATAGCATAGAGGATAGGATAAAGGATTGGATAGGATAGAGGACAGGATACGATAGAGGATAGGATAGGATAGAGGATAGGATAGAGGATAGGATAGAGGATAGGATAGAGGATAGGATAGGATAGAGGATAGGATAGGATAGAGGAAACGATAGGATAGAGGATAGGATACGTAATTGGATAGGATAGAGGATAGGATAAGGTAGAGGATAGTATAGGATAGAGGATAGGATAGGATAGAGGATAGGATAGGATAAAGGATAGTATAGGATAGAGGATAGGATAGGATAGAGGATAGGATTGGATAGAGGATAGGATAGGGGATTGGATAGGATAGACGAGAGGATAGGATAGGATAGCGTAAAGGATAGGATAGAGTATAGAATAGAATAGAGGATATGATAGGATAGATGATAGGATATGTTAGAGTATAGGATAGGTGATTGGATAGGCTAGAGGATAGGATAGGATAGATGATAGGATACAGGATAGGGTAGGACAGAGGATAGGATAAGGTAGAGGATAGTATAGGATAGAGGATAGGATAGGATAGAGGATAGGATAGGATAAAGGATAGGATAGGATAGAGGATAGGATAGGATAGAGGATAGGATAGAGGATAGGATAGGATAGAGGATAGGATAGGTAATTGGATAGGATAGAGTATAGGATAGGATAGAGGATAGAGTAGGATATAGGATAGGATAGGATAAAGGATAGGATTGGATAGAGGATCGGATAGGGGATAGGATAGGATAGAGGATAGGATAGGATAGAGGTTAGTATAGGATAGAGGATAGGATAGAATAGATGATAGGATATTCTAAAGGATAGGATAGAGGATAGGATAGGATAGGATAGAGGATATAATAGGATTGAGGAAAGGATAGGATAGAGGATAGGATAGGGTAGAGGATAGGATAGGATAGAGGATAGGATAAGGTAGAGGATAGTATAGGATAGAGGATAGGATAGGATAGAGGATAGGATAGGATAGAGGATAGGATAGAGGATACGATAGAGGATATAATAGGATAGAGGATAGGATAGGATAGAGGATAGGATAGGATAGAGGATAGGATATGATAGAGGATAGGATAGGATAGAGTATCGGATAGAGGATAGGATAGGATAGAGGATAGGATAGGATAGAGGATAGAGTAGGATAGAGGATAGGATAGGATAAAGGATAGGATTGGATAGAGGATCGGATAGAGGATAGGATAGGATAGAGGATAGGATAGGATAGAGGATAGTATAGGATAGAGGATAGGATAGAATAGAGGATAGGATTTTATAAAGGATAGGATAGAGGATAGTATAGGATAGGATAGAGGATAGGATAGGATAGGATAGAGGATAGGATAGGATAGAGGATATAATAGGATTGAGGAAAGGATAGGATAGAGGATAGAATAGGATAAAGGATAGGATAGGATAGAGGATAGGATAGGATAGAGGATAGGATAGGATAGGATAGAGGATAGGATAGGATAGAGGATAGGATAGGATAGAGGATAGGATAGGATAGAGGATAGGATAGGATAGAGGATACGATAGGATAGAGGATAGGATAGAGGATAGGATAGCATAGAGGATAGGATAAAGGATTGGATAGGATAGAGGACAGGATACGATAGAGGATAGGATAGGATAGAGGATAGGATAGAGGATAGGATAGAGGATAGGATAGAGGATAGGATAGGATAGAGGATAGGATAGGATAGAGGAAACGATAGGATAGAGGATAGGATACGTAATTGGATAGGATAGAGGATAGGATAAGGTAGAGGATAGTATAGGATAGAGGATAGGATAGGATAGAGGATAGGATAGGATAAAGGATAGTATAGGATAGAGGATAGGATAGGATAGAGGATAGGATTGGATAGAGGATAGGATAGGGGATTGTATAGGATAGACGAGAGGATAGGATAGGATAGCGTAAAGGATAGGATAGAGTATAGAATAGAATAGAGGATATGATAGGATAGATGATAGGATATGTTAGAGTATAGGATAGGTGATTGGATAGGCTAGAGGATAGGATAGGATAGATGATAGGATACAGGATAGGGTAGGACAGAGGATAGGATAAGGTAGAGGATAGTATAGGATAGAGGATAGGATAGGATAGAGGATAGGATAGGATAAAGGATAGGATAGGATAGAGGATAGGATAGGATAGAGGATAGGATAGAGGATAGGATAGGATAGAGGATAGGATAGGTAATTGGATAGGATAGAGTATAGGATAGGATAGAGGATAGAGTAGGATATAGGATAGGATAGGATAAAGGATAGGATTGGATAGAGGATCGGATAGGGGATAGGATAGGATAGAGGATAGGATAGGATAGAGGTTAGTATAGGATAGAGGATAGGATAGAATAGATGATAGGATATTCTAAAGGATAGGATAGAGGATAGGATAGGATAGGATAGAGGATATAATAGGATTGAGGAAAGGATAGGATAGAGGATAGGATAGGGTAGAGGATAGGATAGGATAGAGGATAGGATAAGGTAGAGGATAGTATAGGATAGAGGATAGGATAGGATAGAGGATAGGATAGGATAGAGGATAGGATAGAGGATACGATAGAGGATAGGATAGGATAGAGGATAGGATAGGATAGAAGATCGGATAGAGGATAGGATAGGATAGAGGATCGGATAGAGGATAGGATAGGATAGAGGATAGGATAGAGGATAGGATAGAGGATAGGATAGAGGATAGGATAGGATAGAGGATCGGATAGAGGATAGGATAGGATAGAGGATAGGATAGGATAGAGGATAGGATAGGATAAAGGATAGGATAGGATAGAGGATAGGATAGGATAGAGGATAGGATATGATAGAGGATAGGATAGGATAGAGTATCGGATAGAGGATAGGATAGGATAGAGGGTAGAGTAGGATAGAGGATAGGATAGGATAAAGGATAGGATTGGATAGAGGATCGGATAGAGGATAGGATAGGATAGAGGATAGGATAGGATAGAGGATAGTATAGGATAGAGGATAGGATAGAATAGATGATAGGATATTCTAAAGGATAGGATAGAGGATAGGATAGGATAGGATAGAGGATATAATAGTATAGAGGATAGGATAGGATAGAGGATAGGATAGGATAGAGGATAGGATATGATAGAGGATAGGATAGGTAATTGGATAGGATAGAGTATAGGATAAGGTAGAGGATAGGATAGGATAGAGGATATAATAGGATAGAGGATAGGATAGGATAGAGGATAGGATAGGATAGAGGATAGGATATGATAGAGGATAGGATAGGATAGAGTATCGGATAGAGGATAGGATAGGATAGAGGATAGGATAGGATAGAGGATAGAGTAGGATAGAGGATAGGATAGGATAAAGGATAGGATTGGATAGAGGATCGGATAGAGGATAGGATAGGATAGAGGATAGGATAGGATAGAGGATAGTATAGGATAGAGGATAGGATAGAATAGAGGATAGGATTTTATAAAGGATAGGATAGAGGATAGTATAGGATAGGATAGAGGATAGGATAGGATAGGATAGAGGATAGGATAGGATAGAGGATATAATAGGATTGAGGAAAGGATAGGATAGAGGATAGAATAGGATAAAGGATAGGATAGGATAGAGGATAGGATAGGATAGAGGATAGGATAGGATAGGATAGAGGATAGGATAGGATAGAGGATAGGATAGGATAGAGGATAGGATAGGATAGAGGATAGGATAGGATAGAGGATAGGATAGAGGATAGGATAGGATAGAGGATAGGATAGGATAGAGGATAGGATAGGTAATTGGAAAGGATAGAGTATAGGATAAGGTAGAGGATAGGATAGGATAGAGGATAGGATAGGATAGAGGATAGGATAGGGTAGAGGATAGGATAGGATAGAGGATAGGATAAGGTAGAGGATAGTATAGGATAGAGGATAGGATAGGATAGAGGATAGGGTAGGATAGAGGATAGAATAGGATAAAGGATAGGATAGGATAGAGGATAGGATAGGATAGAGGATAGGATAGGATAGGATTGGATAGAGGATAGGATAGGATAGAGGATAGGATAGGATAGAGGATAGGATAGGATAGAGGTTAGTATAGGATAGAGGATAGGATAGAATAGATGATAGGATATTCTAAAGGATAGGATAGAGGATAGGATAGGATAGGATAGAGGATATAATAGGATTGCGGAAAGGATAGGATAGAGGATAGGATAGGGTAGAGGATAGGATAGGATAGAGGATAGGATAAGGTAGAGGATAGTATAGGATAGAGGATAGGATAGGATAGAGGATAGGATAGGATAGAGGATAGGATAGAGGATACGATAGAGGATAGGATAGGATAGAGGATAGGATAGGATAGAAGATCGGATAGAGGATAGGATAGGATAGAGGATCGGATAGAGGATAGGATAGGATAGAGGATAGGATAGAGGATAGGATAGAGGATAGGATAGAGGATAGGATAGGATAGAGGATCGGATAGAGGATAGGATAGGATAGAGGAAAGGATAGGATAGAGGATAGGATACGTAATTGGATAGGATAGAGGATAGGATAAGGTAGAGGATAGTATAGGATAGAGGATAGGATAGGATAGAGGATAGGATAGGATAAAGGATAGGATAGGATAGAGGATAGGATAGGATAGAGGATAGGATATGATAGAGGATAGGATAGGATAGAGTATCGGATAGAGGATAGGATAGGATAGAGGGTAGAGTAGGATAGAGGATAGGATAGGATAAAGGATAGGATTGGATAGAGGATCGGATAGAGGATAGGATAGGATAGAGGATAGGATAGGATAGAGGATAGTATAGGATAGAGGATAGGATAGAATAGATGATAGGATATTCTAAAGGATAGGATAGAGGATAGGATAGGATAGGATAGAGGATATAATAGTATAGAGGATAGGATAGGATAGAGGATAGGATAGGATAGAGGATAGGATAGGTAATTGGATAGGATAGAGTATAGGATAGGATAGAGGATAGAGTAGGATAGAGGATAGGATAGGATAAAGGATAGGATTGGATAGAGGATCGGATAGGGGATAGGATAGGATAGAGGATAGGATAGGATAGAGGATAGTATAGGATAGAGGATAGGATAGAATAGAGGATAGGATATTATAAAGGATAGGATAGAGGATAGGATAGGATAGGATAGAGGATAGGATAGGATAGGATAGAGGATAGGATAGGATAGAGGATATAATAGGATTGAGGAAAGGATAGGATAGAGGATAGGATAGGATAGAGGATAGGATAGGGTAGAGGATAGGATAGGATAGAGGATAGGATAAGGTAGAGGATAGTATAGGATAGAGGATAGGATAGGATAGGATAGAGGATAGGATAGGATAGAGGATAGGATAGGATAGGATAGAGGATAGGATAGGATAGAGGATAGGATAGGATAGAGGATAGGATAGGATAGAGGATAGGATAGAGGATAGGATAGAGGATAGGATAGGATAGAGGATAGGATAGGATAGAGGATAGGATAGGATAGAGGATAGGATAGAGGATAGGATAGAGGATAGGATAGGATAGAGGATCGGATAAAGGATAGGATAGGATAGAGGAAAGGATAGGATAGAGGATAGGATACGTAATTGGATAGGATAGAGGATAGGATAAGGTAGAGGATAGTATAGGATAGGATAGAGGATAGGATAGGATAGGATAGAGGATAGGATAGGATAGAGGATATAATAGGATTGAGGAAAGGATAGGATAGAGGATAGGATAGGATAGAGGATAGGATAGGGTAGAGGATAGGATAGGATAGAGGATAGGATAAGGTAGAGGATAGTATAGGACAGAGGATAGGGTAGGATAGAGGATAGGATAGGATAGAGGATATAATAGGATTGAGGAAAGGATAGGATAGAGGATAGGATAGGATAGAGGATAGGATAGGGTAGAGGATAGGATAGGATAGAGGATAGGATAGGTAATTGGATAGGATAGAGTATAGGATAGTATAGAGGATAGAGTAGGATAGAGGATAGGATAGGATAAAGGATAGGATTGGATAGAGGATCGGATAGGGGATAGGATAGGATAGAGGATAGGATAGGATAGAGGATAGTATAGGATAGAGGATAGGATAGAATAGAGGATAGGATATTATAAAGGATAGGATAGAGGATAGGATAGGATAGGATAGAGGATAGGATAGGATAGGATAGAGGATAGGATAGGATAGCGGATATAATAGGATTGAGGAAAGGATAGGATAGAGGATAGGATAGGATAGAGGATAGGATAGGATTGAGGATAGGATAGGAAAGAGGACAGGATAGGATACAGGATACGATATTATAGAGGATAGGATAGGATAGGGAAGAGGATAGGATAGATGATATTATAGGATAGAGGATAGGATAGAGGATAGGATAGGATAGCGGATAGGATAGGTTGGAGTATAGGATAGAATTGAGGATAGGATAGGGTTGGGGATAGGATAGGATATAGGATAGGATAGGATAGAGGATTGGATAGGATAGAGGATAGGATAGGTTAGAGGATAGGATAGGATAGAGGAAAGGATAGGATAGAGGATAGGATACGTAATTGGATAGGATAGAGGATAGGATAAGGTAGAGGATAGTATAGGATAGAGGATAGGATAGGATAGAGGATAGGATAGGATAAAGGATAGGATAGGATAGAGGATAGGATAGGATAGAGGATAGGATAGGATAGAGGATAGGATAGGATAGAGGATAGGATAGAGGATAGGATAGGATAGAGGATAGGATAGGATAGAGGATAGGATAGGATAGAGGATAGGATAGGATAGAGGATAGGATAGGATAGAGGATAGGATAGGATAGAGGATAGGATAGGATAGAGGATAGGATAGGATAGAGGATAGGATAGGATAGAGGATAGGATAGGATAGAGGATAGGATAGAGGATAGGATAATATAGATGATATTATAGGATAGAGTATACGATATTAAAGAGGATAGGATAGGGTAGAGGATAGGATAGAGGATAGGATAGGATAGAGGATAGGATAGGATAGAGGATAGGATAGAGGATAGGATAATATAGATGATATTATAGGATAGAGTATACGATATTAAAGAGGATAGGATAGGGTAGAGGATAGGATAGAGGATAGGATAGGATAGAGGATAGGATAGAGGATAGGATAGAGGATAGGATAAGATAGAGGATAGGATAGAGGATAGGATAGAGGATAGGATAGAAGATAGGATAGGATAGAGGATCGGATAGAGGATAGGATAGGGTAGAGGATAGGATAGGATAGAGGATAGGATAGGATAGAGGATAGGATAGGTAATTGGATAGGATAGAGTATATGATAGTATAGATGATAGAGTAGGATAGAGGATAGGATAGGATAAAGGATAGGATTGGATAGAGGATCGGATAGGGGATAGGATAGGATAGAGGATAGGATAGGATAGAGGATAGTATAGGATAGAGGATATTATAGAATAGAGGATAGGATATTATAAAGGATAGGATAGAGGATAGGATAGGATAGGATAGAGGATAGGATAGGATAGGATAGAGGATAGGATAGGATAGAGGATATAATAGGATTGAGGAAAGGATAGGATAGAGGATAGGATAGGATAGAGGATAGGATAGGATTGAGGATAGGATAGGAAAGAAGACAGGATAGGATACAGGATACGATATTATAGAGGATAGGATAGGATAGGGAAGAGGATAGGATAGATGATATTATAGGATAGAGGATAGGATAGGATGGAGGATAGGATAGAGGATAGGATAGGATAGAGGATAGTATAGGATAGAGGATAGGATAGGATAGAGGATAGGATAGGATAGTGGATAGGATAGGATAGAGGATAGGATAGGATAGAGGATAGGATAGGATAGACGATAGGATAGGATAGAGGATAGGATAGCATAGAGGATAGGATAGGATTGACGATAGGATAGGATAGAGGACAGGACGGGATAGAGGATAGGATAGAGAATTGGATGTGATAGAGGATAGGATAGGATAGAGGATAGGATAGGATAGAGGATAGGATAGGATAGAGGATAGGATAGGCTAGAGGATAGGATAGGATAGAGGATAGGATAGGATAGATTATAGGGTCGGATAGAGGATAGGATAGGGGATTGGATAGGATAGACGATAGGATAGGATAGAGGATTGGATAGGATAGAGGATAGGATAGGATAGCGGAAAGGATAGGATAGAGTATAGAATAGGGTAGAGGATATGATAGGATAGATGATAGGATATGATAGAGTATAGGATATACGATTGCACAGGATAGAGGATAGGATACGATAGAGAATACGATAGGATAGGATAGAGAATACGATAGGATAGAGGATAGGATAGGATAGAGGATAGCACAGAGAATAGGATAGGATAGCGGATAGGATAGGTTGGAGTATAGGATAGAATTGAGGATAGGATAGGGTTGAGGATAGGATAGGATATAGGATAGGATAGGATAGAGGATTGGATAGGATAGAGGATAGGGTAGGTTAGAGGATAGGATAGGATAGAGGAAAGGATAGGATAGAGGATAGGATACGTAATTGGATAGGATAGAGGATAGGAT
The DNA here is from genome assembly GCF_050948215.1 of Halictus rubicundus. Lineage (NCBI taxonomy): Eukaryota > Metazoa > Arthropoda > Insecta > Hymenoptera > Halictidae > Halictus > Halictus rubicundus. Next base: position 46,583 of record NW_027488818.1, on the reverse strand, counting down.
AAGGTAGAGGATAGTATAGGATAGAGGATAGGATAGGATAGAGGATAGAGTAGGATAGAGGATAGGATAGGATAAAGGATAGGATTGGATAGAGGATCGGATAGAGGATAGGATAGGATAGAGGATAGGATAGGATAGAGGATAGTATAGGATAGAGGATAGGATAGAATAGAGGATAGGATTTTATAAAGGATAGGATAGAGGATAGTATAGGATAGGATAGAGGATAGGATAGGATAGGATAGAGGATAGGATAGGATAGAGGATATAATAGGATTGAGGAAAGGATAGGATAGAGGATAGGATAGGATAGAGGATAGGATAGGGTAGAGGATAGGATAGGATAGAGGATAGGATAAGGTAGAGGATAGTATAGGATAGAGGATCGGGTAGGATAGAGGATAGGATAGGATAGAGGATAGAATAGGATAAAGGATAGGATAGGATAGAGGATAGGATAGGATAGAGGATAGGATAGGATAGGATAGAGGATAGGATAGGATAGAGGATAGGATAGGATAGAGGATAGGATAGAGGATAGGATAGGATAGAGGATAGGATAGGACAGAGGATAGGATAGGATAGAGGATAGGATAGAGGATAGGATAGGATAGAGGATAGGATAGGATAGAGGATAGGATAGGTAATTGGAAAGGATAGAGTATAGGATAAGGTAGAGGATAGGATAGGATAGAGGATATAATAGGATAGAGGATAGGATAGAGGATAGGATAGGATAGAGGATAGGATAGGATAGAGGATAGGATAGGATAGATTATAGGGTCGGATAGAGGATAGGATAGGGGATTGGATAGGATAGACGATAGGATAGGATAGAGGATTGGATAGGATAGAGGATAGGATAGGATAGCGGAAAGGATAGGATAGAGTATAGAATAGGGTAGAGGATATGATAGGATAGATGATAGGATATGATAGAGTATAGGATATACGATTGCACAGGATAGAGGATAGGATACGATAGAGAATACGATAGGATAGGATAGAGAATACGATAGGATAGAGGATAGGATAGGATAGAGGATAGCACAGAGAATAGGATAGGATAGCGGATAGGATAGGTTGGAGTATAGGATAGAATTGAGGATAGGATAGGGTTGAGGATAGGATAGGATATAGGATAGGATAGGATAGAGGATTGGATAGGATAGAGGATAGGATAGGTTAGAGGATAGGATAGGATAGAGGAAAGGATAGGATAGAGGATAGGATACGTAATTGGATAGGATAGAGGATAGGATAAGGTAGAGGATAGTATAGGATAGAGGATAGGATAGGATAGAGGATAGAGTAGGATAGAGGGTAGGATAGGATAAAGGATAGGATTGGATAGAGGATCGGATAGAGGATAGGATAGGATAGAGGATAGGATAGGATAGAGGATAGTATAGGATAGAGGATAGGATAGAATAGAGGATAGGATTTTATAAAGGATAGGATAGAGGATAGTATAGGATAGGATAGAGGATAGGATAGGATAGGATAGAGGATAGGATAGGATAGAGGATATAATAGGATTGAGGAAAGGATAGGATAGAGGATAGGATAGGATAGAGGATAGGATAGGGTAGAGGATAGGATAGGATAGAGGATAGGATAAGGTAGAGGATAGTATAGGATAGAGGATAGGGTAGGATAGAGGATAGGATAGGATAGAGGATAGAATAGGATAAAGGATAGGATAGGATAGAGGATAGGATAGGATAGAGGATAGGATAGGATAGGATAGAGGATAGGATAGGATAGAGGATAGGATAGGATAGAGGATAGGATAGAGGATAGGATAGGATAGAGGATAGGATAGGATAGAGGATAGGATAGGTAATTGGAAAGGATAGAGTATAGGATAAGGTAGAGGATAGGATTGGATAGAGGATATAATAGGATAGAGGATAGGATAGAGGATAGGATAGGATAGAGGATAGGATAGGATAGAGGATAGTATAGGATGGAGGATAGGATAGAATAGAGGATAGGATAGGATAGAGGATAGGATAGGATAGATGATATTATAGGATAGATGATATTATAGGATAGAGTATACGATATTAAAGAGGATAGGATAGGGTAGAGGATAGGATAGATGATAGGATAGGATAGAGGATAGGATAGAGGATAGGATAGAGGATAGGATAGAGGATAGGATAGGATAGAGGATCGGATAGAGGATAGGATAGGATAGAGGAAAGGATAGGATAGAGGATAGGATACGTAATTGGATAGGATAGAGGATAGGATAAGGTAGAGGATAGTATAGGATAGAGGATAGGATAGGATAGAGGATAGGATAGGATAAAGGATAGGATAGGATAGAGGATAGGATAGGATAGAGGATAGGATAGGATAGAGGATAGGATAGGATAGAGGATAGGATAGAGGATAGGATAGGATAGGATAGAGGATAGGATAGGATAGAGGATAGGATAGGATAGAGGATAGGATAGGATAGAGGATAGGATAGGATAGAGGATAGGATAGGATAGAGGATAGGATAGGATAGAGGATAGGATAGAGGATAGGATAATATAGATGATATTATAGGATAGAGTATACGATATTAAAGAGGATAGGATAGGGTAGAGGATAGGATAGAGGATAGGATAGGATAGAGGATAGGATAGGATAGAGGATAGGATAGAGGATAGGATAATATAGATGATATTATAGGATAGAGTATACGATATTAAAGAGGATAGGATAGGGTAGAGGATAGGATAGAGGATAGGATAGGATAGAGGATAGGATAGAGGATAGGATAGAGGATAGGATAAGATAGAGGATAGGATAGAGGATAGGATAAGATAGAGGATAGGATAGAGGATAGGATAGAGGATAGGATAGAAGATAGGATAGGATAGAGGATCGGATAGAGGATAGGATAGGGTAGAGGATAGGATAGGATAGAGGATAGGATAGGATAGAGGATAGGATAGGTAATTGGATAGGATAGAGTATAGGATAGTATAGAGGATAGAGTAGGATAGAGGATAGGATAGGATAAAGGATAGGATTGGATAGAGGATCGGATAGGGGATAGGATAGGATAGAGGATAGGATAGGATAGAGGATAGTATAGGATAGAGGATATTATAGAATAGAGGATAGGATATTATAAAGGATAGGATAGAGGATAGGATAGGATAGGATAGAGGATAGGATAGGATAGGATAGAGGATAGGATAGGATAGAGGATATAATAGGATTGAGGAAAGGATAGGATAGAGGATAGGATAGGATAGAGGATAGGATAGGATTGAGGATAGGATAGGAAAGAGGACAGGATAGGATACAGGATACGATATTATAGAGGATAGGATAGGATAGGGAAGAGGATAGGATAGATGATATTATAGGATAGAGGATAGGATAGGATGGAGGATAGGATAGAGGATAGGATAGGATAGAGGATAGTATAGGATAGAGGATAGGATAGGATAGAGGATAGGATAGGATAGTGGATAGGATAGGATAGAGGATAGGATAGGATAGAGGATAGGATAGGATAGACGATAGGATAGGATAGAGGATAGGATAGCATAGAGGATAGGATAGGATTGACGATAGGATAGGATAGAGGACAGGACGGGATAGAGGATAGGATAGAGAATTGGATGTGATAGAGGATAGGATAGGATAGAGGATAGGATAGGATAGAGGATAGGATAGGATAGAGGATAGGATAGGCTAGAGGATAGGATAGGATAGAGGATAGGATAGGATAGATTATAGGGTCGGATAGAGGATAGGATAGGGGATTGGATAGGATAGACGATAGGATAGGATAGAGGATTGGATAGGATAGAGGATAGGATAGGATAGCGGAAAGGATAGGATAGAGTATAGAATAGGGTAGAGGATATGATAGGATAGATGATAGGATATGATAGAGTATAGGATATACGATTGCACAGGATAGAGGATAGGATACGATAGAGAATACGATAGGATAGGATAGAGAATACGATAGGATAGAGGATAGGATAGGATAGAGGATAGCACAGAGAATAGGATAGGATAGCGGATAGGATAGGTTGGAGTATAGGATAGAATTGAGGATAGGATACGGTTGAGGATAGGATAGGATATAGGATAGGATAGGATAGAGGATTGGATAGGATAGAGGATAGGGTAGGTTAGAGGATAGGATAGGATAGAGGAAAGGATAGGATAGAGGATAGGATACGTAATTGGATAGGATAGAGGATAGGATAAGGTAGAGGATAGTATAGGATAGAGGATAGGATAGGATAGAGGATAGAGTAGGATAGAGGATAGGATAGGATAAAGGATAGGATTGGATAGAGATCGGATAGAGGATAGGATAGGATAGAGGATAGGATAGGATAGAGGATAGTATAGGATAGAGGATAGGATAGAATAGAGGATAGGATTTTATAAAGGATAGGATAGAGGATAGTATAGGATAGGATAGAGGATAGGATAGGATAGGATAGAGGATAGGATAGGATAGAGGATATAATAGGATTGAGGAAAGGATAGGATAGAGGATAGGATAGGATAGAGGATAGGATAGGGTAGAGGATAGGATAGGATAGAGGATAGGATAAGGTAGAGGATAGTATAGGATAGAGGATAGGGTAGGATAGAGGATAGGATAGGATAGAGGATAGAATAGGATAAAGGATAGGATAGGATAGAGGATAGGATAGGATGGAGGATAGGATAGGATAGGATAGAGGATAGGATAGGATAGAGGATAGGATAGGATAGAGGATAGGATAGAGGATAGGATAGAGGATAGGATAGGATAGAGGATAGGATAGGATAGAGGATAGGATAGGTAATTGGAAAGGATAGAGTATAGGATAAGGTAGAGGATAGGATAGGATAGAGGATATAATAGGATAGAGGATAGGATAGAGGATAGGATAGGATAGAGGATAGGATAGGATAGAGGATAGGATAGGATAGATTATAGGGTCGGATAGAGGATAGGATAGGGGATTGGATAGGATAGACGATAGGATAGGATAGAGGATTGGATAGGATAGAGGATAGGATAGGATAGCGGAAAGGATAGGATAGAGTATAGAATAGGGTAGAGGATATGATAGGATAGATGATAGGATATGATAGAGTATAGGATATACGATTGCACAGGATAGAGGATAGGATACGATAGAGAATACGATAGGATAGGATAGAGAATACGATAGGATAGAGGATAGGATAGGATAGAGGATAGCACAGAGAATAGGATAGGATAGCGGATAGGATAGGTTGGAGTATAGGATAGAATTGAGGATAGGATAGGGTTGAGGATAGGATAGGATATAGGATAGGATAGGATAGAGGATTGGATAGGATAGAGGATAGGATAGGTTAGAGGATAGGATAGGATAGAGGAAAGGATAGGATAGAGGATAGGATACGTAATTGGATAGGATAGAGGATAGGATAAGGTAGAGGATAGTATAGGATAGAGGATAGGATAGGATAGAGGATAGAGTAGGATAGAGGGTAGGATAGGATAAAGGATAGGATTGGATAGAGGATCGGATAGAGGATAGGATAGGATAGAGGATAGGATAGGATAGAGGATAGTATAGGATAGAGGATAGGATAGAATAGAGGATAGGATTTTATAAAGGATAGGATAGAGGATAGTATAGGATAGGATAGAGGATAGGATAGGATAGGATAGAGGATAGGATAGGATAGAGGATATAATAGGATTGAGGAAAGGATAGGATAGAGGATAGGATAGGATAGAGGATAGGATAGGGTAGAGGATAGGATAGGATAGAGGATAGGATAAGGTAGAGGATAGTATAGGATAGAGGATAGGGTAGGATAGAGGATAGGATAGGATAGAGGATAGAATAGGATAAAGGATAGGATAGGATAGAGGATAGGATAGGATAGAGGATAGGATAGGATAGGATAGAGGATAGAATAGGATAAAGGATAGGATAGGATAGAGGATAGGATAGGATAGAGGATAGGATAGGATAGGATAGAGGATAGGATAGGATAGAGGATAGGATAGGATAGAGGATAGGATAGAGGATAGGATAGGCTAGAGGATAGGATAGGATAGAGGATAGGATAGGATAGATTATAGTGTCGGATAGAGGATAGGATAGGGGATTGGATAGGATAGACGATAGGATAGGATAGAGGATTGGATAGGATAGAGGATAGGATAGGATAGCGGAAAGGATAGGATAGAGTATAGAATAGGGTAGAGGATATGATAGGATAGATGATAGGATATGATAGAGTATAGGATATACGATTGCATAGGATAGAGGATAGGATACGATAGAGAATACGATAGGATAGGATAGAGAATACGATAGGATAGAGGATAGGATAGGATAGAGGATAGCACAGAGAATAGGATAGGATAGCGGATAGGATAGGTTGGAGTATAGGATAGAATTGAGGATAGGATAGGGTTGAGGATAGGATAGGATATAGGATAGGATAGGATAGAGGATTGGATAGGATAGAGGATAGGATAGGTTAGAGGATAGGATAGGATAGAGGTTTGGATAGAATAGAGGATAGGATAGGATAGAGGATAGGATAGGATAGAGGATAGGATAGAGGATTGGATAGGATATAGGGTAGGATAGGGTAGAGGATAGCATGGGATAGATGATATTATGGGATAGAGGATAGTATAGGATAGAGGAAACGATATTATAGAGGATAGGATAGAGGATAGGATAGCATAGAGGATAGGATAAAGGATTGGATAGGATAGAGGACAGGATAGGATAGAGTATAGGATATTGCAGAGTATGGGATAGGATAGAGGATACGATAGGATAGAGGATAGGATAGAGGATAGGATAGCATAGAGGATAGGATAAAGGATTGGATAGGATAGAGGACAGGATACGATAGAGGATAGGATAGGATAGAGGATAGGATAGAGGATAGGATAGAGGATAGGATAGAGGATAGGATAGGATAGAGGATAGGATAGGATAGAGGAAAGGATAGGATAGAGGATAGGATACGTAATTGGATAGGATAGAGGATAGGATAAGGTAGAGGATAGTATAGGATAGAGGATAGGATAGGATAGAGGATAGGATAGGATAAAGGATAGGATAGGATAGAGGATAGGATAGGATAGAGGATAGGATTGGATAGAGGATAGGATAGGGGATTGGATAGGATAGACGAGAGGATAGGATAGGATAGCGTAAAGGATAGGATAGAGTATAGAATAGAATAGAGGATATGATAGGATAGATGATAGGATATGTTAGAGTATAGGATAGGTGATTGGATAGGCTAGAGGATAGGATAGGATAGATGATAGGATACAGGATAGGGTAGGACAGAGGATAGGATAAGGTAGAGGATAGTATAGGATAGAGGATAGGATAGGATAGAGGATAGGATAGGATAAAGGATAGGATAGGATAGAGGATAGGATAGGATAGAGGATAGGATAGAGGATAGGATAGGATAGAGGATAGGATAGAGGATAGGATAGGATAGAGGATAGGATAGGTAATTGGATAGGATAGAGTATAGGATAGGATAGAGGATAGAGTAGGATATAGGATAGGATAGGATAAAGGATAGGATTGGATAGAGGATCGGATAGGGGATAGGATAGGATAGAGGATAGGATAGGATAGAGGTTAGTATAGGATAGAGGATAGGATAGAATAGATGATAGGATATTCTAAAGGATAGGATAGAGGATAGGATAGGATAGGATAGAGGATATAATAGGATTGAGGAAAGGATAGGATAGAGGATAGGATAGGGTAGAGGATAGGATAGGATAGAGGATAGGATAAGGTAGAGGATAGTATAGGATAGAGGATAGGATAGGATAGAGGATAGGATAGGATAGAGGATACGATAGGATAGAGGATAGGATAGAGGATAGGATAGCATAGAGGATAGGATAAAGGATTGGATAGGATAGAGGACAGGATACGATAGAGGATAGGATAGGATAGAGGATAGGATAGAGGATAGGATAGAGGATAGGATAGAGGATAGGATAGGATAGAGGATAGGATAGGATAGAGGAAACGATAGGATAGAGGATAGGATACGTAATTGGATAGGATAGAGGATAGGATAAGGTAGAGGATAGTATAGGATAGAGGATAGGATAGGATAGAGGATAGGATAGGATAAAGGATAGTATAGGATAGAGGATAGGATAGGATAGAGGATAGGATTGGATAGAGGATAGGATAGGGGATTGGATAGGATAGACGAGAGGATAGGATAGGATAGCGTAAAGGATAGGATAGAGTATAGAATAGAATAGAGGATATGATAGGATAGATGATAGGATATGTTAGAGTATAGGATAGGTGATTGGATAGGCTAGAGGATAGGATAGGATAGATGATAGGATACAGGATAGGGTAGGACAGAGGATAGGATAAGGTAGAGGATAGTATAGGATAGAGGATAGGATAGGATAGAGGATAGGATAGGATAAAGGATAGGATAGGATAGAGGATAGGATAGGATAGAGGATAGGATAGAGGATAGGATAGGATAGAGGATAGGATAGGTAATTGGATAGGATAGAGTATAGGATAGGATAGAGGATAGAGTAGGATATAGGATAGGATAGGATAAAGGATAGGATTGGATAGAGGATCGGATAGGGGATAGGATAGGATAGAGGATAGGATAGGATAGAGGTTAGTATAGGATAGAGGATAGGATAGAATAGATGATAGGATATTCTAAAGGATAGGATAGAGGATAGGATAGGATAGGATAGAGGATATAATAGGATTGAGGAAAGGATAGGATAGAGGATAGGATAGGGTAGAGGATAGGATAGGATAGAGGATAGGATAAGGTAGAGGATAGTATAGGATAGAGGATAGGATAGGATAGAGGATAGGATAGGATAGAGGATAGGATAGAGGATACGATAGAGGATAGGATAGGATAGAGGATAGGATAGGATAGAAGATCGGATAGAGGATAGGATAGGATAGAGGATCGGATAGAGGATAGGATAGGATAGAGGATAGGATAGAGGATAGGATAGAGGATAGGATAGAGGATAGGATAGGATAGAGGATCGGATAGAGGATAGGATAGGATAGAGGATAGGATAGGATAGAGGATAGGATAGGATAAAGGATAGGATAGGATAGAGGATAGGATAGGATAGAGGATAGGATATGATAGAGGATAGGATAGGATAGAGTATCGGATAGAGGATAGGATAGGATAGAGGGTAGAGTAGGATAGAGGATAGGATAGGATAAAGGATAGGATTGGATAGAGGATCGGATAGAGGATAGGATAGGATAGAGGATAGGATAGGATAGAGGATAGTATAGGATAGAGGATAGGATAGAATAGATGATAGGATATTCTAAAGGATAGGATAGAGGATAGGATAGGATAGGATAGAGGATATAATAGTATAGAGGATAGGATAGGATAGAGGATAGGATAGGATAGAGGATAGGATATGATAGAGGATAGGATAGGTAATTGGATAGGATAGAGTATAGGATAAGGTAGAGGATAGGATAGGATAGAGGATATAATAGGATAGAGGATAGGATAGGATAGAGGATAGGATAGGATAGAGGATAGGATATGATAGAGGATAGGATAGGATAGAGTATCGGATAGAGGATAGGATAGGATAGAGGATAGGATAGGATAGAGGATAGAGTAGGATAGAGGATAGGATAGGATAAAGGATAGGATTGGATAGAGGATCGGATAGAGGATAGGATAGGATAGAGGATAGGATAGGATAGAGGATAGTATAGGATAGAGGATAGGATAGAATAGAGGATAGGATTTTATAAAGGATAGGATAGAGGATAGTATAGGATAGGATAGAGGATAGGATAGGATAGGATAGAGGATAGGATAGGATAGAGGATATAATAGGATTGAGGAAAGGATAGGATAGAGGATAGAATAGGATAAAGGATAGGATAGGATAGAGGATAGGATAGGATAGAGGATAGGATAGGATAGGATAGAGGATAGGATAGGATAGAGGATAGGATAGGATAGAGGATAGGATAGGATAGAGGATAGGATAGGATAGAGGATAGGATAGAGGATAGGATAGGATAGAGGATAGGATAGGATAGAGGATAGGATAGGTAATTGGAAAGGATAGAGTATAGGATAAGGTAGAGGATAGGATAGGATAGAGGATAGGATAGGATAGAGGATAGGATAGGGTAGAGGATAGGATAGGATAGAGGATAGGATAAGGTAGAGGATAGTATAGGATAGAGGATAGGATAGGATAGAGGATAGGATAGGATAGAGGATAGGATAGGATAGAGGATAGGATAGGATAGAGGTTAGTATAGGATAGAGGATAGGATAGAATAGATGATAGGATATTCTAAAGGATAGGATAGAGGATAGGATAGGATAGGATAGAGGATATAATAGGATTGCGGAAAGGATAGGATAGAGGATAGGATAGGGTAGAGGATAGGATAGGATAGAGGATAGGATAGGATAGGATAGAGGATATAATAGGATTGCGGAAAGGATAGGATAGAGGATAGGATAGGGTAGAGGATAGGATAGGATAGAGGATAGGATAAGGTAGAGGATAGTATAGGATAGAGGATAGGATAGGATAGAGGATAGGATAGGATAGAGGATAGGATAGAGGATACGATAGAGGATAGGATAGGATAGAGGATAGGATAGGATAGAAGATCGGATAGAGGATAGGATAGGATAGAGGATCGGATAGAGGATAGGATAGGATAGAGGATAGGATAGAGGATAGGATAGAGGATAGGATAGAGGATAGGATAGGATAGAGGATCGGATAGAGGATAGGATAGGATAGAGGAAAGGATAGGATAGAGGATAGGATACGTAATTGGATAGGATAGAGGATAGGATAAGGTAGAGGATAGTATAGGATAGAGGATAGGATAGGATAGAGGATAGGATAGGATAAAGGATAGGATAGGATAGAGGATAGGATAGGATAGAGGATAGGATATGATAGAGGATAGGATAGGATAGAGTATCGGATAGAGGATAGGATAGGATAGAGGGTAGAGTAGGATAGAGGATAGGATAGGATAAAGGATAGGATTGGATAGAGGATCGGATAGAGGATAGGATAGGATAGAGGATAGGATAGGATAGAGGATAGTATAGGATAGAGGATAGGATAGAATAGATGATAGGATATTCTAAAGGATAGGATAGAGGATAGGATAGGATAGGATAGAGGATATAATAGTATAGAGGATAGGATAGGATAGAGGATAGGATAGGATAGAGGATAGGATAGGTAATTGGATAGGATAGAGTATAGGATAGGATAGAGGATAGAGTAGGATAGAGGATAGGATAGGATAAAGGATAGGATTGGATAGAGGATCGGATAGGGGATAGGATAGGATAGAGGATAGGATAGGATAGAGGATAGTATAGGATAGAGGATAGGATAGAATAGAGGATAGGATATTATAAAGGATAGGATAGAGGATAGGATAGGATAGGATAGAGGATAGGATAGGATAGGATAGAGGATAGGATAGGATAGAGGATATAATAGGATTGAGGAAAGGATAGGATAGAGGATAGGATAGGATAGAGGATAGGATAGGGTAGAGGATAGGATAGGATAGAGGATAGGATAAGGTAGAGGATAGTATAGGATAGAGGATAGGATAGGATAGGATAGAGGATAGGATAGGATAGAGGATAGGATAGGATAGGATAGAGGATAGGATAGGATAGAGGATAGGATAGGATAGAGGATAGGATAGGATAGAGGATAGGATAGAGGATAGGATAGAGGATAGGATAGGATAGAGGATAGGATAGGATAGAGGATAGGATAGGATAGAGGATAGGATAGGATAGAGGATAGGATAGAGGATAGGATAGAGGATAGGATAGGATAGAGGATCGGATAAAGGATAGGATAGGATAGAGGAAAGGATAGGATAGAGGATAGGATACGTAATTGGATAGGATAGAGGATAGGATAAGGTAGAGGATAGTATAGGATAGAGGACAGGATAGGATAGAGGATAGGATAGGATAAAGGATAGGATAGGATAGAGGATAGGATAGGATAGAGGATAGGATAGGATAGAGGATAGGATAGGATAGACGATAGGATAGGTAATTGGATAGGATAGAGTATACGATAAGGTAGAAGATAGGATAGGATAGAGGATATAATAGGATAGAGGATAGGATAGGATAAAGGATAGGATTGGATAGAGGATCGGATAGAGGATAGGATAGGATAGAGGATAGGATAGGATAGAGGATAGTATAGGATAGAGGATAGGATAGAATAGAGGATAGGATATTATAATGGATAGGATAGAGGATAGGATAGGATAGGATAGAGGATAGGTTAGGATAGGATAGAGGATAGGATAGGATAGGATAGGATAGAGGATAGGATAGGATAGAGGATATAATAGGATTGAGGAAAGGATAGGATAGAGGATAGGATAGGATAGAGGATAGGATAGGGTAGAGGATAGGATAGGATACAGGATAGGATAAGGTAGAGGATAGTATAGGATAGAGGATAGGACAGGATAGAGGATAGGATAGGATAGAGGATAGAATAGGATAAAGGATAGGATAGGATAGAGGATAGGATAGAGGATAGGATAGAGGATAGGATAAGATAGAGGATAGGATAAGGTAGAGGATAGTATAGGATAGAGGATAGGACAGGATAGAGGATAGGATAGGATAGAGGATAGAATAGGATAAAGGATAGGATAGGATAGAGGATAGGATAGAGGATATTATAGAGGATAGGATAAGATAGAGGATAGGATAGGATAGAGGATAGGATAGGTAATTGGATAGGATAGAGTATAGGATAGGATAGAGGATAGAGTAGGATAGAGGATAGTATAGGATAGAGGATAGGATAGAATAGAGGATAGGATATTATAAAGGATAGGATAGAGGATAGGATAGGATAGGATAGAGGATAGGATAGGATAGACGATATAATAGGATTCAGGAAAGTATAGGATAGAGGATAGGATAGGATAGGATAGAGGATAGGATAGGATAGACGATATAATAGGATTCAGGAAAGTATAGGATAGAGCATAGGATAGGATAGAGGATAGGATAGGGTAGAGGATAGGATAGGATAGAGGATAGGATAAGGTAGAGGATAGTATAGGATAGAGGATAGGATAGGATAGAAGATAGGATAGGATAGAGGATAGGATAGGATAGAGGATAGAGTTGGATAGAGGATAGGATAGGATAAAGGATAGGATTGGATAGAGGATCGGATAGAGGATAGGATAGGATAGATGATATTATAGGATAGATGATATTATAGGATAGAGTATACGATATTAAAGAGGATAGTATAGGGTAGAGGATAGGATAGAGGATAGGATAGGATAGAGGATAGGATAGAGGATAGGATAGAGGATAGGATAGGATAGAGGATCGGATAGAGGATAGGATAGGATAGAGGAAAGGATAGGATAGAGGATAGGATACGTAATTGGATAGGATAGAGGATAGGATAAGGTAGAGGATAGTATAGGATAGAGGATAGGATAGGATAGAGGATAGGATAGGATAAAGGATAGGATAGGATAGAGGATAGGATAGGATAGAGGATAGGATAGAGGATAGGATAGGATAGAGGATAGGATAGGATAGAGGATAGGATAGGATAGAGGATAGGATAGGTAATTGGATAGGATAGAGTATAGGATAAGGTAGAGGATAGAATAGGATAGAGGATATAATAGGATAGAGGATAGGATAGGATAGAGGATAGGATAGGATAGAGGATAGGATATGATAGAGGATAAGATAGGATAGAGGATCGGATAAAGGATAGGATAGGATAGAGGATAGGATAGGATAGAGGATAGAGTAGGATAGAGGATAGGATAGGATAAAGGATAGGATTGGATAGAGGATCGGATAGAGGATAGGATAGGATAGAGGATAGGATAGGATAGAGGATAGTATAGGATAGAGGATAGGATAGAATAGAGGATAGGATATTATAAAGGATAGGATAGAGGATAGTATAGGATAGGATAGAGGATAGGATAGGATAGGATAGAGGATAGGATAGGATAGAGGATATAATAGGATTCTTGAAAGGATAGGATAGAGGATAGGATAGGATAGAGGATAGGATAGGGTAGAGGATAGGATAGGATAGAGGATAGGATAAGGTAGAGGATAGTATAGGATAGAGGATAGAATAGGATAGAGGATAGGATAGGATAGTGGATAGAATAGGATAAAGGATAGGATAGGATAGATTATAGGATAGGATAGAGGATAGGATAGGATAGGATAGAGGGTAGGATAGGATAGAGGATAGGATAGGATAGAGGATAGGATAGAGGATAGGATAGAGGATAGGATAGGATAGAGGATAGGATAGGATAGAGGATAGGATAGGTAATTGGAAAGGATAGAGTATAGGATAAGGTAGAGGATAGGATAGGGTAGAGGATATAATAGGATAGAGGATAGGATAGAGGATAGGATAGGATAGAGGATAGGATAGGATAGAGGATAGGATAGGATAGAGGATAGGATCGGATAGAGGATAGGATAGGATAGAGGATCGGATAGAGGATAGGATTGGATAGAGGATCGGATAGAGGATAGGATAGGATAGAGGATAGGATAGAGGATAGAGTAGGATAGAGGATAGGATAGGATAGAGGAAAGGATAGGATAGAGGATAGGATAGGTAATTGGATAGGATAGAGTATAGGATAGGATAGAGGATAGAGTAGGATAGAGGATAGTATAGGATAGAGGATAGGATAGAATAGAGGATAGGATATTATAAAGGATAGGATAGAGGATAGGATAGGATAGGATAGAGGATAGGATAGGATAGACGATATAATAGGATTCAGGAAAGTATAGGATAGAGGATAGGATAGGATAGGATAGAGGATAGGATAGGATAGACGATATAATAGGATTCAGGAAAGTATAGGATAGAGCATAGGATAGGATAGAGGATAGGATAGGGTAGAGGATAGGATAGGATAGAGGATAGGATAAGGTAGAGGATAGTATAGGATAGAGGATAGGATAGGATAGAAGATAGGATAGGATAGAGGATAGGATAGGATAGAGGATAGAGTTGGATAGAGGATAGGATAGGATAAAGGATAGGATTGGATAGAGGATCGGATAGAGGATAGGATAGGATAGATGATATTATAGGATAGATGATATTATAGGATAGAGTATACGATATTAAAGAGGATAGTATAGGGTAGAGGATAGGATAGAGGATAGGATAGGATAGAGGATAGGATAGAGGATAGGATAGAGGATAGGATAGGATAGAGGATCGGATAGAGGATAGGATAGGATAGAGGAAAGGATAGGATAGAGGATAGGATACGTAATTGGATAGGATAGAGGATAGGATAAGGTAGAGGATAGTATAGGATAGAGGATAGGATAGGATAGAGGATAGGATAGGATAAAGGATAGGATAGGATAGAGGATAGGATAGGATAGAGGATAGGATAGAGGATAGGATAGGATAGAGGATAGGATAGGATAGAGGATAGGATAGGATAGAGGATAGGATAGGTAATTGGATAGGATAGAGTATAGGATAAGGTAGAGGATAGAATAGGATAGAGGATATAATAGGATAGAGGATAGGATAGGATAGAGGATAGGATAGGATAGAGGATAGGATATGATAGAGGATAAGATAGGATAGAGGATCGGATAAAGGATAGGATAGGATAGAGGATAGGATAGGATAGAGGATAGAGTAGGATAGAGGATAGGATAGGATAAAGGATAGGATTGGATAGAGGATCGGATAGAGGATAGGATAGGATAGAGGATAGGATAGGATAGAGGATAGTATAGGATAGAGGATAGGATAGAATAGAGGATAGGATATTATAAAGGATAGGATAGAGGATAGTATAGGATAGGATAGAGGATAGGATAGGATAGGATAGAGGATAGGATAGGATAGAGGATATAATAGGATTCTTGAAAGGATAGGATAGAGGATAGGATAGGATAGAGGATAGGATAGGGTAGAGGATAGGATAGGATAGAGGATAGGATAAGGTAGAGGATAGTATAGGATAGAGGATAGAATAGGATAGAGGATAGGATAGGATAGTGGATAGAATAGGATAAAGGATAGGATAGGATAGAGGATAGGATAGGATAGAGGATAGGATAGGATAGGATAGAGGGTAGGATAGGATAGAGGATAGGATAGGATAGAGGATAGGATAGAGGATAGGATAGAGGATAGGATAGGATAGAGGATAGGATAGGATAGAGGATAGGATAGGTAATTGGAAAGGATAGAGTATAGGATAAGGTAGAGGATAGGATAGGGTAGAGGATATAATAGGATAGAGGATAGGATAGAGGATAGGATAGGATAGAGGATAGGATAGGATAGAGGATAGGATAGGATAGAGGATAGGATCGGATAGAGGATAGGATAGGATAGAGGATCGGATAGAGGATAGGATTGGATAGAGGATCGGATAGAGGATAGGATAGGATAGAGGATAGGATAGAGGATAGAGTAGGATAGAGGATAGGATAGGATAGAGGAAAGGATAGGATAGAGGATAGGATACGTAATTGGATAGGATAGAGGATAGGATAAGGTAGAGGATAGTATAGGATAGATGATATTATAGGATAGATGATATTATAGGATAGAGTATACAATATTAAAGAGGATAGGATAGGATAGAGGAAAGGATAGGATAGAGGATAGGATACGTAATTGGATAGGATAGAGGATAGGATAAGGTAGAGGATAGTATAGGATAGATGATATTATAGGATAGATGATATTATAGGATAGATGATATTATAGGATAGAGTATACGATATTAAAGAGGATAGGATAGGGTAGAGGATAGGATAGAGGATAGGGTAGGATAGAGGATAGGATAGAGGATAGGATAGAGGATAGGATAGGATAGAGGATCGGATAGAGGATAGGATAGGATAGAGGAAAGGATAGGATAGAGGATAGGATACGTAATTGGATAGGATAGAGGATAGGATAAGGTAGAGTATAGTATAGGATAGAGGATAGGATAGGATAGAGGATAGGATAGGATAAAGGATAGGATAGGATAGAGGATAGGATAGAGGATAGGATAAGATAGAGGATAGGATAGAGGATTGGATAGAGGATAGGATAGAAGATAGGATAGGATAGAGGATCGGATAGAGGATAGGATAGGGTAGAGGATAGGATAGGATAGAGGATAGGATAGGATAGAGGATAGGATAGGTAATTGGATAGGATAGAGTATAGGATAGGATAGAGGATAGAGTAGGATAGAGGATAGGATAGGATAAAGGATAGGATTGGATAGAGGATCGGATAGGGGATAGGATAGGATAGAGGATAAGATAGGATAGAGGATAGTATAGGAAAGAGGATAGGATAGAATAGAGGATAGGATATTATAAAGGATAGGATAGAGGATAGGATAGGATAGGATAGAGGATAGGATAGGATAGGATAGAGGATAGGATAGGATAGAGGATATAATAGGATTGAGGAAAGGATAGGATAGAGGATAGGATAGGATAGAGGATAGGATAGGGTATAGGATAGGATAGGATAGAGGATAGGATAAGGTAGAGGATAGTATAGGATAGAGGATAGGATAGGATAGAGGATAGGATAGGATAGAGGATAGGATAGGATAGGATAGAGGATAGGATAGGATAGAGGATAGGATAGGATAGAGGATAGGATAGGATAGAGGATAGGATAGAGGATAGGATAGGATAGAGGATAGGATAGGATAGAGGATAGGATAGGATAGAGGATAGGATAGGATAGAGGATAGGATAGAGGATAGGATAGGATAGAGGATAGGATAGAGGATAGGATAGGATAGAGGATAGGATAGGATAGAGGATATGATAGGATAGATGATATTATAGGATAGATGATATTATAGGATAGAGTATACGATATTAAAGAGGATAGTATAGGGTAGAGGATAGGATAGAGGATAGGATAGGATAGAGGATAGGATAGAGGATAGGATAGAGGATAGGATAGAGGATAGGATAGGATAGAGGATCGGATAGAGGATAGGATAGGATAGAGGAAAGGATAGGATAGAGGATAGGATACGTAATTGGATAGGATAGAGGATAGGATGAGGTAGAGGATAGTATAGGATAGAGGATAGGATAGGATAGAGGATAGGATAGGATAGAGGATAGGATAGAGGATAGGATAGGATAGAGGATAGGATAGGATAGGATAGAGGATAGGATAGGATAGAGGATATAATAGGATTGAGGAAAGGATAGGATAGAGGATAGGATAGGATAGAGGATAGGATAGGGTATAGGATAGGATAGGATAGAGGATAGGATAAGGTAGAGGATAGTATAGGATAGAGGATAGGATAGGATAGAGGATAGGATAGGATAGAGGATAGGATAGGATAGGATAGAGGATAGGATAGGATAGAGGATAGGATAGGATAGAGGATAGGATAGGATAGAGGATAGGATAGAGGATAGGATAGGATAGAGGATAGGATAGGATAGAGGATAGGATAGGATAGAGGATAGGATAGGATAGAGGATAGGATAGAGGATAGGATAGGATAGAGGATAGGATAGGATAGAGGATAGGATAGAGGATAGGATAGGATAGAGGATAGGATAGGATAGAGGATATGATAGGATAGATGATATTATAGGATAGATGATATTATAGGATAGAGTATACGATATTAAAGAGGATAGTATAGGGTAGAGGATAGGATAGAGGATAGGATAGGATAGAGGATAGGATAGAGGATAGGATAGAGGATAGGATAGAGGATAGGATAGGATAGAGGATCGGATAGAGGATAGGATAGGATAGAGGAAAGGATAGGATAGAGGATAGGATACGTAATTGGATAGGATAGAGGATAGGATGAGGTAGAGGATAGTATAGGATAGAGGATAGGATAGGATAGAGGATAGGATAGGATAGAGGATCGGATAGAGGATAGGATAGGATAGAGGATAGGATAGGATAGAGGATAGGATAGGATAGAGGATAGAGTAGGATAGAGGATAGGATAGGATAAAGGATAGGATGGGATAGAGGATCGGATAGAGGATGGGATAGGATAGAGGATAGGATAGGATAGAGGATAGTATAGGATAGAGGATAGGATAGAATAGAGGATAGGATATTATAATGGATAGGATAGAGGATAGGATAGGATCGGATAGAGGATATAATAGGATTGAGGAAAGGATAGGATAGAGGATAGGATAGGATAGAGGATAGGATAGGGTAGAGGATAGGATAGGATAGAGGATAGGATAGGATAGAGGATAGGATAGGATAGATGATATTATAGGATAGATGATATTATAGGATAGAGTATACGATATTAAAGAGGATAGTATAGGGTAGAGGATAGGATAGAGGATAGGATAGGATAGAGGATAGGATAGAGGATAGGATAGGATAGAGGATCGGATAGAGGATAGGATAGGATAGAGGAAAGGATAGGATAGAGGATAGGATACGTAATTGGATAGGATAGAGGATAGGATAAGGTAGAGGATAGTATAGGATAGAGGATTGGATAGGATAGAGGATAGGATAGGATAAAGGATAGGATAGGATAGAGGATAGGATAGGATAGAGGATAGGATAGGGTAGAGGATAGGATAGAGGATAGGATAGAGGATAGGATAGGATAGACGATAGGATAGGTAATTGGATAGGATAGAGTATAGGATAAGGTAGAGGATAGGATAGGATAGAGGATATAATAGGATAGAGGATAGGATAGGATAGAGGATAGGATAGGATAGAGGATAGGATATGATAGAGGATAAGATAGGATAGAGGATCGGATAAAGGATAGGATAGGATAGAGGATAGGATAGGATAGAGGATAGAGTAGGATAGAGGATAGGATAGGATAAAGGATAGGATTGGATAGAGGATCGGATAGAGGATAGGATAGGATAGAGGATAGTGTAGGATAGAGGATAGGATAGAATAGAGGATAGGATATTATAAAGGATAGGATAGAGGATAGTATAGGATAGGATAGAGGATAGGATAGGATAGGATAGAGGATAGGATAGGATAGAGGATATAATAGGATTCAGGAAAGGATAGGATAGAGGATAGGATAGGATAGAGGATAGGATAGGGTAGAGGATAGGATAGGATAGAGGATAGGATAAGGTAGAGGATAGTATAGGATAGAGGATAGAATAGGATAGAGGATAGGATAGGATAGTGGATAGAATAGGATAAAGGATAGGATAGGATAGAGGATAGTATAGGATAGAGGATAGAATAGGATAGAGGATAGGATAGGATAGTGGATAGAATAGGATAAAGGATAGGATAGGATAGAGGATAGGATAGGATAGAGGATAGGATAGGATAGAGGATAGGATAGGATAGTGGATAGAATAGGATAAAGGATAGGATAGGATAGAGGATAGGATAGGATAGAGGATAGGATAGGATAGGATAGAGGGTAGGATAGGATAGAGGATAGGATAGGATAGAGGATAGGATAGAGGATAGGATAGAGGATAGGATAGGATAGAGGATAGGATAGGATAGAGGATAGGATAGGATAGAGGATAGGATAGGATAGAGGATAGGATAGGTAATTGGAAAGGATAGAGTATAGGATAAGGTAGAGGATAGGATAGGGTAGAGGATATAATAGGATAGAGGATAGGATAGAGGATATAATAGGATAGAGGATAGGATAGAGGATAGGATAGGATAGAGGATAGGATAGGATAGAGGATAGGATAGGATAGAGGATAGGATCGGATAGAGGATAGGATAGGATAGAGGATCGGATAGAGGATAGGATAGAGGATAGGATAGGATAGAGGATAGGATAGAGGATAGAGTAGGATAGAGGATAGGATAGGATAGAGGATAGGATAGGATAGAGGATAGGATAGGATAGAGGATAGAGTAGGATAGAGGATAGGATAGGATAAAGGATAGGATGGGATAGAGGATCGGATAGAGGATGGGATAGGATAGAGGATAGGATAGGATAGAGGATAGTATAGGATAGAGGATAGGATAGAATAGAGGATAGGATATTATAATGGATAGGATAGAGGATAGGATAGGATCGGATAGAGGATATAATAGGATTGAGGAAAGGATAGGATAGAGGATAGGATAGGATAGAGGATAGGATAGGGTAGAGGATAGGATAGGATAGAGGACAGGATAGGAT
Source organism: Halictus rubicundus (assembly GCF_050948215.1). Taxonomy (NCBI): domain Eukaryota; kingdom Metazoa; phylum Arthropoda; class Insecta; order Hymenoptera; family Halictidae; genus Halictus; species Halictus rubicundus. The sequence goes on along the minus strand of NW_027488818.1, from coordinate 25,305 downwards.
AGAGGATAGGATAGGATAGATGATATTATAGGATAGATGATATTATAGGATAGAGTATACGATATTAAAGAGGATAGTATAGGGTAGAGGATAGGATAGAGGATAGGATAGGATAGAGGATAGGATAGAGGATAGGATAGGATAGAGGATCGGATAGAGGATAGGATAGGATAGAGGAAAGGATAGGATAGAGGATAGGATACGTAATTGGATAGGATAGAGGATAGGATAAGGTAGAGGATAGTATAGGATAGAGGATTGGATAGGATAGAGGATAGGATAGGATAAAGGATAGGATAGGATAGAGGATAGGATAGGATAGAGGATAGGATAGGGTAGAGGATAGGATAGAGGATAGGATAGAGGATAGGATAGGATAGACGATAGGATAGGTAATTGGATAGGATAGAGTATAGGATAAGGTAGAGGATAGGATAGGATAGAGGATATAATAGGATAGAGGATAGGATAGGATAGAGGATAGGATAGGATAGAGGATAGGATATAATAGAGGATAAGATAGGATAGAGGATCGGATAAAGGATAGGATAGGATAGAGGATAGGATAGGATAGAGGATAGAGTAGGATAGAGGATAGGATAGGATAAAGGATAGGATTGGATAGAGGATCGGATAGAGGATAGGATAGGATAGAGGATAGGATAGGATAGAGGAAAGGATAGGATAGAGGATAGGATACGTAATTGGATAGGATAGAGGATAGGATAAGGTAGAGGATAGTATAGGATAGATGATATTATAGGATAGATGATATTATAGGATAGAGTATACAATATTAAAGAGGATAGGATAGGATAGAGGAAAGGATAGGATAGAGGATAGGATACGTAATTGGATAGGATAGAGGATAGGATAAGGTAGAGGATAGTATAGGATAGATGATATTATAGGATAGATGATATTATAGGATAGAGTATACAATATTAAAGAGGATAGGATAGGATAGAGGAAAGGATAGGATAGAGGATAGGATACGTAATTGGATAGGATAGAGGATAGGATAAGGTAGAGGATAGTATAGGATAGATGATATTATAGGATAGATGATATTATAGGATAGATGATATTATAGGATAGAGTATACGATATTAAAGAGGATAGGATAGGGTAGAGGATAGGATAGAGGATAGGATAGGATAGAGGATAGGATAGAGGATAGGATAGAGGATAGGATAGGATAGAGGATCGGATAGAGGATAGGATAGGATAGACGATAGGATAGGTAATTGGATAGGATAGAGTATAGGATAAGGTAGAGGATAGGATAGGATAGAGGATATAATAGGATAGAGGATAGGATAGGATAGAGGATAGGATAGGATAGAGGATAGGATATGATAGAGGATAAGATAGGATAGAGGATCGGATAAAGGATAGGATAGGATAGAGGATAGGATAGGATAGAAGATAGGATAGGATAGAGGATCGGATAGAGGATAGGATAGGGTAGAGGATAGGATAGGATAGAGGATAGGATAGGATAGAGGATAGGATAGGTAATTGGATAGGATAGAGTATAGGATAGGATAGAGGATAGAGTAGGATAGAGGATAGGATAGGATAAAGGATAGGATTGGATAGAGGATCGGATAGGGGATAGGATAGGATAGAGGATAAGATAGGATAGAGGATAGTATAGGATAGAGGATAGGATAGAATAGAGGATAGGATATTATAAAGGATAGGATAGAGGATAGGATAGGATAGGATAGAGGATAGGATAGGATAGGATAGAGGATAGGATAGGATAGGATAGAGGATAGGATAGGATAGGATAGAGGATAGGATAGGATAGAGGATATAATAGGATTGAGGAAAGGATAGGATAGAGGATAGGATAGGGTATAGGATAGGATAGGATAGAGGATAGGATAAGGTAGAGGATAGTATAGGATAGAGGATAGGATAGGATAGACGATAGGATGGGATAGAGGATAGGATAGGATAGGATAGAGGATAGGATAGGATAGAGGATAGGATAGGATAGAGGATAGGATAGGATAGAGGATAGGATAGAGGATAGGATAGGATAGAGGATAGGATAGAGGATAGGATAGAGGATAGGATAGGATAGAGGATAGGATAGGATAGAGGATATGATAGGATAGATGATATTATAGGATAGATGATATTATAGGATAGAGTATACGATATTAAAGAGGATAGTATAGGGTAGAGGATAGGATAGAGGATAGGATAGGATAGAGGATAGGATAGAGGATAGGATAGAGGATAGGATAGGATAGAGGATCGGATAGAGGATAGGATAGGATAGAGGAAAGGATAGGATAGAGGATAGGATACGTAATTGGATAGGATAGAGGATAGGATAAGGTAGAGGATAGTATAGGATAGAGGATAGGATAGGATAGAGGATAGGATAGGATAGACGATAGGATAGGTAATTGGATAGGATAGAGTATAGGATAAGGTAGAGGATAGGATAGGATAGAGGATAGGATAGAGGATAGGATAGGATAGAGGATAGGATAGGATAGAGGATATGATAGGATAGATGATATTATAGGATAGATGATATTATAGGATAGAGTATACGATATTAAAGAGGATAGTATAGGGTAGAGGATAGGATAGAGGATAGGATAGGATAGAGGATAGGATAGAGGATAGGATAGAGGATAGGATAGAGGATAGGATAGGATAGAGGATCGGATAGAGGATAGGATAGGATAGAGGAAAGGATAGGATAGAGGATAGGATACGTAATTGGATAGGATAGAGGATAGGATGAGGTAGAGGATAGGATAGGATAGAGGATAGAGTAGGATAGAGGATAGGATAGGATAAAGGATAGGATGGGATAGAGGATCGGATAGAGGATGGGATAGGATAGAGGATAGGATAGGATAGAGGATAGTATAGGATAGAGGATAGGATAGAATAGAGGATAGGATATTATAATGGATAGGATAGAGGATAGGATAGGATAGGATAGAGGATAGGATAGGATAGAGGATAGGATAGGATAGAGGATATAATAGGATTGAGGAAAGGATAGGATAGAGGATAGGATAGGATAGAGGATAGGATAGGGTAGAGGATAGGATAGGATAGAGGATAGGATAGGATAGAGGATAGGATAGGATAGATGATATTATAGGATAGATGATATTATAGGATAGAGTATACGATATTAAAGAGGATAGTATAGGGTAGAGGATAGGATAGAGGATAGGATAGGATAGAGGATAGGATAGAGGATAGGATAGGATAGAGGATCGGATAGAGGATAGGATAGGATAGAGGAAAGGATAGGATAGAGGATAGGATACGTAATTGGATAGGATAGAGGATAGGATAAGGTAGAGGATAGTATAGGATAGAGGATAGGATAGGATAGAGGATAGGATAGGATAAAGGATAGGATAGGATAGAGGATAGGATAGGATAGAGGATAGGATAGGATAGAGGATAGGATAGAGGATAGGATAGAGGATAGGATAGGATAGACGATAGGATAGGTAATTGGATAGGATAGAGTAGAGGATAAGGTAGAGGATAGGATAGGATAGAGGATATAATAGGATAGAGGATAGGATAGGATAGAGGATAGGATAGGATAGAGGATAGGATATGATAGAGGATATAATAGGATTGAGGAAAGGATAGGATAGAGGATAGGATAGGATAGAGGATAGGATAAGGTAGAGGATAGTATAGGATAGAGGATAGGATAGGATAGAGGATAGGATAGGATAAAGGATAGGATAGGATAGAGGATAGGATAGGATAGAGGATAGGATAGGATAGAGGATAGGATAGAGGATAGGATAGAGGATAGGATAGGATAGACGATAGGATAGGTAATTGGATAGGATAGAGTAGAGGATAAGGTAGAGGATAGGATAGGATAGAGGATATAATAGGATAGAGGATAGGATAGGATAGAGGATAGGATAGGATAGAGGATAGGATATGATAGAGGATATAATAGGATTGAGGAAAGGATAGGATAGAGGATAGGATAGGATAGAGGATTGGATAGGGTAGAGGATAGGATAGGATAGAGGATAGGATAGGATAGAGGATAGGATAGGATAGATGATATTATAGGATAGATGATATTATAGGATAGAGTATACGATATTAAAGAGGATAGTATAGGGTAGAGGATAGGATAGAGGATGGGATAAGGTAGAGGATAGTATAGGATAGAGGATAGGATAGGATAGAGGATAGGATAGGATAAAGGATAGGATAGGATAGAGGATAGGATAGGATAGAGGATAGGATAGGATAGAGGATAGGATAGAGGATAGGATAGAGGATAGGATAGGATAGACGATAGGATAGGTAATTGGATAGGATAGAGTATAGGATAAGGTAGAGGATAGGATAGGATAGAGGATATAATAGGATAGAGGATAGGATAGGATAGAGGATAGGATAGGATAGAGGATAGGATATGATAGAGGATAGGATAGGATAGAGGATCGGATAGAGGATAGGATAGGATAGAGGATAGTATAGGATAGAGGATAGGATAGGATAGAGGATAGGATAGGATAGAGGATTGGATAGGGTAGAGGATAGGATAGGATAGAGGATAGGATAGGATAGAGGATAGGATAGGATAGAGGATAGGATAGGATAGAGGAAAGGATAGGATAGAGGATAGGATACGTAATTGGATAGGATAGAGGATAGGATAAGGTAGAGGATAGTATAGGATAGAGGATAGGATAGGATAGAGGATATAATAGGATTGAGGAAAGGATAGGATAGAGGATAGGATAGGATAGAGGATTGGATAGGGTAGAGGATAGGATAGGATAGAGGATAGGATAGGATAGATGATATTATAGGATAGATGATATTATAAGATAGAGTATACGATATTAAAGAGGATAGTATAGGGTAGAGGATAGGATAGAGGATAGGATAGGATAGAGGATAGGATAGAGGATAGGATAGGATAGAGGATAGGATAGGATAGAGGATAGGATAGGATAGAGGAAAGGATAGGATAGAGGATAGGATACGTAATTGGATAGGATAGAGGATAGGATAAGGTAGAGGATAGTATAGGATAGAGGATAGGATAGGATAGAGGATAGGATAGGATAAAGGATAGGATAGGATAGAGGATAGGATAGGATAGAGGATAGGATAGGATAGAGGATAGGATAGAGGATAGGTAATTGGATAGGATAGAGTATAGGATAAGGTAGAGGATAGGATAGGATAGAGGATATAATAGGATAGAGGATAGGATAGGATAGAGGATAGGATAGGATAGAGGATAGGATATGATAGAGGATAGGATAGGATAGAGGATCGGATAGAGGATAGGATAGGATAGAGGATAGGATAGAATAGAGGATAGAGTAGGATAGAGGATAGGATAGGATAAAGGATAGGATTGGATAGAGGTTCGGATAGAGGATAGGATAGGATAGAGGATAGGATAGGATAGAGGATAGTAGAGGATAGAGGATAGGATAGAATAGAGGATAGGATATTATAATTGATAGGATAGAGGATAGGATAGGACAGGATAGAGGATAGGATAGGATAGAGGATATAATAGGATTGAGGAAAGGATAGGATAGAGGCTAGGATAGGATAGAAGATAGGATAGGGTAGAGGATAGGATAGGATAGAGGATAGGATAGGATAGAGGATAGGATAGGATAGAGGATAGGATAGAGGATAGGATAGAGGATAGGATAGAGGATAGGATAGGATAGAGGATAGGATGGGATAGAGGATAGGATAGAATAGAGGATAGGATAGGATAGAGGATAGGATAGGATAGATGATATTATAGGATAGATGATATTATAGGATAGATGATATTATAGGATAGAGTATACGATATTAAAGAGGATAGGATAGGGTAGAGGATAGGATAGAGGATAGGATAGGATAGAGGATAGGATAGAGGATAGGATAGAGGATAGGATAGGATGGAGGATCGGATAGAGGATAGGATAGGATAGAGGAAAGGATAGGATAGAGGATAGGATAAGGTAGCGGATAGTATAGGATAGAGGATAGGATAGGATAGAGGATAGGATAGGATAAAGGATAGGATAGGATAGAGGATAGGATAGAGGATAGGATAGAGGATAGGATAGAGGATAGGATAGGGTAGAGGATAGGATAGGATAGAGGATAGGATAGGATAGAGGATAGGATAGGTAATTGGATAGGATAGAGTATAGGATAGGATAGAGGATAGAGTAGGATAGAGGATAGGATAGGATAAAGGATAGGATTGGATAGAGGATCGGATAGGGGATAGGATAGGATAGAGGATAGGATAGGATAGAGGATAGTATAGGATAGAGGATAGGATAGAATAGAGGATAGGATATTATAAAGGATAGGATAGAGGATAGGATAGGATAGGATAGAGGATAGGATAGGATAGGATAGAGGATAGGATAGGATAGAGGATATAATAGGATTGAGGAAAGGATAGGATAGAGGATAGGATAGAGGATAGGATAGGATAGAGGATAAGATAGGGTAGAGGATAGGATAGGATAGAGGATAGGATAAGGTAGAGGATAGTATAGGATAGAGGATAGGATAGGATAGAGGATAGGATAGGATAGAGGATAGGATAGGATAGGATAGAGGATAGGATACGATACGTAATTGGATAGGATAGAGGATAGGATAAGGTAGAGGATAGTATAGGATAGAGGATAGGATAGGATAGAGGATAGGATAGGATAGAGGAAAGGATAATATAGAGGATAGGATACGTAATTGGATAGGATAGAGGATAGGATAAGGTAGAGGATAGTATAGGATAGAGGATAGGATAGGATAGAGGATATAATAGGATTGAGGAAAGGATAGGATAGAGGATAGGATAGGATAGAGGATTGGATAGGGTAGAGGATAGAATAGGATAGAGGATAGGATAAGGTAGAGGATAGTATAGGATAGAGGATAGGATAGGATAGAGGATAGGTTAGGATAGAGGATAGGATAGGATAGGATAGAGGATAGGATAGGATAGAGGATAGGATAGGATAGAGGATAGGATAGGATAGAGGATAGGATAGGATAGAGGATAGGATAGAGGATAGGATAGGATAGAGGATAGGATAGAGGATAGGATAGAGGATAGGATAGGATAGAGGATAGGATAGGATAGAGGATAGGATAGGATAGAGGATAGGATAGGATAGAGGATAGGATAGGATAGAGGATAGGATAGGATAGATGATATTATAGGATAGATGATATTATAGGATAGAGTATACGATATTAAAGAGGATAGTATAGGGTAGAGGATAGGATAGAGGATAGGATAGGATAGAGGATAGGATAGAGGATAGGATAGAGGATAGGTTAGGATAGAGGATCGGATAGAGGATAGGATAGAGGATAGGATAGGATAGAGGATCGGATAGACGATAGGATAGGATAGAGGAAAGGATAGGATAGAGGATAGTATACGTAATTGGATAGGATAGAGGATAGGATAAGGTAGAGGAGAGTATAGGATAGATGATATTATAGGATAGATGATATTATAGGATAGAGTATACGATATTAAAGAGGATAGGATAGGATAGAGGAAAGGATAGGATAGAGGATAGGATACGTAATTGGATAGGATAGAGGATACGATAAGGTAGAGGATAGTATAGGATAGATGATATTATAGGATTGATGATATTATAGGATAGATGATATTATAGGATAGAGTATACGATATTAAAGAGGATAGTATAGGGTAGAGGATAGGATAGAGGATAGGATAGGATAGAGGATAGGATAGGATAGAGGATAGGATAGGATAGAGGATAGGATAGGATAGAGGATAGGATAGAGGATAGGATAGGATAGAGGATAGGATAGAGGATAGGATAGGATAGAGGATAGGATAGGATAGAGGATAGGATAGGATAGATGATATTATAGGATAGATGATATTATAGGATAGAGTATACGATATTAAAGAGGATAGTATAGGGTAGAGGATAGGATAGAGGATAGTATAGGATAGAGGATAGGATAGAGGATAGGATAGAGGATAGGATAGAGGATAGGATAGGATAGAGGATCGGATAGAGGATAGGATAGGATAGAGGAAAGGATAGAGGATAGGATAGGATAGAGGAAAGGATAGGATAGAGGATAGGATACGTAATTGGATAGGATAGAGGATAGGATAAGGTAGAGGATAGTATAGGATAGATGATATTATAGGATTGATGATATTATAGGATAGATGATATTATAGGATAGAGTATACGATATTAAAGAGGATAGGATAGGGTAGAGGATAGGATAGAGGATAGGATAGGATAGAGGATAGGATATAGGATAGGATAGAGGATAGGATAGAGGATAGGATAGAGGATAGGATAGGATAGAGGATCGGATAGAGGATAGGATAGGATAGAGGATCGGATAGAGGATAGGATAGGATAGAGGATAGGATAGGATAGAGGATAGGATACGTAATTGGATAGGATAGAGGATAGGATAAGGTAGAGGATAGGATACGTAATTGGATAGGATAGAGGATACGATAAGGTAGAGGATAGTATAGGATAGATGATATTATAGGATTGATGATATTATAGGATAGATGATATTATAGGATAGAGTATACGATATTAAAGAGGATAGTATAGGGTAGAGGATAGGATAGAGGATAGGATAGGATAGAGGATAGGATAGGATAGAGGATAGGATAGAGGATAGGATAGGATAGAGGATAGGATAGAGGATAGGATAGAGGATAGGATAGGATAGAGGATAGGATAGGATAGAGGATAGGATAGGATAGAGGATAGGATAGGATAGATGATATTATAGGATAGATGATATTATAGGATAGAGTATACGATATTAAAGAGGATAGTATAGGGTAGAGGATAGGATAGGATAGAGGATAGTATAGGATAGAGGATAGGATAGAATAGAGGATAGGATAGGATAGAGGATAGGATAGGATAGAGGATAGGATAGGATAGAGGATAGGATAGGATAGAGGATAGGATAGAGGTAGGATAGGATAGAGGATAGGATAGGATAGAGGATAGGATAGAGGATAGGATAATATAGATGATATTATAGGATAGAGTATACAATATTAAAGAGGATAGGATAGGGTAGAGGATAGGATAGAGGATAGGATAGGATAGAGGATAGGATAGGATAGAGGATAGGATAGAGGATAGGATAGAGGATAGGATAGAGGATAGGATAGAGGATAGGATAGAGGATAGGATAGAGGATAGGATAGAGGATAGGATAGAGGATAGGATAGAGGATAGGATAGAAGATAGGATAGGATAGAGGATCGGATAGAGGATAGGATAGGGTAGAGGGGATAGGATAGGATAGAGGATAGGATAGGATAGAGGATAGGATAGGTAATTGGATAGGATAGAGTATAGGATAGGATAGAGGATAGAGTAGGATAGAGGATAGGATAGGATAAAGGATAGGATTGGATAGAGGATCGGATAGGGGATAGGATAGGATAGAGGATAAGATAGGATAGAGGATAGTATAGGATAGAGGATAGGATAGAATAGAGGATAGGATATTATAAAGGATAGGATAGAGGATAGGATAGGATAGGATAGAGGATAGGATAGGATAGGATAGAGGATAGGATAGGATACAGGATATAATAGGATTGAGGAAAGGATAGGATAGAGGATAGGATAGGATAGAGGATAGGATAGGGTATAGGATAGGATAGGATAGAGGATAGGATAAGGTAGAGGATAGTATAGGATAGAGGATAGGATAGGATAGAGGATAGGATAGGATAGAGGATAGGATAGGATAGGATAGAGGATAGGATAGGATAGAGGATAGGATAGGATAGAGGATAGGATAGGATAGAGGATAGGATAGGATAGAGGATAGGATAGAGGATAGGATAGGATAGAGGATAGGATAGGATAGAGGATAGGATAGGATAGAGGATAGGATAGGATAGAGGATAGGATAGGATAGAGGATAGGATAGGATAGAGGATAGGATAGGATAGAGGATAGGATAGAGGATAGGATAGGATAGAGGATAGGATAGAGGATAGGATAGGATAGAGGATAGGATAGGATAGAGGATATGATAGGATAGATGATATTATAGGATAGATGATATTATAGGATAGAGTATACGATATTAAAGAGGATAGTATAGGGTAGAGGATAGGATAGAGGATAGGATAGGATAGAGGATAGGATAGAGGATAGGATAGAGGATAGGATAGGATAGAGGATCGGATAGAGGATAGGATAGGATAGAGGAAAGGATAGGATAGAGGATAGGATACGTATTTGGATAGGATAGAGGATAGGATAAGGTAGAGGATAGTATAGGATAGAGGATAGGATAGGATAGAGGATAGGATAGGATAGACGATAGGATAGGTAATTGGATAGGATAGAGTATAGGATAAGGTAGAGGATAGGATAGGATAGAGGATATAATAGGATAGAGGATAGGATAGGATAGAGGATAGGATAGGATAGAGGATAGGATATGATAGAGGATAGGATAGGATAGAGGATCGGATAGAGGATAGGATAGGATAGAGGATAGGATAGGATAGAGGATAGGATAGGATAGAGGATAGAGTAGGATAGAGGATAGGATAGGATAAAGGATAGGATGGGATAGAGGATCGGATAGAGGATAGGATAGGATAGAGGATAGGATAGGATAGAGGATAGTATAGGATAGAGGATAGGATAGAATAGAGGATAGGATATTATAATGGATAGGATAGAGGATAGGATAGGATAGGATAGATGATAGGATAGGATAGAGGATATAATAGGATTGAGGAAAGGATAGGATAGAGGATAGGATACGATAGAGGATAGGATAGGGTAGAGGATAGGATAGGATAGAGGATAGGATAGGATAGAGGATAGGATAGGATAGATGATATTATAGGATAGATGATATTACAGGATAGAGTATACGATATTAAAGAGGATAGTATAGGGTAGAGGATAGGATAGAGGATAGGATAGGATAGAGGATAGGATAGAGGATAGGATAGGATAGAGGATCGGATAGAGGATAGGATAGGATAGAGGATCGGATAGAGGATAGGATAGGATAGAGGAAAGGATAGGATAGAGGATAGGATACGTAATTGGATAGGATAGAGGATAGGATAAGGTAGAGGATAGTATAGGATAGAGGATAGGATAGGATAGAGGATAGGATAGGATAAAGGATAGGATAGGATAGAGGATAGGATAGGATAGAGGATAGGATAGGATAGAGGATAGGATAGAGGATAGGATAGAGGATAGGATAGGATTGACGATAGGATAGGTAATTGGATAGGATAGAGTATAGGATAAGGTAGAGGATAGGATAGGATAGAGGATATAATAGGATAGAGGATAGGATAGGATAGAGGATAGGATAGGATAGAGGATAGGATATGATAGAGGATAGGATAGGATAGAGGATCGGATAGAGGATAGGATAGGATAGAGGATAGGATAGGATAGAGGATAGAGTAGGATAGAGGATAGGATAGGATAAAGGATAGGATTGGATAGAGGATCGGATAGAGGATAGGATAGGATAGAGGATAGGATAGGATAGAGGATAGTAGAGGATAGAGGATAGGATAGAATAGAGGATAGGATATTATAATGGATAGGATAGAGGATAGGATAGGATAGGATAGAGGATATAATAGGATTGAGGAAAGGATAGGATAGAGGATAGGATAGGATAGAGGATAGGATAGGGTAGAGGATAGGATAGGATAGAGGATAGCATAGGATAGAGGATAGGATAGGATAGAGGATAGGATAGAGGATAGGATAGGATAGAGGATAGGATAGGATAGAGGATAGGATAGAATAGAGGATAGGATAGGATAGAGGATAGGATAGGATAGATGATATTATAGGATAGATGATATTATAGGATAGATGATATTATAGGATAGATGATATTATAGGATAGATGATATTATAGGATAGAGTATACGATATTAAAGAGGATAGGATAGGGTAGAGGATAGGATAGAGGATAGGATAGGATAGAGGATAGGATAGAGGATAGGATAGAGGATAGGATAGGATAGAGGATCGGATAGAGGATAGGATAGGATAGAGGAAAGGATAGGATAGAGGATAGGATACGTAATTGGATAGGATAGAGGATAGGATAAGGTAGAGGATAGTATAGGATAGAGGATAGGATAGGATAGAGGATAGGATATTATAAAGGATAGGATAGGATAGAGGATAGGATAGAGGATAGGATAGAGGATAGGATAGGTTAGAGGATAGGATAGGATAGAGGATAGGATAGGATAGAGGATAGGATAGGTAATTGGATAGGATAGAGTATAGGATAGGATAGAGAATAGAGTAGGATAGAGGATAGGATAGGATAAAGGATAGGATTGGATAGAGGATCGGATAGGGGATAGGATAGGATAGAGGATAGGATAGGATAGAGGATAGTATAGGATAGAGGATAGGATAGAATAGAGGATAGGATATTATAAAGGATAGGATAGAGGATAGGATAGGATAGGATAGAGGATAGGATAGGATAGGATAGAGGATAGGATAGGATAGGATAGAGGATAGGATAGGATAGGATAGAGGATAGGATAGGATAGAGGATATAATAGGATTGAGGAAAGGATAGGATAGAGGATAGGATAGAGGATAGGATAGGATAGAGGATAGGATAGGGTAGAGGATAGGATAGGATAGAGGATAGGATAAGGTAGAGGATAGTATAGGATAGAGGATAGGATAGGATAGAGGATAGGATAGGATAGAGGATAGGATAGGATAGGATAGAGGATAGGATAGGATAGAGGATAGGATAGGATAGAGGATAGGATTGGATAGAGGATGGGATAGGATAGAGGATAGGATAGAGGATAGGATAGGGTAGAGGATAGGATAGAGGATAGGATAGGATAGAGGATAGGATAGGATAGAGGATAGGATAGGATAGAGGAAAGGATAGGATAGAGGATAGGATACGTAATTGGATAGGATAGAGGATAGGATAAGGTAGAGGATAGTATAGGATAGAGGATAGGATAGGATAGAGGATAGGATATTATAAAGGATAGGATAGGATAGAGGATAGGATAGAGGATAGGATAGAGGATAGGATAGGTTAGAGGATAGGATAGGATAGAGGATAGGATAGGATAGAGGATAGGATAGGTAATTGGATAGGATAGAGTATAGGATAGGATAGAGAATAGAGTAGGATAGAGGATAGGATAGGATAAAGGATAGGATTGGATAGAGGATCGGATAGGGGATAGGATAGGATAGAGGATAGGATAGGATAGAGGATAGTATAGGATAGAGGATAGGATAGAATAGAGGATAGGATATTATAAAGGATAGGATAGAGGATAGGATAGGATAGGATAGAGGATAGGATAGGATAGGATAGAGGATAGGATAGGATAGGATAGAGGATAGGATAGGATAGGATAGAGGATAGGATAGGATAGAGGATATAATAGGATTGAGGAAAGGATAGGATAGAGGATAGGATAGAGGATAGGATAGGATAGAGGATAGGATAGGGTAGAGGATAGGATAGGATAGAGGATAGGATAAGGTAGAGGATAGTATAGGATAGAGGATAGGATAGGATAGAGGATAGGATAGGATAGAGGATAGGATAGGATAGGATAGAGGATAGGATAGGATAGAGGATAGGATAGGATAGAGGATAGGATTGGATAGAGGATGGGATAGGATAGAGGATAGGATAGAGGATAGGATAGGGTAGAGGATAGGATAGAGGATAGGATAGGATAGAGGATAGGATAGGATAGAGGATAGGATAGGATAGAGGAAAGGATAGGATAGAGGATAGGATACGTAATTGGATAGGATAGAGGATAGGATAAGTTAGAGGATAGTATAGGATAGAGGATAGTATAGGATAGAGGATAGGATAGAATAGAGGATAGGATATTATAATGGATAGGATAGAGGATAGGATAGGATAGGATAGATGATAGGATAGGATAGAGGATAGGATAACGTAGAGGATAGTATAGGATAGAGGATAGGATAGGATAGAGGATAGGATAGGATAGAGGATAGGATAGGATAGGATAGAGGATAGGATAGGATAGAGGATAGGATAGGATAGAGGATAGGATAGGATAGAGGATCGGATAGAGGATAGGATAGGATAGAGGAAAGGATAGGATAGAGGATAGGATACGTAATTGGATAGGATAGAGGATAGGATAAGGTAGAGGATAGTATAGGATAGAGGATAGGATAGGATAGAGGATAGGATATTATAAAGGATAGGATAGGATAGAGGATAGGATAGAGGATAGGATAGAGGATAGGATAGGGTAGAGGATAGGATAGGATAGAGGATAGGATAGGATAGAGGATAGGATAGGTAATTGGATAGGATAGAGTATAGGATAGGATAGAGAATAGAGTAGGATAGAGGATAGGATAGGATAAAGGATAGGATTGGATAGAGGATCGGATAGGGGATAGGATAGGATAGAGGATAGGATAGGATAGAGGATAGTATAGGATAGAGGATAGGATAGAATAGAGGATAGGATATTATAAAGGATAGGATAGAGGATAGGATAGGATAGGATAGAGGATAGGATAGGATAGGATAGAGGATAGGATAGGATAGAGGATATAATAGGATTGAGGAAAGGATAGGATAGAGGATAGGATAGAGGATAGGATAGGATAGAGGATAGGATAGGGTAGAGGATAGGATAGGATAGAGGATAGGATAAGGTAGAGGATAGTATAGGATAGAGGATAGGATAGGATAGAGGATAGGATAGGATAGAGGATAGGATAGGATAGGATAGAGGATAGGATAGGATAGAGGATAGGATAGGATAGAGGATAGGATTGGATAGAGGATGGGATAGGATAGAGGATAGGATAGAGGATAGGATAGGGTAGAGGATAGGATAGAGGATAGGATAGGATAGAGGATAGGATAGGATAGAGGATAGGATAGGATAGAGGAAAGGATAGGATAGAGGATAGGATACGTAATTGGATAGGATAGAGGATAGGATAAGGTAGAGGATAGTATAGGATAGAGGATAGGATAGGATAGAGGATATAATAGGATTGAGGAAAGGATAGGATAGAGGATAGGATAGAGGATAGGATAGGATAGAGGATAGGATAGGGTAGAGGATAGGATAGGATAGAGGATAGGATAAGGTAGAGGATAGTATAGGATAGAGGATAGGATAGGATACAGGATAGGATAGGATAGAGGATAGGATAGGATAGGATAGAGGATAGGATAGGATAGAGGATAGGATAGGATAGAGGATAGGATTGGATAGAGGATGGGATAGGATAGAGGATAGGATAGAGGATAGGATAGGGTAGAGGATAGGATAGAGGATAGGATAGGATAGAGGATAGGATAGGATAGAGGATAGGATAGGATAGAGGAAAGGATAGGATAGAGGATAGGATACGTAATTGGATAGGATAGAGGATAGGATAAGGTAGAGGATAGTATAGGATAGAGGATAGGATAGGATAGAGGATATAATAGGATTGAGGAAAGGATAGGATAGAGGATAGGATAGGATAGAGGATTGGATAGGGTAGAGGATAGGATAGGATAGAGGATAGGATAACGTAGAGGATAGTATAGGATAGAGGATAGGATAGGATAGAGGATAGGATAGGATAGAGGATAGGATAGGATAGGATAGAGGATAGGATTAGATAGAGGATAGGATAGGATAGAGGATAGGATAGGATAGAGGATAGGATAGGATAGAGGATAGGATAGGATAGAGGATAGGATAGGATAGAGGATAGGATAGAGGATAGGATAGGATAGAGGATAGGATAGAGGATAGGATAGGATAGAGGATAGGATAGGATAGAGGATAGGATAGGATAGAGGATAGGATAGTATAGAGGATAGGATAGGATAGATGATATTATAGGATAGATGATATTATAGGATAGAGTATACGATACTAAAGAGGATAGTATAGGGTAGAGGATAGGATAGAGGATAGGATAGGATAGAGGATAGGATAGGATAGAGGATTGGATAGGGTAGAGGATAGGATAGGATAGAGGATAGGATAGGATAGAGGATAGGATAGGATAGAGGATAGGATAGGATAGAGGATAGGATAGAGGATAGGATAGGATAGAGGATAGGATAGAGGATAGGATAGGATAGAGGATAGGATAGGATAGAGGATAGGATAGGATAGAGGATAGGATAGGATAGAGGATAGGATAGGATAGAGGATAGGATAGGATAGAGGATAGGATAGGATAGATGATATTATAGGATAGATGATATTATAGGATAGAGTATACGATATTAAAGAGGATAGTATAGGGTAGAGGATAGGATAGAGGATAGGATAGGATAGAGGATAGGATAGAGGATAGGATAGAGGATAGGATAGAGGATAGGATAGAGGATAGGATAGGATAGAGGATCGGATAGAGGATAGGATAGAGGATAGGATAGGATAGAGGATCGGATAGACGATAGGATAGGATAGAGGAAAGGATAGGATAGAGGATAGTATACGTAATTGGATAGGATAGAGGATAGGATAAGGTAGAGGAGAGTATAGGATAGATGATATTATAGGATAGATGATATTATAGGATAGAGTATACGATATTAAAGAGGATAGGATAGGATAGATGAAAGGATAGGATAGAGGATAGGATACGTAATTGGATAGGATAGAGGATACGATAAGGTAGAGGATAGTATAGGATAGATGATATTATAGGATTGATGATATTATAGGATAGATGATATTATAGGATAGAGTATACGATATTAAAGAGGATAGTATAGGGTAGAGGATAGGATAGAGGATAGGATAGGATAGAGGATAGGATAGGATAGAGGATAGGATAGGATAGAGGATAGGATAGAGGATAGGATAGGATAGAGGATAGGATAGAGGATAGGATAGAGGATAGGATAGGATAGAGGATAGGATAGGATAGAGGATAGGATAGGATAGAGGATAGGATAGGATAGAGGATAGGATAGGATAGATGATATTATAGGATAGATGATATTATAGGATAGAGTATACGATATTAAAGAGGATAGTATAGGGTAGAGGATAGGATAGAGGATAGTATAGGATAGAGGATAGGATAGAGGATAGGATAGAGGATCGGATAGAGGATAGGATAGGATAGAGGAAAGGATAGGATAGAGGATAGGATACGTAATTGGATAGGATAGAGGATAGGATAAGGTAGAGGAGAGTATAGGATAGATGATATTATAGGATAGATGATATTATAGGATAGAGTATACGATATTAAAGAGGATAGGATAGGATAGAGGAAAGGATAGGATAGAGGATAGGATACGTAATTGGATAGGATAGAGGATAGGATAAGGTAGAGGAGAGTATAGGATAGAGGATATTATAGGATAAAGGATAGGATTGGATAGAGGATCGGATAGGGGATAGGATAGGATAGAGGGTAGGATAGGATAGAGGATAGTATAGGATAGAGGATAGGATAGAGGATAGGATAATATAGATGATATTATAGGATAGAGTATACGATATTAAAGAGGATAGGATAGGGTAGAGGATAGGATAGAGGATAGGATAGGATAGAGGATAGGATAGGATAGAGGATAGGATAGAGGATAGGATAGAGGATAGGATAGAGGATAGGATAGAGGATAGGATAGAGGATAGGATAGAGGATAGGATAGAGGATAGGATAGAAGATAGGATAGGATAGAGGATCGGATAGAGGATAGGATAGGGTAGAGGGGATAGGATAGGATAGAGGATAGGATAGGATAGAGGATAGGATAGGTAATTGGATAGGATAGAGTATAGGATAGGATAGAGGATAGAGTAGGATAGAGGATAGGATAGGATAAAGGATAGGATTGGATAGAGGATCGGATAGGGGATAGGATAGGATAGAGGATAAGATAGGATAGAGGATAGTATAGGATAGAGGATAGGATAGAATAGAGGATAGGATATTATAAAGGATAGGATAGAGGATAGGATAGGATAGGATAGAGGATAGGATAGGATAGGATAGAGGATAGGATAGGATAGAGGATATAATAGGATTGAGGAAAGGATAGGATAGAGGATAGGATAGGATAGAGGATAGGATAGGGTATAGGATAGGATAGGATAGAGGATAGGATAAGGTAGAGGATAGTATAGGATAGAGGATAGGATAGGATAGAGGATAGGATAGGATAGAGGATAGGATAGGATAGGATAGAGGATAGGATAGGATAGAGGATAGGATAGGATAGAGGATAGGATAGGATAGAGGATAGGATAGAGGATAGGATAGGATAGAGGATAGGATAGGATAGAGGATAGGATAGGATAGAGGATAGGATAGGATAGAGGATAGGATAGGATAGAGGATAGGATAGGATAGAGGATAGGATAGGATAGAGGATAGGATAGAGGATAGGATAGGATAGAGGATAGGATAGAGGATAGGATAGGATAGAGGATAGGATAGGATAGAGGATATGATAGGATAGATGATATTATAGGATAGATGATATTATAGGATAGAGTATACGATATTAAAGAGGATAGTATAGGGTAGAGGATAGGATAGAGGATAGGATAGGATAGAGGATAGGATAGAGGATAGGATAGAGGATAGGATAGGATAGAGGATCGGATAGAGGATAGGATAGGATAGAGGAAAGGATAGGATAGAGGATAGGATACGTATTTGGATAGGATAGAGGATAGGATAAGGTAGAGGATAGTATAGGATAGAGGATAGGATAGGATAGAGGATAGGATAGGATAGACGATAGGATAGGTAATTGGATAGGATAGAGTATAGGATAAGGTAGAGGATAGGATAGGATAGAGGATATAATAGGATAGAGGATAGGATAGGATAGAGGATAGGATAGGATAGAGGATAGGATATGATAGAGGATAGGATAGGATAGAGGATCGGATAGAGGATAGGATAGGATAGAGGATAGGATAGGATAGAGGATAGGATAGGATAGAGGATAGAGTAGGATAGAGGATAGGATAGGATAAAGGATAGGATGGGATAGAGGATCGGATAGAGGATAGGATAGGATAGAGGATAGGATAGGATAGAGGATAGTATAGGATAGAGGATAGGATAGAATAGAGGATAGGATATTATAATGGATAGGATAGAGGATAGGATAGGATAGGATAGATGATAGGATAGGATAGAGGATATAATAGGATTGAGGAAAGGATAGGATAGAGGATAGGATACGATAGAGGATAGGATAGGGTAGAGGATAGGATAGGATAGAGGATAGGATAGGATAGAGGATAGGATAGGATAGATGATATTATAGGATAGATGATATTATAGGATAGAGTATACGATATTAAAGAGGATAGTATAGGGTAGAGGATAGGATAGAGGATAGGATAGGATAGAGGATAGGATAGAGGATAGGATAGGATAGAGGATCGGATAGAGGATAGGATAGGATAGAGGATCGGATAGAGGATAGGATAGGATAGAGGAAAGGATAGGATAAAGGATAGGATAGGATAGAGGATAGGATAGGATAGAGGATAGGATAGGATAGAGGATAGGATAGAGGATAGGATAGAGGATAGGATAGAGGATAGGATAGGATTGACGATAGGATAGGTAATTGGATAGGATAGAGTATAGGATAAGGTAGAGGATAGGATAGGATAGAGGATATAATAGGATAGAGGATAGGATAGGATAGAGGATAGGATAGGATAGAGGATAGGATATGATAGAGGATAGGATAGGATAGAGGATCGGATAGAGGATAGGATAGGATAGAGGATAGGATAGGATAGAGGATAGAGTAGGATAGAGGATAGGATAGGATAAAGGATAGGATTGGATAGAGGATCGGATAGAGGATAGGATAGGATAGAGGATAGGATAGGATAGAGGATAGTAGAGGATAGAGGATAGGATAGAATAGAGGATAGGATATTATAATGGATAGGATAGAGGATAGGATAGGATAGGATAGAGGATATAATAGGATTGAGGAAAGGATAGGATAGAGGATAGGATAGGATAGAGGATAGGATAGGGTAGAGGATAGGATAGGATAGAGGATAGCATAGGATAGAGGATAGGATAGGATAGAGGATAGGATAGGATAGAGGATAGGATAGAGGATAGGATAGAGGATAGGATAGGATAGAGGATAGGATAGGATAGAATAGAGGATAGGATAGGATAGAGGATAGGATAGGATAGATGATATTATAGGATAGATGATATTATAGGATAGATGATATTATAGGATAGAGTATACGATATTAAAGAGGATAGGATAGGGTAGAGGATAGGATAGAGGATAGGATAGGATAGAGGATAGGATAGAGGATAGGATAGAGGATAGGATAGAGGATAGGATAGGATAGAGGATCGGATAGAGGATAGGATAGGATAGAGGAAAGGATAGGATAGAGGATAGGATACGTAATTGGATAGGATAGAGGATAGGATAAGGTAGAGGATAGTATAGGATAGAGGATAGGATAGGATAGAGGATAGGATATTATAAAGGATAGGATAGGATAGAGGATAGGATAGAGGATAGGATAGAGGATAGGATAGGTTAGAGGATAGGATAGGATAGAGGATAGGATAGGATAGAGGATAGGATAGGTAATTGGATAGGATAGAGTATAGGATAGGATAGAGAATAGAGTAGGATAGAGGATAGGATAGGATAAAGGATAGGATTGGATAGAGGATCGGATAGGGGATAGGATAGGATAGAGGATAGGATAGGATAGAGGATAGTATAGGATAGAGGATAGGATAGAATAGAGGATAGGATATTATAAAGGATAGGATAGAGGATAGGATAGGATAGGATAGGATAGAGGATAGGATAGGATAGGATAGAGGATAGGATAGGATAGAGGATATAATAGGATTGAGGAAAGGATAGGATAGAGGATAGGATAGAGGATAGGATAGGATAGAGGATAGGATAGGGTAGAGGATAGGATAGGATAGAGGATAGGATAAGGTAGAGGATAGTATAGGATAGAGGATAGGATAGGATAGAGGATAGGATAGGATAGAGGATAGGATAGGATAGGATAGAGGATAGGATAGGATAGAGGATAGGATAGGATAGAGGATAGGATTGGATAGAGGATGGGATAGGATAGAGGATAGGATAGAGGATAGGATAGGGTAGAGGATAGGATAGAGGATAGGATAGGATAGAGGATAGGATAGGATAGAGGATAGGATAGGATAGAGGAAAGGATAGGATAGAGGATAGGATACGTAATTGGATAGGATAGAGGATAGGATAAGGTAGAGGATAGTATAGGATAGAGGATAGGATAGGATAGAGGATATAATAGGATTGAGGAAAGGATAGGATAGAGGATAGGATAGGATAGAGGATTGGATAGGGTAGAGGATAGGATAGGATAGAGGATAGGATAACGTAGAGGATAGTATAGGATAGAGGATAGGATAGGATAGAGGATAGGATAGGATAGAGGATAGGATAGGATAGGATAGAGGATAGGATAGGATAGAGGATCGGATAGAGGATAGGATAGGATAGAGGAAAGGATAGGATAGAGGATAGGATACGTAATTGGATAGGATAGAGGATAGGATAAGGTAGAGGATAGTATAGGATAGAGGATAGGATAGGATAGAGGATAGGATATTATAAAGGATAGGATAGGATAGAGGATAGGATAGAGGATAGGCTAGAGGATAGGATAGGGTAGAGGATAGGATAGGATAGAGGATAGGATAGGATAGAGGATAGGATAGGTAATTGGATAGGATAGAGTATAGGATAGGATAGAGAATAGAGTAGGATAGAGGATAGGATAGGATAAAGGATAGGATTGGATAGAGGATCGGATAGGGGATAGGATAGGATAGAGGATAGGATAGGATAGAGGATAGTATAGGATAGAGGATAGGATAGAATAGAGGATAGGATATTATAAAGGATAGGATAGAGGATAGGATAGGATAGGATAGAGGATAGGATAGGATAGGATAGAGGATATAATAGGATTGAGGAAAGGATAGGATAGAGGATAGGATAGAGGATAGGATAGGATAGAGGATAGGATAGGGTAGAGGATAGGATAGGGTAGAGGATAGGATAAGGTAGAGGATAGTATAGGATAGAGGATAGGATAGGATAGAAGATAGGATAGGATAGAGGATAGGATAGGATAGGATAGAGGATAGGATAGGATAGAGGATAGGATAGGATAGAGGATAGGATTGGATAGAGGATGGGATAGGATAGAGGATAGGATAGAGGATAGGATAGGGTAGAGGATAGGATAGAGGATGGGATAGGATAGAGGATAGGATAGAGGATAGGATAGGGTAGAGGATAGGATAGAAGATAGGATAGGATAGAGGATAGGATAGGATAGGATAGAGGATAGGATAGGATAGAGGATAGGATAGGATAGAGGATAGGATTGGATAGAGGATGGGATAGGATAGAGGATAGGATAGAGGATAGGATAGGGTAGAGGATAGGATAGAGGATAGGATAGGGTAGAGGATAGGATAGAGGATAGGATAGGATTGAGGAAAGGATAGGATAGAGGATAGGATAGGATAGAGGATTGGATAGGGTAGAGGATAGGATAGGATAGAGGATAGGATAACGTAGAGGATAGTATAGGATAGAGGATAGGATAGGATAGAGGATAGGATAGGATAGAGGATAGGATAGGATAGGATAGAGGATAGGATTAGATAGAGGATAGGATAGGATAGAGGATAGGATAGGATAGAGGATAGGATAGGATAGAGGATAGGATAGGATAGAGGATAGGATAGGATAGAGGATAGGATAGAGGATAGGATAGGATAGAGGATAGGATAGAGGATAGGATAGGATAGAGGATAGGATAGGATAGAGGATAGGATAGGATAGAGGATAGGATAGTATAGAGGATAGGATAGGATAGATGATATTATAGGATAGATGATATTATAGGATAGAGTATACGATACTAAAGAGGATAGTATAGGGTAGAGGATAGGATAGAGGATAGGATAGGATAGAGGATAGGATAGGATAGAGGATTGGATAGGGTAGAGGATAGGATAGGATAGAGGATAGGATAGGATAGAGGATAGGATAGGATAGAGGATAGGATAGGATAGAGGATAGGATAGAGGATAGGATAGGATAGAGGATAGGATAGAGGATAGGATAGGATAGAGGATAGGATAGGATAGAGGATAGGATAGGATAGAGGATAGGATAGGATAGAGGATAGGATAGGATAGAGGATAGGATAGGATAGAGGATAGGATAGGATAGAGGATAGGATAGGATAGATGATATTATAGGATAGATGATATTATAGGATAGAGTATACGATATTAAAGAGGATAGTATAGGGTAGAGGATAGGATAGAGGATAGGATAGGATAGAGGATAGGATAGAGGATAGGATAGAGGATAGGATAGAGGATAGGATAGAGGATAGGATAGGATAGAGGATCGGATAGAGGATAGGATAGAGGATAGGATAGGATAGAGGATCGGATAGACGATAGGATAGGATAGAGGAAAGGATAGGATAGAGGATAGTATACGTAATTGGATAGGATAGAGGATAGGATAAGGTAGAGGAGAGTATAGGATAGATGATATTATAGGATAGATGATATTATAGGATAGAGTATACGATATTAAAGAGGATAGGATAGGATAGATGAAAGGATAGGATAGAGGATAGGATACGTAATTGGATAGGATAGAGGATACGATAAGGTAGAGGATAGTATAGGATAGATGATATTATAGGATTGATGATATTATAGGATAGATGATATTATAGGATAGAGTATACGATATTAAAGAGGATAGTATAGGGTAGAGGATAGGATAGAGGATAGGATAGGATAGAGGATAGGATAGGATAGAGGATAGGATAGAGGATAGGATAGGATAGAGGATAGGATAGAGGATAGGATAGAGGATAGGATAGGATAGAGGATAGGATAGGATAGAGGATAGGATAGGATAGAGGATAGGATAGGATAGATGATATTATAGGATAGATGATATTATAGGATAGAGTATACGATATTAAAGAGGATAGTATAGGGTAGAGGATAGGATAGAGGATAGTATAGGATAGAGGATAGGATAGAGGATAGGATAGAGGATAGGATAGGATAGAGGATCGGATAGAGGATAGGATAGGATAGAGGAAAGGATAGGATAGAGGATAGGATACGTAATTGGATAGGATAGAGGATAGGATAAGGTAGAGGAGAGTATAGGATAGATGATATTATAGGATAGATGATATTATAGGATAGAGTATACGATATTAAAGAGGATAGGATAGGGTAGAGGATAGGATAGAGGATAGGATAGGATAGAGGATAGGATAGAGGATAGGATAGAGGATAGGATAGGATAGAGGATCGGATAGAGGATAGGATAGGATAGAGGAAAGGATAGGATAGAGGATAGGATACGTATTTGGATAGGATAGAGGATAGGATAAGGTAGAGGATAGTATAGGATAGAGGATAGGATAGGATAGAGGATAGGATAGGATAGACGATAGGATAGGTAATTGGATAGGATAGAGTATAGGATAAGGTAGAGGATAGGATAGGATAGAGGATATAATAGGATAGAGGATAGGATAGGATAGAGGATAGGATAGGATAGAGGATAGGATATGATAGAGGATAGGATAGGATAGAGGATCGGATAGAGGATAGGATAGGATAGAGGATAGGATAGGATAGAGGATAGGATAGGATAGAGGATAGAGTAGGATAGAGGATAGGATAGGATAAAGGATAGGATGGGATAGAGGATCGGATAGAGGATAGGATAGGATAGAGGATAGGATAGGATAGAGGATAGTATAGGATAGAGGATAGGATAGAATAGAGGATAGGATATTATAATGGATAGGATAGAGGATAGGATAGGATAGGATAGATGATAGGATAGGATAGAGGATATAATAGGATTGAGGAAAGGATAGGATAGAGGATAGGATACGATAGAGGATAGGATAGGGTAGAGGATAGGATAGGATAGAGGATAGGATAGGATAGAGGATAGGATAGGATAGATGATATTATAGGATAGATGATATTATAGGATAGAGTATACGATATTAAAGAGGATAGTATAGGGTAGAGGATAGGATAGAGGATAGGATAGGATAGAGGATAGGATAGAGGATAGGATAGAGGATAGGATAGGATAGAG